>NW_022589718.1:14814086-15368729 GCF_004348235.1 Phoca vitulina
AAATAAATAAATTTAAGATGCTGGTGACACTCATGAAATACCCAGCAAGCTGGTAAAGAACTTCTGGAACTCAAATGAGGGGTCAGGGCAATAGATTTTAGGAACTTTTTGCAGGGAGGTGATAAAATCTTGTGCATCTCAGGGAGACAGTAAAGCAAGATGAGGACCAAGGACACAAGCTTAGGGAAATATACACTGGCTGACGCATTCTGGTTACACAGTCCCCAAGTTTTTCCTCTTCTTTGCATAGAGATTCCTCTTAGCCTTGACAAATTCCTAATGCTTATCTTATTCTCTTCCCTTCTACCTTGAGCAGTAGTAAATTTTCCCCCCAAACCTGACAGTCAAATAGAAACTTGGAATAAATGACTTTACTCAGCAAGGCCATAAAAAATGTTGTAGTAGAGTGCAGTGTTAGAATGGATTAATAACCCTTCGCAAGAATAAAGAACTATGGTATCTGAGATAACATAAGATTGTAATTGCATTGATCTGTATAATTTGAGCAAAAAAAATCACTTATGTTTTCAATTGCAAGCTGGAACTTTACATCTAATTTTCAAAAGCTCCCCTCCCATACTTCTCCCCCAACATTGACAGAACACAAGGAAGTTGCCTGTATAAGGAATGCAGGATTTAACACAAATGTTAGGACTTAAGGTTTAATTTATTATATTTTACCTGTCTTTCCTGAATTTCTTGAATCATTAAGTGACTGTTTGTAGTTCCCATATTTTTCTCACTATATACACAGAATGAACAAAAGTCATGGTCATTGTTCCCTGAGGGGCCCCTTACACATTTTAAGCAAGCTTGCAGAAGTACAGTGTAATCGCTCAAACACTCAACAGAGAAAGTGACTGGGTTTCAGCTGTCTGCACTGAAAACTGTTTCATAACATTCAACCTAGTGTGTGTGCAGTTTCAACACAGCTCAGCACTGAATAAGCACTAGACTGAGGTGGGAAGAACGCTAACCCAGGTGTTCTTGACATTATCTGATAAAGGGAACTCAAAAGGCTTGGTGTTGGCTGGTTGATGGATAAGCTTTATGACATTAATGAGGCAGGAGCAGGTTAGTTTGTTTTACACCCCCCTGCAAAAGATTAACCCAGTTTTCTCAGTGCTCACTAAGGAAGTCCTAAATAAGACCTTTTATCAAATGTGGACTCAAAAAAACCCACAGTATCATTGATGGAAACATTTTACAAACACACAGTAATAAGGGTAGAAGTTTTCAACCCTCTGGACCAGAGGCCTTCATATGGGATATGTTTAACCCTATGAGGGGTACCCTAAAACTTTTCAAGGGGTCCTTGAGCAAGGGTAATTTAAAGGACCTTCTTCCACATTCTCTCCTCTCATACATACCCTTCCCTCAAACTGAGCAGTCTGAAAAACAACAAAACACTGTATTCACAGTATTTCCTCCATTCAGAGGCACACCGCTCCCCTTCCCAACTTACACCAGGCTGTGCGGCCCAGAGGCATTAAGGTCTAAGGTGCACACAGTGTTAGTCCTTGGGGCTTCCTGAGTTTCCCTATTCTGTATTTCTGTTGAGGGAGATTTAGAGACAGGGCATTTGGGGAATTATTACAATGTGTTCAAAATTCAGATATGTGGTAACAAGCGGGGTACAGCGGAAGTAAGGAGGATTTTTATTTAACAAATTGGTCACTATCTTCAGATTCCTGCCAAGGAAGAAACAGATCCTTCTAGATGGAAGCCCCACCAGCAAAGCAGGAAGTACCTGTAAGAAATGCTGAATGCTACAGATTTTCACATAAGTAATTTTTCCTGCTACTTAAAATATTCTTCTTTAGAACAATCACTGACTGGAAAGTAAAGTACCTTTGAGCAGTCAAAACAAGAACAGTTTGGTGATGCTGATCTTAAAACGATAACTTGAAACTTGTAACTTGAAATATTTTTAAGGACGACTAGAATTTTCAAGATGCACTGAATAAAAACTGCAAAGAAAACTTTTCATGATCATATCATGAAATATTTACTCCAAATACAGCCAAATCTCAATTTATTTAATCTCATGAGATGATTACCATTTCCTACCACCATTAACAGAAAATAAATTAGATTCTAGCTGCCACATCAGTTAGTTTTTAGCAGCCTATAACATTTTATAGGAAAAGTCTGATCATATCTAATAAATTTAATGTTATATTTTGATTCCTAATTCTACCAAAAGCCAAACACCTACCTTCGTTCAATATACACACAAAGGTTTATTGAAAGACTATCTTATCACCCTACTTGCTATAAGTTACTATGAATAACTTTTAATTTTAGCTTACAGATAACTGTGATTGTTACAAGTTAAATAATGAGAAATAGTATATTTATCTTGTTTCTTAAAAAATTATGTTAAATCTATGTGATTTTAAGCCTTGACTACTTTTAGTAATCTCTTACAAGAAGTGTTTGGTGATGTTCTTGATGATTTTTATATTCTTCAAAATTCATTAACACAACATTTGAGTTTTCAAGTCAGATTTTTCCTGACAGAAAGGAAGTCTGGTTTGGTTATTTGATTTAATGATGAGATGGTAGATCTTTCACTTGGTTTCATATATGGTGGACATTTACCATAAACCGATTAAATCTGCAGCCCCAAGGTTTTCATGAATTACATATTTAATGAAACATTTATTATGATGAAAATATATTTAAAGCACTAATTCTATCAAAAGAATGTATCTGAAAGGTGTTTTGAAAGTAACAGACTGGATTTCCCAACTGGGTTAAATATATTGAATTAAATAAAGCTTTTCTAAATTAAAGAGTAACAATTACAATTAACAATCATTTGATAGTCTTGGTAAAGCCCTCGGGGTTTATATCCCCAAATTTGAGAATGAATAATTCTAAGTAACAAACTCTTCTAAATGTTAGGCAGCTACCAATTTTCTGTTCTCAACAAAAAATGAACAATAAACTAATCATGATGTCAGCTGAAGGATGATTAAAACCACAATGTGATTTTTAGCATGGAATTTTAAAAATTGAGTAACATTGTTTTAATAAAGCTACTTCCATTCCCATCTCTTTATTTAGGGGCTGTTTTCATCATTTACATAGACAGAAATGAAAGACAGATATAGAATTAATGGTGAACCCTCCTTCATTCGATCAATGCCATTTATCCAAGGATATATAAACTAATCAGAAAAATAATCTCATTAAAAGAGGACTTTCAAAAACTTCGCATTTAATAAGTATCAAATTTTTAAATATATTTATATTTTGATCAATTACATAAATTAAACTCAATACAGAAGAAATTTAGCACAGCTTTAAGATCATAAGAAAATAAAATTTTAAATGTACTTATTTTTAGTTGCAAAGATGTATATGACAGTGTGATCGATATGACTTTCAAGCATAAAAATATATAGAAAAATTCTAAGGCAACCAACTGCAGGAATATGAAAATTTGATCTAATGGAATTGACCCCTGTCCCTCAAACCAGCCTCCTATTCCCAAACATTCTAAGCTTCTCTGGGGAAGGCACTTGCTGGTGGTGGTGGTGGTGGTTAGAAAGTGATCGCCAGCTTGTCTAAGTTTCATTACTTTTACTTTTGTCCTGTGTGACAGTACGGACTAAAACATACACTCCCCCCCTTTATTATTGCAGTAATATGATTTCAGATTTTCACAATTCAATTTTTGGGGGTCCCATCTAGGTATTATGGTAGAGTTTTGCTGTGTTACATTAGGATAAAATCTTGTGAGGAAATTGCAATGAAAATACAACTTCAAGAAAAAAGAAAGATCTAAATTTTAAATATTTGTGTATTTTTCTTTGTGTATTATCTATAGTGGTTGATGGTACTGAATTTCTACGATATCTCGACTCTACTGGGTATATCTGAAAGAGTAATGAACATTTTGTTTTAAAATATCAATATTTATACTATGCTGGAAATTAAACCCCTTTGCCAATTTATTTAAACTTAGGGTCAGCTTTAAATATACAGTGTTAATATTTTCCTTTTAAAACTAGTTTTTAAAAAAGTATTAGGGAGTACTTGTGCATAAAAGTTTGAAAAATCACTGCTCCAAACAAAGGAAAAGTAAGCAATGACCTTTTCAAAGACAAAGATAGTTGGAGCAGATTTTTTTTATCAGCAGTGCAGAGTCTGAACTAGGAAGGAGAGCTTAACATTTGTTTGCTTTTCCTGGCACCTAGAGGGAAAGCCAAGTATAGACGGGGATTAACCATCACTGCTACTGAGTCAAAGTCTCTAAAAATGTATTTATGGTGCATAGTAACAGGGAACAGCCCAGCCCGTATCTATAACTCTGCCCACGAGGCAACTCCTTTCTCAGAGAGTAATCAACACTTAAGCTCTCCACCCTTTGCAATTTCAGAAAAAGGTACTGATCTTATGGAACACATTTTACCACCATTATTTTTAACTGAGCATCCCTTACGTGTTAGGTTCTGGGGATACAATATGTAAGAACCTGCACTTGAAGAATTTACAATCTCGTTGGAGGAACAGAAAAAACATGGAGATAAATATGAATCTGTGCAATGAGTGAATAAATAGATGAACTTATTGCCAAAGGTCTGGGTAGTTGGGGAAGGAGAAGGCTGGAATCAAAGTAGGTCTTAAAAAAAACCAGAAGCGAGAGCACAAGATTGATAGGCTAATTTGCTGGGGCCTGAAGCAGGCTGGTGTAGGTGTGATGCAGGTATGATGGTGAGTAGAATAGGGATTCGACCACAGCAGATGGCTGCCATAAAGTTGGAAGGTAGCTGGAAACCACACTGTGGAGGGGCCTAAATGCCAGTGGAGACCGGCGTTTTACCCTAGGAGAAGCGGGAAGGTTTCTGAAATCAATGTGCAACATTTTAGGAAGCTTTTTTTAATGACAGTAGTACACAGGAAGAGACAGCAAGAGGAAAGAGTCAGTTAAATTTTAGCAATAGTCTGGGTAGCCCGGATGAAAGCAGACTGGGGTAAGGATACAGTGACTGGAAAATATTCAAAGGACACAATGCTAAGTGGGGAGGGGAAACCACAAGTAATCCCAAGGCTTCAAGCCTACGTGACTAGAGAATCACGGACCCACTGACAATGATAAATACTAAAGGAAAGCAGGTTTATGTTCGAAGGAGCAGGGTCAGGAAGCAGGAATGGACACACAGAGGGGAAGGTCCAATCTCTGACTCTTCTACCATCACTGGCTATAGAGAGAAGCATACATTCTCTATTTTGTTCTCTTGTTCAATAGGAGGAAAAAGGATTCGTATTCTGAATTTGTTGTTGATCATATATTATGTGACTCCACAATGATTTTTCAGTATTCACCCTAAAGAAATCCGGACAAATTTTCCTTGATAAGACTTAGAAGTTCAGAAGCAGATTTAGCTTAAAGTCTCAGAATCATCAGCCTTTTACTCAAGTATTAATAGGATCCATAAAAACAATTACTTCTACCTCTCAGCCCCTTGCCTGCCTCATTACAGCCCTCACCTTGAGAACACAGTGAAAAAATTTTAAAATAAAACCTTTAATTTTCCCCACCGACCCCCATTCCCAACAAGCCTTGGAAGCTTGTTGCCTTTGAAGTTAACAGTATTTCATACATTCCATTCGAAAGGAACATCAAATTATTTCCTGACATGTAATATTTATCAGGAAATATTGAAAATGTCTAGTTTAAACTGCAGCAAGAGGACGTTCATACTATCTAGGACAACCTACCTGTTCTTAGAATATCAAATGAGCTGAGGTCTCTAAGGGGAGGTGGCATAGCAGAGGGGTAGTTGGAATGCCTGAGTGTGAAATTCCTGCTACTTAATCTTGGCCAAGGTAAGCTCTCTGTACCTCAACTTTTCCATCTGTAAAATGGGAGATGATCATGCCTACCCTACAAGATTCTTATAAACAATGGATTAAAGTGCTTTCACAGTGTTCTATGGTAGGTGCAATTCTCACTGTGCCTGACCATCCAGCTCTAGGTTATCATGTTACCACAGCCAATTTCTTATTTACTGATGGAACTCATACATTTCTATAGACCAAGGAGGGAGGAGTAGGCAAACTTTTTCTGCAAAGGCCCAGGCAGTAATATTTCCGGCCTTCCTGGCCAGACGGCCTCTATTCCAGCTACCCGACTCTGCTACTGCAACGCGAGAACAGCCAGAAAGAATATGGAAACAGATGAGCACGGTAGCTGTGTTCCCGTAAGTCTCTACAGAAACAGAAATTTAATTTCATGTTATTTTCACATTACAAAATGATATTATTCTTTTGGGTTTTTTTTCCAACTATTTAAAAATGTAAAGACCATACTTCGTTCATAGGCCATACAGAAACAGGCGGAAGCTGGATTTGGCCCATGGGTGGTAGTTTGCCAACCCCTGCTCTAGACTCAGAAGTTTATGGGCTTTGGAAGCGGGTTTGTGGTGCAGAAGAAAGAGGAAACTTCTAAGTATAATAGAAAAAATAAACTATTTAATGCTGCCATTCATTGACTAACGCTGGATTCAACTATGTGCAGAACACTTCTGGGATCCCACACTGTTGGAATCAAAAATGTAGACGTCACAGTCCCTGCTCCCAAGGAGTTATACTTCTCCACAGTAGTTAGAAACCGAGAGTCTGCCTTCAAAATACAACATACCCTACCAGTGTTCCCAGCAAGTAGTTTCTTTGGTGACCCTGCCTGCAGCTTACACCAAACAGCAGTTATCTTTACTGCTTCCTCTCAATAATTTCAACACCCACCCTTTCCCTCTGCCCCAAATTACTGTTTTGCATGAACATTTTGGGGGTAACAGTCATGGTGATGTACTAAAAACAGCAGGTCAACTGGTCCTATCTTTATAAAAAATGACCACTTAACCTCGTCTTCAACGATACATCTCCCTTTTAATAGCTAATGCATGAGAGGCTCCTACGGTTTTTCATTTCAGTCCAGGTAAAACTTGTCCCCAGGAGGCAGATTAAACAGGACTATCATTAGGCAAAAAAGACACTTCAGAAAAACATTTTTTCACAGCATATGTTTTGAAGTGTTTTATCCAAAAGAACATGAAACAAATAAAACACAGACAAAATACAGTTGCTCTGGCATATACCTCGGTTCTAAAGACTGTGGATTTGAAATAATATAGCAGAAACCAGTATGGCAATATGTCATAACAAGTGAAAATCAGAAAGCAAAGAAATTAACATAGCTAATGATTAAGGAAAAAACAAAGGGTTGTTTGTAAATCATAATTATTAATAAATATTAATATTATAGTATATAGTATATATTAAACCAATGTTATTAATAATAAAATATTACTAATATTACAAGAATAAAATATTACTAATATTGCTGATTTTCTGGAATACTAAATGGCATTCGCCTCTTAAGCATTTTCCTTGCAAGAATTGGCAAAACTGAATACCTCAAAGACAACAGAACACAACAAAAATCAAACAGTAGAAAGCAGTATTCCTGATGTTTAAGATCACCTCATCAGAACAGCAACATTCGTCTCAGCAAAATCCAAACACAAAGTCCATCTGATCGAAGGAATATCAAATTGGAGAGCAGGGTGGAGCCTGAACAGAGAAATTACAAATGGCTACGAAGAGGGTGGTGTCTGTACAATGGGAGGGCTAGGAGGAGCCCAAGGCTCCATCTCCTCCACAAAAACAACAAAAATGATAAAGAAACACCTACAAAATGACAAAAATAGAGAGAGCTATGGTTCCCTGAAACAGGGCAAACTCTGGACGACAAAACAGCAGCAAAAACCCCGCAGAGCTAAGAAACCAAGGGAAGCTGCCTGGAAAAGCACAGGACGCGTTTTGGCTCCCAGTCTAGAGTGGCTGGGTGCTGGGAGGGATTCCCGCGGGGATTTCACCCCACAGGAAGGCGAGGGGACGCCCAGCAAGCCTCACTGCTGTGGACGCCTTGGCTACTGAGGACCCCACAGTCTCGACGAATGCGGATTCCAGCTGCTGCCTCTCCTCTTCCTCGGGGCTGGTGGTGTGGCCCAGTGAGCCCGGTCCCCAGGACCCCAGCTGCGGCTACGCCCCACTCCGAGCTCGGGATGCCACAGCGCCCCGCCATATACAGGATCAGAGCTGCTACTGCTCTGTGCCCCCTCCCCCGGGGGGCAACTTTGTCCCACCATTACTGGGACACCTGTTGCTGCTCCGAGCCCTGCCCTCAAAGTCACACGTCCTGCTTGCACGGCCATCCCTGGGGCCATGCTGCCACTACTCTGAGACCTGCACCCACTGGTCCCAGCTCACGGCTCTGCTGTCACTGTAGTCACCAAGCTCCCACTCTTCTGCAACCTTCCCCCTGGGTCCCGACATGTGGCTTTAGCGGGCCTCCCCCAGGAACATGCCGCGGCTGCTGCTATCCTGAGACTGCACCCGGACCCACTGTCCCCCAGCTGTGCTGCGACTGCACACTACCCCTCGGGCCCAAACCACCCCTGCACCCTGTCATCCCAGGGCCTGTGCTGCTGCAGCTCCCTCCCCACCACCCCACCTGAGTCACTGGGAGGAGCCCGAGACTCAAACCCTGGTTTCACAAATCAGCCCGTACCTGCACGCCAGGCACCCGCGCCCACGGACCCCAGGCACCGTGGTAGTTCCACGCGCACGTGATCCCAGGACCCCACCCCACTACTGCTCTGAGGGCCAGTATGCCAGGCCAAGTGCCAGGAGGCAGCCCTCAGCTAGAAACTTCTCCCACGGGCAAAAAAGGAGAACTGAGGGACCCCAGCAGCCTCTGCCTCTGAGGATCCCAAGAGCCCTCGCCACCACTGCCACCCGCAGGACCTCTGCAGGAAGAACAGCGGGAGCTTGGCCCCTCCAGTGATGGGGGATCTCTTAAGTGACATGAAGCCATTTACTGCAGATAACGGATGATTATCACAGATTCAAGAAAAGGTTTAGACTAAAAAATATAAAAATTACTGCAGAGGCTGTGACTACCAATGAAGAAGCTGCTGCTACAGTTTTGGCAGAGTTGAAGAAGTTGATTAAAGAGAAAGGATACTCGGGGCGCATGGATGGCTCAGTCAGTCAAGCATCCAACTCCTGATTTTGACTTAGGTCATGAGATTGAGCCCGCGTTGGAATACACCCAGTATGGAACCTTCTTAAGATTCTCTCTCCCTCTCCCCTCCCCCCCCCAAAAAAGAGAAAGGATGCCGCCCAAACCAAGTCTTCAACTGCAATGAAATCAGCCTTTTCTGGAAGAAGATGCCCTATAGAATGTACCTTCTTAAAAGCGCAAGAGGGGTACCAGGGCATAAAACATAGAAGGATAGGCTAACTCTACTATGTGGCAACACTTATGCAAGGTATATGATACACCAGGCAGAGGGTACAGAGCAAAGAACCCATGCGCTGTCAAAAACGAAAACAAAAATTATCTGCCCATGTTCTGGCAACATAATCAGAAAGCATGGGTGAGAGCCATCTTTTTTCTGGAATGGTTCCACCAGTGCTTCATCCTGAAAGAGAAAAAATACTTGGAAGAGGAAGGGTTGAAATTTAAAGTCCTATTAATAACAGTGCCACTACCTGGCCATCCTGAATCTGTTTGCAATGAAAATGAAAATGCTGAAGTTTCATTTTAACCTCCAAATACCTCATGGCTTCAGCCCCGTGGCCAGGGCATCATTTGCTTTGTGAAAGCCACACACACCTGCCTCATATTTGATTGCATTCAACCATCAATTGGTGCAGACTCTAATCTGGACATAATGCAGGGCTGGAAATCATTCATTACTGCTGATGCAGTAACACTCATCAAAGCTGCAATGGATGAATTAAAACCAGAAACTGTATATGCCTCCTAAAACTTATCAAGTGAAGTCGTGGATAATTTTAAAGACTTCCCAAGGGATTGATGGAGAAGTTAGGAGAATCATTCACACAGCAAGATAAGCTATTGGAGAGGAATTGCCAACATTCTTGAGGAAGTGAAGAACATATTGAAGGCCATCAAGAAGTGTTAACAAATGAGGAATTAGAACAACTTCTGGAATCATGTATAGAAGAGGAAGATGAAGAAGAAACTGAAGCACAACCAGCAATGTAGACATTCCCAAAATTTGCTGACATATATTGAACTGCACAAAGGACAAAATTATGGAATACAATCCTCAGATGGAACGCAGCATTAAAGTCACCCATATGATCACCAAAGGCTTACAACCTCTACAACTATACTTTGATGAGTTTCAAAGACAATCATTTCTGATTATAATGTTCTTCTATAAGATTTCAGCAAAAAAAAAACCTTCAACTATGGAGGATCCCCAACCATCGACATTGTCTGCTCCTGACATCCAACCACCGACACTGTCATGGCTCAATGATTCAGGATCACCCAAATCAGACGATCCTCCTTCTGACGTATTGTCGGAAAGCCAACAGTGGCTTAACACTACATCACAGTGCTTACGTCATTCACCTCACTTCAGCTCATCATGTAGGCATTGTATCATCTCACATCATCACAAGAAGAAACATGAGTACAGTACAATATTTTGAGAGAGACCACATTCACATAACTTTTATCATAGTATACTGTTGTACTCATTCTACTTCATTGTAAGTGACTTGTTAATCTCTTACTGTGCCTAACTTACAAATTAAACTTCATCATAGGTAAGTGTGCATAAGAAAAAACATAGTATATATGGGGTTCAGGACTATCTGTGGTTTCAGGTATTCACTGGAGGTCTTAGAATGTATCCCCAATGGACAAAGGGAGCACTACTCCACAAATGAATAAAATGAAAAATGCAACAGAGAACTTCAACAGCAGGCTCAGTAAGGCAGAAGAAAAAAATCTGAGAACTTAAAGGCAGATCTCTTGATATTATCCAGAGGATAAAAAAATTAGAGTAAAAAAGAGTGGAGAGAGGACAGCACAGCTCAGCCCAGTGGAGGGATGGTGACAGAACCTATGGGCTGGGTGGCAGGCTCAACCACAGGGAGGAAGATAGCAAGGACCACCACTGCTGGGGAGAGAGAAGATGCTTGGGGGTTTAGGCAACTTACACCTCCTCCTACAGTGGAGATGGCACTGCCCACGGGGGACTGGCCATCTCAGCAACCTGTACCCAGGTGGGCACCCCAGAGCACAGTGCTCTGCCACTTCTCATACCACCATTGGCCAGATGTCCACCCTTCCAGGCCCCTGAGCTCAGGACAAGGGCCTGCTGGTCTGGGCTGCGGGGGGGTGGGAGGGGTACAGAACCCTTTGGTGTGCAGACTGGTGTGCACACTGTGCTAGACAGGGACAAGGTGCAGAAAGCTGCCTCACTGGGGATTCTCTCATTGGGGTCTCAATATCCCACCCCCACCTCCTTTGCTAGAGCTGGGCACCAAGGGCTTCAGAGGACCGGTACCCTCTTCTCCACCCTCAATCTTGGTGTGTGCAGGTCACACTTCTCTTTGCAATCCACACCCAGCAACCACTGGATGCCCCTGCTCTGGGCCCACAGGACTGAAGGGCAGGAACTTTTATGTTCTTATAGGCCCTAAGACCTGGAAAAGGGGACCTGGATTTTATTCCTACCAAACAGTAGAATGTCTTTGGTTTCAGCCACTGAATTTAGCTTCACAATTCAGCAAGTAGGATTGTTAATGCCTGCCTCACCAGGTTTAAATGGTGCCCCCCCGCCACACCTTTAAAAAAAATATCATTCATAGGGGCGCCTGGGTGGCTCAGGCGGTTAGGTGGCTGACTCTTCATTTTGGTTCCGGTCATGATCCCAGGGTCCTAGGATCAGGCCCTGCACTGGGCTCCATGCTTGGTGGGGAGTCTGCTTGAGATTCTCTCCCCCTGTTCCTCCCCCTAATCGTACTCTCTCTCAAATAAATAAAAACTATTATTCATGTAAATACATTAAAAAAAAAAAAAAGAGTAAAGAAAGCTTACTTGAACTATGGGACATCAAGTGAAACAATATTTGCTTTATGGGAGTCCCAGAGGGAGAGAAAAAGAGAGAGATAGAAAATTGACTTAAAGAAATAATGGCTGAAAATCTCCCAAATCTGGGGACATACGGTCATCCAACTCAAAGATCCCCAAATAGATTCAACCCAAAGAAATCTTTACTGAGACACATATAATAAAAAAAAAATCTCAGAAATCAAAGAAAAAGAGAATTTTGAAAGCAGCAAAAGAAAAAAGTCTGATTTCTCAGCAGAAACCTTGTAGGCCAGGAGAGTATAGGATGATATATTCTAAGTGCTCAAAGAAAAAACTGTCAACTGTCAACCAAGAATACTTTACCTAGCAAAGTTGTCCTTCAGAAATGAAGGAGAGATACAGACTTTCCCAGACTACCAAAAACTGAGGGAATTTGTCACTAGACCTGCCTTACAAGAAATGCTAAAGAAATGCTTCACTTTTGAGTTCAGTTGTTGTCAGCTTGCTTACACAAGACTGTTGTTTTAACTATGAGATATACTATGAAAGCCTCATGGTAATCACAAAGCAAAAGCCTATAATAGATACACAAATGATAAAAAGAAAGCATACCACTACAAAAAACCATCAACGCACAAAGAAAGGAAGAAAGGGAAAAAGGAACTACAAAACAATCAAAAGTAATTAACAAAATGGAGATACTAAGTCCCTATCTATCAATAATTACTCTAAAGGTAAATGGTTTAAATTCTCCAATTAAAAGAAATAGAGTGGCCAAATGCATATAAAAACAAGACCTAACTATATGCTGCCATTAAGAGACTCACTTAAGCTTTCAGGGCACTCATAAGCTAAAAGTAAAGGGATAGGAAAAGATATTCTATGCAAATGGAAAACAAAAGAGAACAGAGTAGCTATACTTACATTGGACAAAACAGACTTTACCTCAAAAACTGCAACAAATGAGGGCCACTTCATCAAGAGGATATAACAATTATTTATGTACCGAATACTGAGCACCTAAATATATTAAACAATTATTAACAGTTCTGAAGGCAAAAATAGAAAGCAATGCAATAATGGTAGAGGATTTCAATAGCCCACTTTTAACAACGGACAGATCATCAAGACAGAAAATCAATAAGGAAATAATAGACTTGAGTGATACTTCAGACCAAATGAACCTAACAGACATATATTTCAACCAACAGCAGCAGAATACATGTTCTTCTCAAGCACACACGTAACACTCTCCAGGATAGATCATATCTTAGGTCACAAAATAAGTCTCAAAAAATTTAAGAAGACTGAAATCATATCAACTACCTTTCTGACCACAATGGTATAAAACTACAAGTCAATGATAGGAGGAAAGCTGGAAAAGTTCACAAATATGTGGAAATTAAACAAAACACTTCTGAGGAACCAATGGATCAAAGAAGAAATCAAGAGAACTCAAAAAATATCTTGAAACAAATAGTACATATACAATGGATTATTATTCAGCCATAAAGAAAAAGGAAATCCTGTCATTTGCAGCAGTGTGAATGAACCTGGAGAGCTAAGTGAAATAAGGCTGATGGACAAAGACAAATACTGCATGGTATCACTTATATGCAGAATCTTAAAAAAAAAAAAAAAGAAAAAAAAGCTAATATCATAGAAACATAACAGAATGGTGGTTGCCAAGGGCTGGGGATGGAAGAGATGGGCTAATATAGGTCAAACGGTACAAATTTTCAGTCGTAAGAAGAGTAAGTTCTGAGGCTCTAATGTACAGCAGTGCCGACTATGGTTTCGTATACTTGAAAGCTGCTGAGAGTAGACCTTAAGCATTCTCACCGCCACAAAAAAAAAGTTAACTATATGAAGTGATGTGATCTTGGTAATCATTCCACAACATACACCCAATCATCACATTTACACTTTAAATATATACACTGACATTTGTCAATTATTCCTCAACAGTTTTTTAAAAAATGAGAACAGTAAAACATCACCAAATAAAATATCTGACTGAGAAAAAGGATACTGACAACTTGTAATGCTGAAAGCCTTAAAAAGAAATACAAGAGGAGTTTGTCAGTACCTGGGCTATTTTGCAAAAAGGAAAAATCGGCCCAGAAATTAGAAGTCTGACTTAAAAACAAACAAAACAAGAGGGAATATTTCCTTGCCCAAATCAGATTTCCCCACTGCAATTTCAGCTACTGATGAGCAACTACAGAAGCTGGCAACAGATAATTACGGTTTTGCTGTGGCATGAATTTGATTTCTAAGGTTAAGGCGGCTACGTGGAAAAAAATCACCTAAAAAGTGTGCCAGTGGACCTCCTGGCATCCACATCTCAACAGTGATGTGCTGTTCTCTACTACTCTGCCCTGGCCCAACTCAGTAAGGACTTGAAGGAAATTCTCTGAAATTTTCAGCAATACTTTATGGTATATTACATGGTGCTATTTAGGATTCACAAAAATTTCAGCATATACCCATTTCACCCCCAAAGTTTACTACATAAATGTAAAACACCTAGATTTCCTTGTTTTACTATAATCCATATCGGTTTGTCTAAGGGCATCACATTCCCTTGTGCCTTCTGTTATCCACTTGTTAGTCTTTATTCTTATTCTACAACTACCGCTCAAAGGCAAAATTCATTCTTCCCACAGCATTGTGGAAAGAATTCTCAGACCAAGAAAAATGCCTCCTTTTTTCCTATACACCAGGGCTGGAAGCTTCTATAAAATTCATTTAGTTAATATATAAATCATTAAAATAAAGTAGCAGCACAACTACTAATAGAAAGGAAAAGAGAAGAAGCAAATTGTTCATGAAAGCTATAGGGAGAAATTCAGTATTTTTACCTTCTAGATAACAGTTTTGCTTTTTCAACTCCGTAAACTCACTTATGTTTTTAGAATTAGTTAAGAATTAACTATTCAACATTTAGTGGTCACTATGTAAAATCAACTTGTAATAAAAACATAAGATATGTTAAAAAGCATTATTTGATTTTATTACCTACTCATAATGTTGGATACAAATGCAAAATTAAGTGGTGACCCTTATTTTTAGTCTATTTCAAAGCATGGTTTCTTAGATTTAAGAATTAGGGCAGATTTGTGTCACAAGAGGGAGCGGAACCAAAAAATGAAGTCCAAAAAACCCCCATGGATATGTTTATGTGTTATAAAGTCTGAGCTACAGCCCTTATATTCCTTCAAATGGAACTTTCTTCTGACTTTCTATTAACCTCACCAGTAACTGAATTCTTAACAAGACCCTATAATCCACCACAAGTCTTCCAACTACAAATTGAAAAGAAATGTAGGCAAATATGTGTATCAAGTACTTTATGAAATTCACCATGCACAGCTGAACTTCATATACAGAATTCAAAAACCAAAAGGACTGTGATATTCTTAAAACCCAAAGGCTAGACAAGGCCTTCCAATCTTTCCTGCACTGTAAGAAATGACTCGATCTAATGATGTTAATGTAGAAATACATTATGTATTTTAATATCAGTAAGATATGACATTCAAGGGGAGTGCCAATAAGCCTTTGCATTTTAAAACCAAAAGGGACATATCTTGGACACCTTAAATTATAAAAGTCAATTCTAAGCAGGAACTGTTACTGTGTAACAAATACTGCTCATATCAAAAGTGCTGGTGACAAAAAATTCAATATGCCCTCCCCACAGAATCTGTTCACACACATTTATATATAACTGTAACTGTAGTAAGATTGTAAATGTTTAAGGTGCTTAAATTTTGCACCGCAGGACTAATTCAATAAGTATTCATCTGCTACCTCTTTGTAGCAACTCCAGTTAGAGTGAATGATCCATGGGCAAAGGGCAAAAATGCTGTTATTTTCTAGAATGTGGCATTTGTGGAGCTGGAGTGCCCTCTATTGGTAACGAAGAAGACACACTCATCAGCTGTCCTGCATGCATTTTCTCATTAATTCGGAGTTCACATCCATCTTGAAGCATTCGAACTGCTATTCGGGCAATGTTCTTAGAGTCGTCAAGACCACTGTGAGGCCGCCCATCATAATCCATTCCTAGTTTTTCAAGCATTATTGTCAATTTGGTTTGGCTTCTAGGAACCTGGAAAATAAACAGCTTGGTAAGTAATTCCTTAGTATTCTATAAGTCACTATGAAAAATAAAATGAAAATTAACAGTAATAGCTAAAGTTAGGCAAAAGACAAATACTCTTATAACTCAAACCTTCAGAGCTTTAAAAAAATTATCTTAAGTTAGAGATGAAAATACATACAAATAGGTAGAATCCTCAAGACATCTAAAGAGTCTGCAGTTTTGTAATTTGACAAATCATTTATGAAAGGAAATGTATTGCTCTGGACATCTAAGTTGAAGCTCTACTATTTTTTTTTTTTAAGTAGGCTTCCTGCCCAGCATGGAGCCTAACACAGGACTTGAACTCACAACCCTGAGATCAAGACCTGAGCCAAGATCAAGAGTCGGACACTTAGCCAATTGAGCCACCCAGGCACCCCAAAGTTCTACCATTTTAACCCGAACATTCTTTTCCATGGTATTTTACTATGATGTATTATTTTATTTGACAGACTCCTTAGACAGATACACCCAAAAAAAAAAAAAAAAGACCTAGCCTTTCTATGACTAAAGATAATTAAGATCCAGCATGAAAGAAATTATCATGTGGTATTTTTCAATCTATTTAAATACCTGCTCCAATTTAATAAATGTAAAAATCTCACTCCCCAGATTCCAATATGCCCCTCCACTTTTGAGAACCACTATTCTATCTTCTGTATATGTTAAGTTTTATATTCTGTAGTTCGTATAGCTATGTCACCTATACATCTTGGGGCCTCAAGTTCTTCATCTGTAAAATAAGACTAATAGTTAGTTACACTCCTTACTCACTGGGTTATCGAGAGAATCACAAAGCAAATGATATAAAAGCACCATGATAAACATCAATAATTATCCTATTGTAATACCGCAATGCATTCTGGTCCTTTCGCTAAGTATCACCTAGAAAAATGTGCTTGCAAAAATAACTTTTCCAACACACTGAACAACTTAGGTGAAATGGACTATTCCTAGACCCATACAACCTACCAAGACTGAATCATGAAGAAAACAGAAAATATGAACAGACCTATAATAAGTAAAGAGGACTGAACTGGTAATCAAAAACCTCCCAACGAAGAGAACCCCAGGACAGGATGGCTTCAATGGTGAATTCTACAAAACATTTAAATAAGTCTTAACACCAACCCTTCTCAAACTCTTGCAAAAAACTGAAGAGGAAGGAACACTTCCTAAATCATTTGATGAGCTTAGCATTATCCTGATACCAAGGCCAAAGACACTACAAGAAAACTAGAGACCATTATCCCTTATAAATACTGATGCAAAAATCCTCAACAATACTAGCAAACCAAATTCAGTGGCATACTAAATGTATTATATGCCACAACCAAGTGAAATTTATTCTTGGAAAGCAAGGATGGTTCAACATACAAAAAATAATCAATATAACAAACCACATTAACAGAATGAAGGGAAAAAACACATGATCACCTCAATTGATGCAAAAAAGGCATCTGACAATAAACACCCTTTCATGATAAAAATACTCAACAAATTAGGAACAGAAGAAAATTACCTCAAAATAATAAAGTCCATATAAAAAAATTTAGAGTGAACATCATATTCAATGGTGAGAAGGCTGAAAGCTTTTCCTCTAAGATCAGGAACAAGATAGGGATGCTCACTTTCACCACTTCCATTCAAAATAATATCAGAAATTCTAACCAGAACAAGTAGGCATGAAAAAGAAATAAAAGGGATCTGAATTGGAAAGGAAGAAGTAAAGTGATCTTTGTTTGCAGGTGTCATGATCTTATATGCAGAAAGTCCTGAAGATTCCACCAAAAAACTGCCAGAACTAATAAGCAAAGATAGCAAAATCACAGGATACAAAATCAACACACAAAAATCAGGTGCATTTCTATACACTAACAATGAAGAATCCAAAAAGGAAATTAAGAAAACAATTCCTTTTCAGTAGGAAAAAAAAAAAAAATTTTAACCAAAGAGGTGAAAGACTTGTACATCAAAAACTACAAAATGTTGCTGAAAGAAATTAAAGACAACATAAATGGGAAGATATCTGTGTTCATAAATTGAAAGATTTAATATTGTTCAGCTATCAATAATTATCCAACATGATCTATAAATTCAAAGCAATCACTAATAAAACATTAGCTCAAAATGGATCAAAGACCTAAACCTAACAGTCAAAACTATAAAATTCTTAGAAGAAAACCTAAGGGAGAAGTTTCATGACACTGGATTTGGCAACGGTTTCTTGGATACAACACCAAAAGAGACAACAAAAGAAAAACTAGATAAACTGGACTTCCTAAAAATTTAAAACTTTTGTATATCAAAGGGCACACTATCAACAGAGAAAAGCAGCCCAAAGAATGGAAGAAAATATTTGGAAATCATAGATCTGAAAAAGGATTAACATCCAGAATATATAAAGAACTCCTGGGCACCTGAATAGCTCAGTCGGTTAAGCGTCTGTCTTCAGCTCAGGTCATGATCCCCTGCTCAGCGGGGAGTCTGCTTCTCCCTCTCCCTCTACACCTCCCTCCTGCTCTTGCTATCTCTCTCTCAAATAAATAAATAAAATCTTAAAAAAAAAAAAAAAGAATTCCTAAAACTCAACAGTAATTAAAAAGAAAAAAAACAGACTTGATTTCAAAATGGTCAAAGGACTTGAACAGACATATCTCCAAACACATACAACTGGCCAATAAGCACACAAAAAGCTGCTCAACATTACTAATCATTCTGGAAGTACAAATCAATAACACAATGAGATACCACTCCATACCTATTAGATGGCCATTATTTAAAAAAAAAGGGCAAGAAAATGGAAAATAAGTGTTGGCAAGAATGCAGAGAAACTGGAACGCTTGTGCATTGCTGGTGAGAATGTAAAATGGTGCCACTGCTGTGACATGGAAGTTTCTCAAAAAATTAAACACAGAATTACCGTATGATCCAATTCCACTTCTGGGTATATACCCACAGAACTGAAAGCAGGGACTCAGTTATTTGCACATCCACATTCACTGGAGCAGTATTTACAACAGCCAAAAGGTGGAAGAACCCAAGTATCTACCAACAGATGAATGGATAAACAAAATGTGATATAAATATAATGAAATATTATTCCACCTTCAAAAGGAAGGAACTTCTCAAGCAATGGAATTATTATTTAGCTTTACAAAGGAAGGAAATTCTGACACATCCTACCACACGTATGAATCTTGAAGACATTATGCTAAGTGAAATATGCCAGTAACAAAAGGACAAATACTGTATAATTCCAGTTATATGAGATACCTAGAGTGGTACAATTCACAGACAGAAAGCAGAATGGTGGGGCGCCTGGGTGGCTCAGTTGGTTAAGCGACTGCCTTCGGCTCAGGTCATGATCCTGGAGTCCCAGGATCGAGTCCTGCATCGGGCTCCCTGCTCAGCAGGGGGTCTGCTTCTCCCTCTGATCCTCTTCCCTCTCATGCTCTCTGTCTCTCATTCTCTCTCTCTCAAATAAATAAATAAAATCTTAAAAAAAAAAAAAAAAAAAGAAAGCAGAATGGTGGTTACCAGGGGCCAAAGGAAGGGGGAATACAGAGTCACTCTTTAAAAGGTATATTTTCAGTTTTGGAAGATGAAAAAGCTCTGGAAATGAATGGTGGTGATGGTTCCACGACAGTATGAATGTTCCTATTGACACTAAACTGTGTACTTAATGGTTAAAATGGTAAAATTTGTTATGCATATTTTGCAAATGAATCAGAGATAACATGAAAAGTCCTAGATAGTGCCAGAAAAATGATTAACTCTGTTAAACAAAGGCCAATTCACTCAATCATGTCTAAAACTTAATAGCTGTGTGAAAACCTGGATAAAGAACACATAAACCTCACACTTCCTCTGGCCTGGCAAGGAAAAGTTCTCAGCAAGATGACTGACTTGAAAAGTGAATGGTAGGAAAACAGTAGGCCAAAATTTGCTGAGTGGTTTGAAGAAAACCTACAAAAACTAGCCTAGACATTTCATTACATAAACCGATTGAAGAAATCTCTGTAAGACCCTGTAAAAAACATTTAATTTCCAGTGACAAGATTCTTGGATTTTGAAGAAAATTGAGTCTTCGGAAAAATCATATTGCAAAAAAAATCTTAAATGTCCACACTTTTGCTTGGGCTTGACAGTGAGAAAAGTTATTTGCAAGTCTCAAGACCTACTGAAAGCCATCTGGAAAAAAATGTAGAAAATTAGACAGTATTTTTCTTCCCTTTGAACACAGAGTACGACCAGGTTAAAAAAAAAAAAAACCCTGTTTCTCAGAATCTTCTGCTCAGCCACAGAACCTGACTCTGAAAAGAGCTTTGTAATGTAGTCTGATCATACTCTAGGGATGAGATTTACTGATCTGCCTTTAGAATAGCTGCAGATTTCTGCAAAAGAAGAGGGTCCAGTCATTCATAGAAAAGCAATGAACATTTTGCCACGGATTTCAACCTTTTATATGCGTAAGTAAGCCTCTTCTTATTTAACAAGATGAAGAGCAAGGGTAGAAGGTGTCTATTTTCAGTGGAAAACGAAATCCATGAGAACTTATCTCAAATCCAACCCAGAACTGAGTATTTGTACAGGAAAAAAAAAAGACAAAAAAGACAAAAACAAACATAGCTTTCGCCTTCCCAAAGTATATTTCATTCTTCACTTTTACTTCAAAAATGACATTTTAATGCATATACAGAACTACTAAAGAAATAAACATGTTTGTATAATTTTATAAATGCTGAACCTACACTGGAGTATGATCATACCATACATAAGTTTATTTTCTAAAATCTAGTATAAAATTGTCTATAACCTGTATTTTTATTCATATTGTTTCAGCCTACTTACAGAAAAATCAAACCCACTTTAAGTTTAAGCCAGCTATTAAGCAGAAAAGTATTATGCTTGCCCTATAAGTTTCTTAAACGTATGAAAAGGAAAGAGGTAATTTCAAATTTAACGATCTCCACTCCCAAGAAAGGTTGGGTAAAAAGTCATTTTTAGTTTTAAAAAGGAGAAAAGAATACTTTGTACATGCCAAAGACTATACATTGTTAGCATCCTATATAGTAAAAATTTGTGTCAAGACTTTTAGGCCTACTTGAATAAAGAAAACAAAACAAAACAAAAGAAGAAAACATTTTAAAAAGAAAAAATGTTACATTGACTCAACTTCCACTAATTGGCATTAGAGTTGATTAACTATTAGGAGCAAGGGAAAACCATATAGAAAAGAGCAGCCTATCCTTTCTGAACAGGGAATCTGCTTCTCCCTCTGCCTGCCGCTCCCCCGCTTGGGCGTGCGCTCTCTCTCTGGCGAATAAATAAATATAATCTCTAAAAAAGAAAAAAGGAAAGAGCAGCCTAACAAATTGGTCAACATAAACAGATCCACAAAAAAAGTACTATTCTCAAAAAAAAATAAAAAATACTACTCTCTACTTAAAAGAGCACTGGCAATGTTATTGCCTTACTGTATCTACAACTTTCTGAACACTCTAATGTATTGTGAGCTGTGCATGTTTTTATGCAGACTTGAAAATTATTTTATGGCTTTATTAATTATTAATAATTATCCTTAGAATAAATAGAGTTAAAGGTTTGAGAAAGACACCCTAATGTAAGAATGCATTGTCACCTGGGAGGTATAGCAAAAAAAAAAAAAAGCAAACCTAAAGATGACTGAGCCCCTACAAATTTACATGAAACACAGAGGATAGAGGCACATTTGAATTAATATCACAGGACATAATTAGCAAAATCCAGACAGTGGGAAAATGGAAAAATGGCTCCATTTCTTTCTTTCCTTTTTTTTTTAAAGATTTTATTTATTTGTCAGAGAGAAAGAGCACAAGCAGGGGGTGTGGCAGGCAGAGGAAGAAGCAGGCGCCCCCTGAGCAAGGATCCCTTTGCAGGACTCGATCCCAGGACCTTGGGATCATGACCCAAGCTGAAGGCAGACGCCTAACCGACTGAGCTACCCAGGCGTCCCAAAATGGTTCCATTTCTTAAAATAATAACAATAAATCACTAGAGAAAAAAAAGGAGGTGGAAAAGGAATTTAGAGATTAAAAAACTTAAAAGAGACATGTCAACCAACTTTAAATGTATGGACCTTATTCTGATCCTGATTCAAATCACAAAAGGTAAAAGGAAAAAAAAGAGGTGAAGGGGATTAAGAGGTATAAACTCCCAGTAATAAAAAAAAGTCACAGGGATGAAAAGTACAGCACAGGGATACAGTCAATAATACTGTAATAACGCTGTATGCTAGCAGATGGTAACACGTATCGTGGTGAGCATGGCATAATGTACAGAACTGTCCAATCACTATGTTGTATGCCTGAAACTAGTAAATGTCAACTACACTTCAAATTTAAAAATTAACTAATTAAATTAAATTTAAAAAGAAAACTATGACCATTTGATAATACTAAGGGATTACTGTTGATTTTTTTCTAAGTGTGATGATGGTATGATAGTTATGTTTTTTAAAACAGTTCCTTATTTTTTGGAGCTATATAATGACATGTTTACAGATCAAACGAAATACCATTTGAGATCTGCTTCAAAAGAGTAAGGAAGGGGCGCCTGGGTGGCTCAGTTGGTTAAGCGACTGCCTTCGGCTCAGGTCATGATCCTGGAGTCCCGGGATCGAGTCCCACATCGGGCTCCCTGCTCGGCAGGGAGTCTGCTTCTCCCTCTGACCCTCCTCCCTCTCATGCTCTCTGTCTCTCATTCTCTCTCTCTCAAATAAATAAATAAAATCTTTAAAAAAAAAAAAAAAAGAGTAAGGAAAGGGGAAAGTGGGTAGAGATACAGATGAAACAAGGTTGGCCATGAGCTTATACCTATTAAAACTGGGTCATGAAGGTTCATTATACCTGTCAACTTTTGTATATGTTTGTAATTTTCCCTAACAGAAATTTTTTTGAAAAATCACAAAATGAGTGAAAAGATAAATTCACAAAAAAGGAAAAAAAATTTACTAAATATAATCAAAGGACTAGTATCCAAGATAAATATCTATAAACAATCACAAATTATAATCTACAATTACAAAAGGACAGACCACCCAATTTTTACAAATGGGAAGATTTAAACAGGGACTTCACAAAATAAATTCGAATGGAAAACAAGCTCAAGCTCCACCTCAGGAGTAATTAGGCAAATGCAAATTAGAACCTTAATGAGATGGCATCCCACATCCACCAGATTTATAAACATTTAAAATGTCTGGCAATACCTGATGCTGGCAAAGACGTGGAGCAATTATAAATTCACCCACTCTTCTGGGGAGAGTGCAAATTGGTATACCCCCCTCAGAAAACTACTTTTGCATTACCTAACGTCAATGATGCACGTATCCTATGAACCAGCAACTCTACTCATAGGTTTATACCCTGGAGCAATGCGTGCACAAAGGCACCAGAAGACATGTGCAAGAATGTTTATAGCACCACTGCTCCTAAAAGCTCCCAAAATGGCCAACCAAAATGGCCAGGACAGATACACTCTTATATATTCACACAATGAAATTCTCCACGGCAATAAAATAAACTAACTACAACTATATACACAACCTCAATAAATCTCAAACACAATCTTGAGGAAAAAAGCAAAATGAACAATACAGCCAGTACGATGCTAATTATACCATGTTCAAAAAGAGGCAAAAGTAAACTATATGGTATAAGGATACACACACAAATATTAAAACTATAAGGAAAAACAAGAAAATGATTTCCATGAAAGTATGAACTATGGGGGGGGCCCCTCTGGGAGAAAGGAAAGGAGCTAAGTGACTGGAAGTTACAAGGGATTTCACTTCAAACTCCACTTTTCTGTATGTACATTTCTCAGCTTTAAAAAATGTTAAAACTACAAAAAATGTTTTTAAAGGAAAGCACCTTTTCTCACAAAACTACTTTAGGATTTGCTTCACCAAAATGAGGTTGTAAAGAAAAGAAGATGACACAAAGTCTAACACATGATAGAGAAGCAAGATAAGAATCTCCTGGGATGATTTTAGAAGAAGCCTGACGAACAAATAGTTCAGATTAGAACAGGATTAAAGGCTATAGGAAGGTAGCCTCCAAGGAAAAAGTTAAAGAAAGAAAAGAAAGGGAAAGAAAGAAAGAAAATGGACCACTGAGTGTTTTGAATACAGAGAATGATTTACAGTTTGAACAGAAAGTGACAGGATAAGAAAACAACTGAAGGCACTTGTAAAAATCTGGGGAGAAGTTGTGAACACTTTCCACTGCTATAAGAATGGAAGCACTGAATAATGATTTGATTATAAAGATAATGTAACTAATTAAGAAGACATGCAGAGGGGAAGGACATGCAGGTATGGGGGCTTTCTCATAGAGCTAAATCTTCATCTTCCACTGCAGGAACTCCATACATATTTCATACTGAAAATTTAAGAAATAGGATAAACATATCATTTAGAAGTATAATGGTAAATATTGGAAGAAATAGCTACAAAAAGTTGAAAGTGTTTGCCTCAGGAGAGTAAGGAGAGTAAGAACCAGTACTGGTGAGGTCCACCGTGGATGAATGCCATTTTTCATAAGCCTTGTAGTACTACTCAAAAATTTACACTACACATATGTATTAACTTTGATAAAATTAAAATTCAGTGGGGAACATTTGTTCCACAAACAATTCACATACTGAATACCTCCCCCAGTTTCAAACCCCTCCTGAAGATCATGTATTTACAGTTAACCTATTCAAATAATGGTAACAGATTGAAAGAAAAATAGCTCAACTTCCTAAACTCATATGATCATCCTCATGTTTGGATTATAAAAACTTACAACTAAAGTATATGGCCTTTTCCTGTGAAAAGCACCTAGTAAATAACAACATACATGCAAAATGTAATAAATTTATCATTAAGAGCAGTATAATCAATAAAATGGAGAAATTTTACCTTGTAAAAGTTTCCATATGACTTTCGAATATTGATCCACTTTTTAGCAAAAGGAGGATATTTGAGCCTGCTCAGCCGGCACTGAATGTTCAGGAACTTACTCATATCCCACGAACTTGTAAAATCAAAAACAGGGGTAGAAAAATGATAAAATAAATGCTCTACTGTTCTTACTAGTATTTTAAGTCATTCTAATTTGTTTATTTACATGTCACCTTTCTTTCTGATATTCACACATATCATCAAGGTTAGAAAATTAACCTACTTCCAAAATACCAATCCAAAAATAAGTAGAAGTCAGGTATATCGAATTTTTTTCATAAACAAATCTTACTAGGCTAATCATGATCACTTTCATGGTTCTGATTACTTGGGCAAACCTCTATCTTGTTAATTATTTTTTCATAATCCTAAAATAACTCTGCTAAGCTTATTTAATGCCAGGTTTATTTTATTAGGAAGTTCTTTGAGGGTATGCTTAGAAACAAAATAAAAAACAAATGAACAAAATATTTGAAAGATGAAAGTAGTTGGTAGTAGGTGGTGAATTTGAATACAATTTGTTCTGTTACAGCATATGTTTCTACAACACTGGTCAACTTACGTAGTTAAGTAGGAAAATACTGATTGTATAGTATGGAAATCGTGTTGGTTCATACACGGTTTTCCCCAGGGAAGGGAGTGATACAAGAGCCACACAAATTATAACCTTCAGCAGGAAAGGAAAAAAGCTCTCAATTCAGCTGTAGTGCCAGTAGGAGTACTTTCAGGTATATTTTTTTTAAAAAATTAAAAACGAGTGCCTGTCCCCAGGATCCTACTGCCTCTGAGGCAACTCCCACTAACTCTGAGCTGCCTGCCTGAGCTGTCCAAACTTTCTGGAGGTATGAGCTATGTCCCAGAATGTGAGGTTTTTACAGAATCACACATACTGTGTTAGGACAGAAACACCTATATACTTGAGCAAGAACATTGCTCATTCATGTTTAAAATCAACAGATTTCTAAAGAGGTCCACCAACATTTTCCCAAATTTCTATTTTTAAATTATAACGTGACTACACTCAATGCTTTTTTCCTATGTAAGGGTCACTAAACCCTTTATGTAAGTGACATCTCAGTTTTAGTGTACAATCTGTTCATAGTTTGAAAGAGAAGTTGATTAGGAGACTTCCTTCTTCAAGCTTAATAGCATTAGGGTATAGGAGCTGCCTTGGCACAAGGCCTATAATCCTTGTTTCAATCCTTCTGATCTTCCCTCTAAGCTTTCCATCTAACGAATGCTTTTGAGCACACATTCTGAGTTCAGACTACAAGAAGCATTAGGGAAAATGATCAAGTAGCAGAAGTCCTTACTTTGAAAGGATTTTTAATCTCCCTGCAAACAAATCTTACATAAATAAAGTTTAGATATCAGAATAGTCAGATGGCAGCACAAATGGTACATATATAAAGACTATGAGACATCAAAAAAAAAAAAAAGATCAGTGTGAGTTGTAGTATGTGGAGTAAAACAAAAGAAGGCTTTGAATAATAATAATGAAGCAGTAAAGGAAGAGAGCTTTCCAGTAGAGAGGAGAGTATGACTATGTGCACAGAGAAAGGACACACCATGTGATTCATGGCCAGCATGCACAGAGTGGACAAGAATGGCAGGTGGATCAGGCTACACAGGTGGGGTGGGTTAGATAAGAGAACCTTGAAAGCCAGACTAAGAGTTTGGATTTCTTTGAGCAAGGAAGTATCACGATAAAAACTGACTTTAGTAAAGTCATTTTAGTTTTACATATTAATATTTATCTTTCCCTAGTTCTCTAATTCTGGATTAAAGTATTATCATTCTTTCCCTCCTTATTTTTTGATCCTTAAGATGCAAAGCTTAAGTAGAACAAAACAAAACAAGTTTAAGTAGAAATAAGAATGTGAAAGGAAAAATATGGTCTCTTATAGGAGACCCCAGAACTATCAGAAAATACTTTTTTGTGGTTATTCTAAAAGTTAAATGGTTATGAACATCTTTCATCTTAAAAAAGTAGATAAAAAAGATAATTTTCCTAAATACTCACCCATCTGTCAATATGCAATATTTATACTTTGTTCCTAATTCCTTCAATTTCATCCAGTCAATTACTTTTTTTAGTACCTGAGGGAAGGTATCAGCTCTGTCTACCTGATCCTGAAGATATAAAAGTAAAATTTATAAAAATAAGAGTAGCTACATGTAGTCCTGCAAATACCCAGACACAAAAGTCAAAAGGAAACGAACAGTAAGAGAAAGTCTCATCTATGATATTTTAAACTCTACATGATTTCCTTAGCTGAGATCCACCTAACATTTCATTTTTAAGATAATTAAAAATTGTTCATAACCAGGCATTACGGACGCTTTCAACTGAAGCATATAATCCTCCCAAAATTAAGAATTATGATCATCCCCAGTGTTTTTGTTTTTTTTTTTAAGACCTCAACCCAGTGGCTTACTATTTATCCAGAGTGGAGAAGAGGGAACTCTCCTCCCAGCTGAAAGCCATGGCCTTCTAACGTGGTCTCCCTATCTCAAAGCTCAGATCTTTCCACAACAGACGACACACCACTGCCAGACTGATCTTCCTAAATTGATCCATCACATCACTTCCACACTTAAAATCCTCCAAACATTCCCCAAGGCTTTCAGGATAAGACACACAGGCTCTTCATGATGTGGCCTCCCTCCGCCTACCACTTTAGCTTTATTTTCAACCACTTTCTTACCAGCCCATACACACTTGAACTCTCCCAAACTACTTACCGTTCTGCTGTGCACACCTGAAATGCCCATTCTTTCCTTCCTATTGACCTATCATGATTCAGCCCAAGTTCACTAACTTGAAGAAGTCTGACACTGGCCAGCTCTCCATTCTCTCGTCGTAAGATGCCCATAATACCCAGATAAAACACTGACTTGTCAGTCTTCCTAACCATTCTGTCACTACCGGTCTAGTCTGTCTGTCCTCCTGATTATAAGTTGTTGAGTGAGCTGAGGAGACTGACTTGACCATCTCTGTATCCCCAGTACCCTGGCAAATACTGTAGTAGGCACTCAAATACTCGTTGAGTGAATGAGTAAATGAATAAAGGAACCAAATTAATGAACAAAGAGCAATTAGAATACAATAAAAAATCAGAGACCTAAAAAAACATTAAGCTATGTATCAAGTCAGGTTATAAACAGATACATTTCAATCTTCCTCTAAGTCCACCATGGTAACACTTACTTTACTAATGATCTAAACAAATTAAACCTTTGGTTTCATCATTACAAGTCCTTAAGAGGAAAGGCTGAGAAAGATTTTACTAGGTATAAAATTTGCTTTTCTACTTTTTTAATATTATAATATGAAAAATCTTTACCAAGTAAAGTACATTAACTTGTTTACAATAATAATTTTTTAAACTATGAAATAAAACCTAATTTCAGAACCTCTTTCAAACTCCAGAAAAAGGAATATAGACTTAGAACCTGAGTAATTCCAGTTAGGTTGATGCAGAAATCAGAAAGTTGTGTGTTAATCTCTGGTCTCACGTACTGCTGGAACGTATCTTCCTACAAGGGAAAAAGAGCAAGTTAAAGTATTTTCTATGACTTCAGATATAGGACACAAAATACATAAAACATTAAGCCACAGGAGACTTTAATTTTATAGGTGCTCATGGTATAGCCCTTTCTAGAATTTTAACAATTTAAAGATAATTCTCCACTCCCAAAGCACTCTAATTTTAATTATGTTTCATAGTTTAAAAAATTTTAAAGAGTGGCACCTGGCTGGCTCAGTCAGTCAAGCGTCCAACTCTTGGTTTCAGCTCAGGTTGTGATCTCATGGGTCATGAGATCCAGCCCCAAGTGGACTCCCCACTCAGTGGGGAGCTGGCTTGAGATTCTCTCCCTCTGTCCTTCCCCTGACTCATGCTCTCTAATAAATAAATATATCTTCAAAAAAAAATTTTTAAGATGGGGTGCCTGGGTGGCTCAGTTGTTAAGCAACTGACTCGTGATTTTGACTCAAGTCATGATCTCATGGGTCATGGGACTGAGCCCCCATCGGGCTCCGCGTTGAACATGGAGCCTGTTGGAGATTCTCTCCCTTTGCCCCACCCCCCCCCCACTTGCGTGTGCACACAGGCGTGCACTCTCTCTCTCTAAAATAAGTAAATAAATCTCAAAAAAAATTTTTTTAAGATAAAGCAAGTATCTGAAAGCAAGACTTCAAACCAAAGATTATTTTCTTGAGGAGCAAAATGTTGATAATTTTGTTTGTAATATTTGAAACCGTAAAGCTTAATAATGCAACCTCAACTTCAAGTTACTAACAGCTTTTTAAATAATAATAAATTCTTTGAAGAAATGCCAATCTTTGGTTATAATAAACTAGCTCTAGATTACTACTCTCTCATTTACTCTTGACTAGTCCTTATTTTTATACTGATTCCAGTAAACTGAATTCTGAACAGTCAAAACTGAACTACATGAACTACATGCAGTAGTTTAAAGGGTGATAATACTATATTTTGGTAGCAATTTTAACCTCTTCAAGAAGCTTTCACACTTGCCTTCTCATAATCACGACAACTGTTATCATCAAACCTCAGATCTCAAAGTGCTTTTTCCTCTATCCTAATAATGCCTCCCTAAACTAGAACATGCTAAGTCACTTGTTAAAACTTAAGACAATTTCAAAGCCTAAAGTGAGCAATCATTAATACCACATAGATACAGAGAAAAAGACAAAGAATATTTTTTGTGACAGAAGATTCAAAAATTAAGAAAGGTAAATGTTTCATTTCCTAAGAATAAATTCTTTCTTCACACTAGTGTATGAAGCCAATGAGTTATAAAGGTTACTATTATAAAAGCAAAATTAAAAGAACAGCAAAGAATGTTTGAACTTCAAAAGTTAGATGCTCTTTACTTACCAGACACACTGAAGAAGGAAAAATTCCACTAAATTGAATTTCACAGATAAATGAAGGCTTTATCCTTTTAAGTATCAGTATTTTTATAATTTTCAATGAAAATCTTCCTCTTTTTTTTTTAAGATTTTATTTATTTGACAGAGAGAGAGAGAGCAAGAGCAGGAACAGAAGCAGGGCGAGTGGGAGAGGGAGAAGCAGGTTTCCCGGTGAGAAGGGAGTCCGATGCAGGGCTCGATCCCAGGACCCTGAGATCATGACCTGAGCCGAAGGCAGACGCTTAAAGACTGAGCCACCCAGGCACCCCGAAAATCTTTCAAAAATAAGCTGCAACTTCCCTTACCAATACAGGCAGGTAATATCAAACATACTATTAATAAAACTTTATTCACTATTTAACACGTTTATCAGAATGATGCTATAGAGAACAACTATGCACTTGTTGACCAAATATTTAGGAATCACTTAAGTAAATTACATAGTAAGCTAACAGGTGATAAGGGTTAGTAAACATTTAAGTAGACCAGGTAAGTGGGATCAGAAAAATGGGGGGGGCTCAGCTACCATAGTAAATAGGTCATCACCTTTATGCAGAAGATGAGAACTAAGGAAGGCCTGGAAGGAAGAGAGGGAGGGAGGAATTAGCAGCAAGACCTCTGGAGGAAAGGAATTAGAACTAAAGCCCTGGAAGGTGAGAGGGTAGAACATGACTGGCATTTCTAAGAAACAGCAAGCAGGTCAATAGGGCATAATCAGAGGTAATAAGAGGCTAGCTCATGTTAAGGAATTTTACTGAGTTAAATGGGGAGCCACTAAAGGGGTTTAAGCAGAGAAGGAAAATGATTTGACTTATATTTTATAAGGCTCACTCTGGCCACTATGTTGAGAATTGGCTGTAGGAGACAAGGAAGGAAACAGAGACTGGTTGATGGTGAATGCAGTAAATCCAGACAAGAAATTATGGGGGCTCAGACTAGAGTCGTAGCACTGCAAGTAAGTGGCTGGGTTCTGGATGTATTCTGAAGGCAGAGCAAACAGGAGTTGCTGTTGGTCTGGATATATGATAGGAGAGAAACAGGAGTCAAGGATGACTCCAAGGTTTTGAACTGAGTAATTAGAAAGACAGAGTTGCCATCACTCAAGCTAGGGAAGACTGAACATACAATGGGTTGAGGATAAATTCAGTTTGGGACATGTTAAGAGGTCTGTTTAAATATCCAAGTAGAGACGTTAAATAAGCAGACTGGATTTGGTATAGAGGCCCAGGTTGGAAATATAGATTTGGAAGTCATTAGCATACAGTTTCTAAAAGCTTGGAAGTAGATGAGATTAAGAGATCTATATAGAGAAGAGGACCTAGGACTGAATCCTGGGGCATCCAGTATTAAGAGTTGTGAAGAAAAGGAACCAGCAAAGGAAATTATAAAGGGGAACCCAATGATGATGGAGACAAATCGAGAGAATGAGGTGTATTGATAGTCACTTGCAAAAAATGTTTCAAGGAGAGAGTGGTCTATTATACCAGGATTTAGGTAAAGGTCCAAGATGACACTAATGAGTGATTTTAGTGGAGTGATGGGATTGCAGACAGTGTGAATTTAAGAGAGAATTCGAGGAAAGGGCAGTATGTACCTTTTTCAAAGAACAAACAAATAGGGTAGTTGGCGGGGAAGTGGGACAGAGTGAAAGCTTTTTATGTGTGAAAAGTAACATGTCTGTATGTGATGGGAACAACACAGTGAAAGCAATAAATCATTACTGTCTCAACGAGGGAAAAGAATTGCTAGAGCAATGTCCTTGAGTAAGAAAGAGAAAGTAGAATCTAGTGAGTTATGCAAGATTATTACCTTCATAGCTGTCATTTTTCCTTTTAATTTACTGACTTTAATCTTCTTTGGACAAAGAAATTATATAAATAGTGTGATTATAACTAAGAGGCTCTGAACAACACTAAGAAAAAAATCTATGCATTTTAATACACAAGGCTTTTTATACTTGCTCCCAATGCGTTGGCAGCAACTGAGGATAGCACAGAAGTAACTTCTGGATAGATGAGATGTTGATATACCCTTGCTCAGATTTTACAAGGCAAACAGTACTATTTGGAGAATTCCTGCTGAGTTCCTGAACTAATAATGCAGTGACAGCAAGTATCTAAAGCATATACATTATAGGTCTCGAAGCCAAGGTTAGGAGTGTCATTTCCACACTAAACTTTTCACCAGAAAGATGGCCAGTTCTAAGTTGAAAGGCGATTTCTGTAATTTGCCATTTTTAGAGATCACAACATATAGTAGTCTACAGCAGTGGTTCTCAACCCCAACTGCATGTCAACTGAGAAGCTTTAAAAACATGCTGATGTCAGGGGCTCCACCACAGAACAACTAAATCAGAATCTCTGGGATGTGGGCCAGGCATTTTTCCACCCTCCCTAGGAGATTCTGATGTCCAGCCAGATATGTGTTCCAAGCAAACAGAAAAAAAAAACAAAAAAACAAAAAACAAAACCCTCTAATTTTAGCTACTGGAAAAGGAGAGAAGTAGCCTCTGAAATTATTTCATTACAGCTTTTCTATTAATCAAGGTGATACAAAGTACACAAGAGAAAACAGCCCACTTTAGAGTTCTCATTCTAGCTTTAAAACAGCAAATGAGATCCCTGGTCTACTGAGAACACCAGAATAATTGCTGCTAAAAATAAAATTGAAATACAACAATTCACTTACTATTTCTAAGGTATGGGTATTCAGTAAAACCACAGGAAATTCAATTATCTCATGTATAAATTCAGGTGGGTTACCCTCTTCACAAGTGGCTTCGAAATCAATGATACAAATGTAGTCGTAGTAACTGTCAGCACAACTGCCCTCTTTCAACATGAGCTTCTGCTTCTTGTAATAGTTTTTCAGCCTTTTCTTTAGCACATCCTTTACTCCTCTAAGGAAAGAAGAAGAAAATGAACTCTGAGGTGAATTCTACAATCAAGAATCTGAAGTCTTACCTGCTGGCACTGGGTTGAACACTGGCAGTCGCAGTATAATTTAGCAAATATTAGCTAAAATAAATGTAAAGAAAACAAGACTTAAAGCTAAGTTAGCAAAGAATTAAAATCAAATGTAACACAGCATCAATATTTTCCTTCCCAAGCACATAAGGGCATTTCTCCTATACTAGTATTTCAAACCATAAGCCTTGTTAGCATGTACCACCTACAAAGCCATACTGCCTTATATATCAAGGTGATCTATGTATTACAAAAACTGAAATTAATGTTGAACTCTTCTACAGGCCAAACACAAATTTCAGAGTATGACAATTTAGATAAATGGAACATTTATGCTGTCTCTTTCCTTTCTTTTGGTTTTTATAGGTTAAACAACTAAAATATCCATATGAGTACGAAAGTGCTATGAGCCTAGCATGTAAAGTTGAATGTCTATTAGCTACTTAACTAGGAAAACTCATTTAGAAGATATCCTAGTGTAAACCATGTCCAGAAGAACACTGTCATACTCAGTAGGTTCTTAATTGGAAGCAGGTTTCTTCATTTACCATGGGTAGAATCTAATTAAGGAGATAATAGGTATTTTCAAAATATATGTTCCACAAATGGTGGGTGGAGAAAGGGTTGTTCTAAAATAGATAACAATGGGGGCGCCTGGGTGGCTCAGTCGTTAAGCATCTGCCTTCGGCTCAGGTCATGATCCCAGGGTCCTGGGATCGAGCCCCGCATCGGGCTCCCTGCTCCGCGGGGAGCCTTCTTCTCTCTCTCCCACTCCCCCTGCTTGTGTTCCCTCTCTCACTGTGTCTCTCTTTGTCAAATAAATAAATAAAAATCTTTAAAAAAAAATAATAAAATAAAATAGATAACAATGGTTGGTAATGGTGGTCACATTCTTCAAACAGTAAATACTTCTAAAAATTTTTTAAAAGTCATGACCAGTGCTGACTTCCTTCAGGTTACTTGTATGAGTCCTATTAACAGTTTATAAATACAAAATGGCAGTATAAAATAAGAGGATCTAAATTGTAATTAGTGTGTAGTAACAACTCAGGTATTTTGGTCAGTGACTATTAAAAAAAATTTTTAACCTTTTATTTTCCTTTCTAAACTACCAATGAAAAGAAATCCTATTCATGAGAATATTAAAATGAGTGGTTTTAAGACAAAATGTTTTAATATGTTTATTTGCTTGAGATTTTCTAAGTTACCAAAATCTAGGAAGGAAATCCCTTAACCCCCTTCATATTAAGGTACTGTGAGTGACCTCTGTGTCATGGGACAGCTCTGATTCCTTCGTCTTAATTTCTCTTTCTTTCTTGGAGAAGCTACGCTTACTTAAAGGGCTAGCTGCAAACCTAGTGGCAACACGAACAATAACCAGGTGCTCCAGAGAGAGACCTGTCGTCTTCAACGTCTCCTTTGCCATCCACATCCAAATAACCACCACATTTGCCAATTCTAACTCAGAAACAGATTCAGAATCTGGTTCTCCTGAACTGTCTCTGGTATGGCTCCCATGAGCTCCTTGGACTCTCGCAAATGCCTCTAATGCCACAACCCTCCTTTTCATCCTTTACCCCACTTGAGAACTACCCACTAATGCCAACTTCCTGCTAAAATACCTGCAGTGACTCCCTTATGCTTATACGTTAAACAGACTTCAGCATACAGTTCCTTCACAACTTGGCTACGACCTATCATTTCAGTATCATCTTCACATGCTCCCACTCCCCATGGTACATCGAACACTGCAGGGAAAACACTATATGAGCCACTGCCTAATATGTGATACGCTTTCTTGTTTTGTAACTTTGGTTGTACAACAGCTGATGAGAAAGCAAGATTATTTAAGAGAAAACATACCTACAGAAATTAGTTTTGAGTTCTGTCTCAATTACTCTCCATCCCTTTTCTCTTTGGCTTATCAATTCAATCATCACTCCTGAATTCCTAAGCCAGACTCTCTTCTTTATTTGCATGCTGTGCTTGGCCAGACCTCCAACACAGCACTGGTCACACTGTATTGTGATTGTCCGTATATATTCCCAAAAGACTGTCTGCTTTCCAAAGTGGGGAATATACATACCTATCTTACTTTTATAACTTTAATGCCCAGTGTAGTGCTTAGAAATCAGTAAGTGCTTACTGAATAAATGTGCAAACATATAATTAGATCTCTAACTGCCATGCAAGTCACAAGTAAGCAACTGATCTTCACTCCTAGGAAGGACAAAAAATTTGCTCAGAAAATCTTCACAGGGGGCGCCTGGGTGGCTCAGTCGTTAAGCGTCTGCCTTGGCTCAGGTCATGATCCCAGGGTCCTGGGATCGAGCCCCACATCAGGCTCCCTGCTCAGCGGTAAGCCTGCTTCTCCCTCTCCCACTCCCCCTGCTTGTGTTCCTGCTCTTGCTATCTCTCTCTGTGAAATAAATAAAATAAAATCTTTAAAAAAAAGAAAAGAAAAGAAAAGAAAATCTTCACAGGTTGTATCTTCATAATAGAGTCAGGAGGAAATGAGGTAAAATTTTTTGTCACAAGTTATCATGCAGACAATCTAAAAGGGAAAAAAGTACATGTGTGCTCTTTTGAAAGCAGTGAAACTCTATTTTAAAGCAAAGAGGAGGAATTTTGCCTAAAGAGAAAAAGGATACAGGGGGACCCAGAAACAATAACAGTTTTCATCTATTGCATGCAGTCAATTTTTTTCTTAATGCCTGGCAATTGAACTGTCTATCAAAAATATGCATGCTTGGGGCGCCTGGGTGGCTCAGTTGGTTAAGCCACTGCCTTCGGCTCAGGTCATGATCCTGGAGTCCTGGGATCGAGTCCTGCATCGGGCTCCCTGCTCAGCGGGGGTTCTGCTTCTCCCTCTGACCCTCCCCCTTCTCATGCTCTCTCTCTCTCTCTTTCTCTCTCTCAAATAAATAAATAAAATCTTAGAAAAAAAAAAATATGCATGCTTTTCTGGATTCCAAAGGTCATTCTTACCCCATGCCCCAAGTCGAAATAAAGTGATTTGTTTTGCAAAAAATTACTAAAAACTGAGTATGTATACATCTCATTGAAGACAGACAGACACACACACACACACACACACAGAGTTGGCTAAGCTGCATTGTTTTCTCATTCAATATACAGTTAAACATAACACATACTATCATTCTGCATACTTTTAGAAACTAAAACAGAAAAAAATATTTCCTGGTAGGTGATTTTTTTAAATTACCTGGTTTCAAAGAAACCCTCTTTATAAAAATAACACAGACAGAATAATATATATATATCTCCAATCTCATTAATAAGATATAATTAAGCATCAACTAAATGATCAACTAAAAAAATTTAAAACAAATTTAGTATAAGATAGCTGCTCCTATACATTGTTGGTAGATTGTCAAAATATTCAGACTTAAACTCAGCAATCTTAGTCTATCATCTAAGAGACTCTCAGAAATAATCAGAGTTGCACATATTCACTTTAAGAATGTAAATTATAGCTTTTATCTGAGTATATGGTAGGATTACAGACGACTGTTAATTTTTCAGTGTTTTCAAGACTTTCTGGGATGAACGTGTACTACTTTTAAATTTTTAAAAAGTTATTTTTATTTACCTGGTTTCAAGCTTGAATTCTGAAAGTTTAGCTCTGAGTTCTTCCTTACTCATTCTATTAATGCATCCGTTTGTAATAGCAATCTCTTTGTAAACTGGGTCACTGAAATCACTTGCACTGGAGGTAATGAACTTAGATCCTTTTGTTTCTTGGCCATCGAATCTACATCGTTGCTTTTTCTACCAAAAAAAGATATAGCTTATAATTAATACAAACATCTTAAAGATTCAAACTCCTGAGGCCTACTCATGCTACATGTTCAGTGAAAAGTACATAGAAAGAAGAAAGACGTGTTTCCAATACAATTTACCCTGCTGTTCTGAGTCATGAAATTTCTTAAAGGAAATGAAGCTAAGTAAAAATTGTACTGGTGTTGGGAGAACTTCAAAACAGAGCCCCTGCTGACCATTTACTAGCAGCATGACCTTGGATAGTTACTTATTAGCCTCTGATCTTCAGTTTCCTTATCTATAAAATAAAGAATAATAACTGTTCCAAGTGGCATTTAGTATTTGGTAATTGTAAATAGTATTTAAACAAGGTTATTATAGGGGTGCCTGCATGGCTCAGTTGGCTAAGCATCTGGCTTCAGCTCAGGTCATGATCTCAGGGTCCTGGGATGCAGCCCTGTGTCCTGCTCCCTGCTCAGCGGGGAGTCTGCTTGTCCCTCTCACTCTGCTCCATCCCTGCCCACTCAAGCTCTCTTTCTCTCTAATAAATAAAATCTTAAAAAAAGTTTTTTTAAATAAACAGGTTATTTTAAGGATTAAATGAGATTATGTGTATCAGCTCCCAACACCATACCCACTGTGGCAATTAATGGGATCTTTATTACCATCATAGACTATAGAACAGACCTTTTCACAAATGACATTCTAAAATTTACAAACTCATTTTTAAATGAACTTTTACAACATTATGCATGTAAAAGTCAGTGACTTCCTGAGAATTTTTTTTTTTTAATGATTTTATTTGAGAGAGAGAGAGAGATCGCAAGCATGTGTGAGAAGGGTAGGGGTAGAAAGAGAGAGAATCTCAGGCAAAGTCCCTGCAGAGCACAGAGCCTGACTTGGGGCTTGATCCCATGACCATGAGATCACGACCTGAGCCAAAATCAAGAGTCGGACACTTGACCGACTGAGCCACATAGGTGTCCCCTGAGAATTTTTTAACCTGACTTCATTTCACTAAGTTAACAGAAATTGCCCAATATAAAAACAAAATGGACTAGATAGAAATCTAGTTCAAAACTTCCTAGAACCCAAAGCAAAGGAAGAAATGTACTCAGTTTTAAAACACACAATTTCTAAAACTCACATTTGTAACAATTATTCAGAAGAACTATAGTTACTGTATTATAAATCTTTATTCTTTCCTTAAATCAAAATCTGTGTTGAGAAAAAACATGACTCAACTGTAATCAGTCCACAGGTAGTCCAAAATTATTAATATGCTAAATATCAGAGTTCCATTTATAAGTTAATTATTTTCCAAATGCAATGTCACAAACATTAGGTATGTTCCAGAATTTTCTTTTCTTTTTAAGATTTATTTATTTATTTATTTGACACAGAGAGACACAGCGAGAGAGGGAACACAAGCATGGGGAGTGGGAGAGGGAGAAGCAGGTTTCCCACCGAGTAGGGAGCCTGATGCAGGGCCCAATCCCAGGACCCTGCAATCATGACTTGAGCCGAAGTGCAGGCGCTTAACAACTGAGCCACCCAGGCGCCCCATTCCAGAATTTTCAAAAAGACTTTGGAACTTACCATCAATCCACATTAAAATTTGTTAACTTAAGTCATAATTTACCACACTGTCCCCATGTGAACTTTAATGACAGATTAAGAAGGAATAACCATGGACAGGCCAAAGACCCTGACTTTGCACTAATCCTAATGGTTCAGGAACTGTTTCTCACTCAAAGTTCAATTTAATACAACACACATTTACTAGAAATGCAATGCTAGGTATTGTGCTAGAGTACTCAAGAATTACTCCTATCTCCTCAGAGGAAGAGATCAGCAATCCCAATGTGTGAACTGTCCATAAACTGAAGAGTAACTGTATTAAAGCTCCTTGTTGACAAACGTTTAAAAAAGTTTATTATGCTGATCTTTGACTAAAGCTAAGGAAATAACTAGCTTTCAATAATACTTTAAATTTATAATGCCTAGCTACTTTATCACTAGAATTTAATTACGATAATTTATCTCGTGTCTTTAAACTTACATTGAATTTTAAACTTCATCTTCAGTCAGGTTAAAATTTAGGTCAACAATGAGTAACAGTTCTTCTACCAAAACAGAACGGTCAATTTAAGCAAATTTACTCTTTGGCTAAGTCCTCTCTGATTCATTTGCTTAATTCTTATCTAAAACTGTAGCTACAAAAATTACCCACAAATAACACTAAGACCTCTTTTAAATCTGCTATAAATCAGATTTTTGTAAAGGAAGATCTGCTTCCTCTCCCAGATTCAACTCTAGCTCTTTCAGTGAAGCCCAGGGCAGTCAAGGTCCAGTTCTCAGTGATCAGTGTCTTCTCCCAAATTTAAGGTCTACGCTAATGGTTTCCGAAGGCTGCTCAAGTCAATCCACTAAGGAGCAGAAAGAAAATATTAAAAACCTCACATGTACTATTAATCTACTAAAATGCATAATTAGTTTACTTAATAATACATAGATTAACAGTGGCATCCTCCCCGATGTCTATGTCCCCCTGTCACACCTCACATAAAGTTCTGGACATATAAATGAGGAAAGGGTGGACAGATTCCATAGTATGGGGAGGAATATTCACTCTCACAGTTTTGTGACATTCTGCAATTTTCGTGTGTTCAAGTAAATGACTGTGTAATTTATATTATCCCAAATAAGAAGACGTTTACATTATGGGAAGTGATCATAAAAATCTTTTATACCAAAAAGAGGCTTACTATCTTGCCTTAAGTACTTAAAACTGTTTTGAACTTCAAGTTAAGTTACATATTTTCATTTACAAGACAGGTATTCCAAAATTGCTGTCATTTTCTGTGATGAGAAAGGGATTAATAGCTTGAAATTTAGAAGACCTCTTTTAACAAACACAACTTGTTATTTCAACATGAAAGAAAATGTTTTAACAATAAGATAAAAAGGTAACTTTGTCAAAAACTTTTCTCTGTGGCAATAACATTTTAAACATAGTTATTTTGGAAATGTTTTCATTATTTTATTGCCAAAAAAACTGCATTACCTACAAAACAAAAAACTTTTGCAACTACATACTAAAAATAAAAACCTTAGAAGTATAATTTAGCTTGATTAAATTTCTTCCAAAAGAAAAGTTTTGATGAAATTGGAACCTATTTGCTTAAAAATATAAAAATGCAACACCTATTAATTTACAAAAACAACTGACATTAGAGATAATGAAAATGGACTTAGCTGACTTCCAACAAAATACTTTGCTTGAGATTGAAAAAAAAAATTGTATCACCATTTATTAATGGTATCGACAGTAAGTTTTTAACAAATATGAGTCACTAAAACCAATTTGGAACATAGATCTAAGTCTTAAGTCGCTATATCTCAAAGTTTTAAGACTTTCAAATATAATGAAGTATATTCCATTATTTTTAAACCAACTTACATGATGATAATCTCAGGATTAAAGAGGGAGGTGGGTGGAAAAGTGGTTCTTTAGAGAAAAGAGGCATGGAAGGCCTCTTTACTATCTTAAAGAAAATGCAATAACTATGCAAAGACCCAAAAGAAGAGCATGCAGGACAAAGGGAGCATACAAAGATCCTTAAAAAGAAAAACCATCCACCATAAAAAATAATGAAGCCAGGGGCTCTGAGAGCAAAAGGGAAGAATAGTGTAAGGTGAATTCAGCAATGGAGGCAGGAGCCAGGTCCTGCAGGACGGCAAACTGAAGACTAGGAAGGGGAGAAACCCAGTCAGATTTATGTTATTAAGATTATTCTAGCTGCTATGTGGAGCCCTAACTGTAGATGCAAGAACAAGAGCAAGGTACCCATTCTATGAAGTGCTCAGAATACGTTACTGAAATGAAATGACCAATTTTAGTATTATTTACAATCTGCAGCGCTAGGCAACAATAACTTATATCTGTCAAATAAAATGAACAAATAAGTTTTAAGACCGTCTTCAAAATTTTGCTCTGTAACTCGGATCTACCAATAGATGTCAAAATCATTACGGAAAATAAGTCATACGATAGGTCTGTATGAAATAGTAGCAAATGGGCAAAAAGCTCCAACTAATAGGCACAACCACCTTCTGTTAAGGCTGGGAGGTAATGGGCTTCGGGTCTTAAGAAATGACATACCTAGAGCATAAGGGTGCGCTTTTTAAAACATAACCTACCAATCACCTATAAGGGCTAGACAGAATGACTACAGCAACAGTGTGCACAAAATATTTAGAGCAGAATTCCCACCAGAACTTGTAAAACCACAGTTCACACACTTCTCGACTATTTCCTCACATCCAGAGGGTAATTAGGGCGAGAGGGGGCTGCGCGACAACCAAGGCACCGGAGCTGGGGACAGGGGAAGCGGCCGGGGCTGGGGTCGAAGGGCACGCAGGCTGAGGTTTGTGCGGAACACCCTAAGAGACAGGTCTGGAAGGGCTGGGCACCGACGGCCGGGCGCGGGCGGACTCACCTCGGGATTCGGATGCTGCGGCTCCTCCCCACACTCCGACCTGGGAGACTCCAGCCGCGCGGCAGCCACGGCCTCGCTGCCAGGCTGTTTGCTCCGCTCATGCTCCATGCCGGCTGTCACGTAAGAAGACAGTTGCTGGAGCCCGACCCTCGCTCACTCTCACTCGGCCAAGACCGAAAGCCTCGCCTTTCTCCGTTGAAAAATTACCGGGCTCGCGTTCCCGCGGCGGCGGCCACACAAACTCGAGCGGACACCTCCCACTTCCGGGAGCGTGTGGCGTCCACACGCCGCGCAGGCGCAGTGAGCGGGCGCGCGCGGAACGCTATCGCATCTGGCGACCCGGGAGGGAGGAAGGCGGTGAGGAAGGCGCGCGCGGGAGAATATGGGTGTTGGCGTCTCCGCGCGGCGAGCGCGCGAGCGTTCTGTTGCCATTACGCAAGAGTCTAGCCTAGTCACTGAAGATACCACCAGAGCACACGATCTCATCACCATATTTTCTAAGGAGAAAAACGAGGCATACCGTGGAGAGAGGTGAACTTCAACCGTGACGAATAACATCTGTAAAACAGTTTACATTTTCCGTGAGGAGTTTAACGTCTGCTTCTGGGGGAAAGAAAATGGGACTGGACTTACTAAAAACTAAGCAAAATACATGAAGACAGCTGTTTTCAGACATTGGGCTACAGGCAATTCTGGACTGTTGGGCCTGAAAGAAAACAAGCAAACAACATGAGCCTTATATGGCTTTCTGCCCAAAGTCACTTTCCAGTTTGAGGTGCAGGGAAGGGGAACCCCGAAAAAGACCTAGAGTTTCACTAGGAAGACAGGTCTTATTGAGTTGAAAAGACATGGATTGGAGTTTAGGGAATTTGGGGAGGCCAAGCTGGTCGGAATTTATGAGTTGGAGTTCATGGAGAAAGAGCTTCAGGATCTACGTAGGAATACCCTTGAATCTTTAGCTGAATAAAAATCCGTGGATAGGTCATGTGAAATTCCACAAGGCCCAGAAGGAGCAATTTTGAGGAGCAGTAAGCCAAGCAATTCTCAAAGCTCACACAGGACTAGGACTCGTTTGAGTTCCCCACAGCCAGAGTGGAGAAACTGTTGAATATGCGGAATATGCTGTAGAGACCCCAGAAGTGTCATGCCTTAGTTGTGAGGTAAACTAGCCTTAGACTCTGGAGTCTAGAGTAAAAGCTGTTGTAGACCCTTCAAGACCTTAAAGCCCCCAAAGGATCGAACTGTTCAGTAACTCACCTGACTGCCTACCAGAACAAGAGACTACAACAAAACTCAGGACTCAACAACATTAAGTTGAAAATACCAGGCATCCACCAGTTAAAAATTAATAGACATGCCAAGTACGTAGGAAAATATATCAGAATAGGTCAGACACGCAACAGAAACATATTCAGAGATGACACAAATGGTGGCATTAACAGGCAAAGACTTTAAGCATCTACTCTAAATGTACTCAATATGCTCAATGATTTAAAGGGGGAAAATGATGGGAGAGGAAAGATTTTTTCTTTAAAGCAAATAGAATTTCTGGAGATGAAAATTATATTATCTGAAATTTGAAGCTTCTGTGACCTATGGGACAATATAAAAAAAAAAAATTTTTGGAAGAGGACTTCAGCTGCCTCCATTTTGACCTCGAACTTTCTAATTAAGTTCTTCTTTCCTGCTTATCTCATAACTTAGGCAGGAAACCCTGAGGGCAAATTATTCCCTGGTGGGAACTGAAACTACCCCCTCAAGCAGTAAGGACTGCCTTGAGCCAGCAAGACCCCACCCATGATTGACCCGAAGACTACGGTTGACTTGACTTTCATTGCCCACCTGTGTATACTCACCCACCTTTGTCCCACATTTTCCCTACATAAACCTAGAAGTATTTTCAGCACTTTGAAGCATCTTTGAGATGCTAGTCCACTATCTTCCCAGTGTTGGCCTCACTGAAATAAATTTCCTTCTTGTTTTACCACCACTAGTTTCTCTGCCTTTGGATTTTGTGAGTGGTGAATGGCCGGACCTGGTCTCTTTGGGACTACCCCTTAGAGCCAGGTGCTGATAAATATAAAGAATACACCAGGCCACATCATAATCACACTGGTAAAAACAGTAATAAAGAGAAAAAAACTTAAAAGCAGCTAGAGGGAAAAAGGCATAGAACATAATAAGAATTTTTATAAACTTCTCATTAGAAACTGCAAACCAAAAGTAATGAAATGGTAACTTTAAAGTGCAAAAACAAAACCAACTGTCAGCTTGGAATTCTACACTCAGCAGGTTGAAACAAAAACTTTTTCTGACAAGCCCAGGAAAGCCACATCCTGAAGTAAAGTCATCCCAGCTGACTTGCAGACCTGTGAGGAAGAAAAATAAATGCTTTTTGTAAGCCACTGGGGTGGTTTGTTATTCAGCATTATTTTAAAAATAGTTAAAGTACAGGATCATTTCAAGTCACATGGCCTTGGGTGAAGACAAAATTCCCTAACAGAGAAAGGGACACAATTGGAAGTCTACCACAAATGTTTTACTTCTGATATTACCGGCTTCCTCCATAGTGGACTGTATGTTTTCCCTCATAACTATAGATTTACCTTTGTGTTTACAAGCTGAGGTTTATAGACTCAGAAACTATAAAGATTTCTAAGATACAACTGAACCAATACTCTCTTTTTGCCAGATTTAGTCATTTTCTCTTTAGATTATGACTTTGAGTCCTGACACACAACTGCAGAAATTGATGAAAATTACTAATCTCATCTCTCTGTCACCTAGAAAATGCTTTTTCTCTCAAAGGAGAAGAAAATGATCCAGTAAACACATGTCAGGATCCACACTACATTAACATTAATAAGCACTAGTTAACTGTTCCACTTGAACTTTTTGGTATATCAATGTCAACTGTTAAGAAGATTCACCATCAAGGAGTAATAATTTATCTACATTGCAAATTAGGTGCTTATACCTTAAAAAAAATGCCTGTATGTATGGGAATAAGATACAATAACCATTCATTTATTCAACAAATATTTATTGAGAACCTTTTATATGCTGGGAATGAGCATTGAACAAAATAACAAAAACTCTTTGCCCTAGTGGAGTTTACATTCAAGAAGTGGAATTAGACAATAAACAAAAGAAATGAGTACAATGTTTACACTATGGAGAAAAATTAAGCAGGTAAGTGGAATGGGGGGTGTCCTTGGGGTGGGGGGCAGGAGGTGGTTGCAATTTTAAATAGAGTGGTTATGGGAGGTTTCTCTGATGATGTACTATTTGAGCAAAGACCTGAAGAAGGTGAGGAGTGAAGGAGTGAACTGTGAGGATATTGGGTAAGAGAATTTCAGGCAGAACAAGTAACAAGAGGCCTGAGCTGAGAATGTGCCTGGAATGATCAAGAAATATCACAGTGTCCCATACTTTTCTTTGATTGTATGATATCCACATGTAGGAGACACAGATTTTTTTTTTTTTTAAAGATTTTATTTATTCATGAGAGACAGAGAGAGAGGCAGAGGGAGAAGCAGGCTCTCCACAGAGCAGGGAGCCCGATGCGGGACTCAATCCCAGGACCCTGGGATCATGACCTGAGCCGAAGGCAGATGCTTAACCAACTGAGCCACCCAGGCATCCCCACACCGATGTTTTTAAATGTTGACTTTGCTGTTACTTTCCACATAACACTGAGGGAGAAATGTCAATGATCCTAGTGCCTTCTGCCTAAGAAGATATGTGCCCTAGTTAGCTAAGGAAGAAAGCCTCCCTGAATGTTTGAGGTATGGCACAAGCCTGAAAGAGAGGTTTAGAGTTGCTTATTCTCTTATTAACCCCAGTAAAAAAATGTACCTGCTCCTGGATTAACCCACTGTCAGTGATAGATCTGGGTATAGGTATTGTTAGATAGTGGAGTTTGTAAATTGTTCTAGGCTGAACTAAATATGTGAGCTTTGCAGAATTAAATTTGTTTCTAAGTCATTTACCCATTGCTGCCTGGTGCTACAAGTTGTGTTTCTTGTTCTGTGTTTAGGTTTGTATCTGAGCACACTTCCGTTCTATTGGTCTGTGGTGTCTGTTCTTATATCTTTCCCATGTTGTTTTTATTGCTTGGCTCTGCAATGTCTTAATATCTTCTTAAAAAATTCCTCCTTTTTACTCTTCTTTTTCAAGACTGACAGCTATTTATGGATTTTTGATGTTTCACATACATCTTAGGACAAGTTTATTGCTCCTTAAAAATTCATCAAAAATTTTTATTAAAATTGAATTCACTAGATTAATTTGAGGAGAACTGACATATTAAGTCACCCTATTCAAGAGTGTAACTATTTATTCAGGTAATTTTATATGTCTTTAAAATTTTATGATTTTGTCCATAAAAGTCTTGTACATTCTTGGTTAAATTAATTCCTAGATACATTATGATTTTTGTTGCTATTATGAATGGTGTTTTCTTTTTACTTTGGTTACTTGTGGTGAAAAAAATACTACTGATTTTTTATAATTCCTAAACTTTCTTATGAATATTAATAGTTTTTTAAAATTCTGTCGGTTTTTTCTAAGTTGGATGACTATTTCTGCAAATAATGTTTTAGCTTTATTTGTCCTACACTTGGACCGCTTTTCTCTTTTTCTTTCTTATCCATTGGCCAGGAGCCTTGATAATTTGTTAACGGTAATGGTGCTAGTGCTGGTCTCATGGGAATTGCATATAAATAAATCTTCTCTATTTAGTATAATGTTTTCTGCAGGTTCAAAGGTCTTTTCCTTCAATATTTTAAATATAATACTTTATTTTCTTCTTGCATCTGATGTTGCCTTGAAAATCTGATATCAACATGATTCTTGCTCTTTTTTAAATGATCTGTTCTTTCTCTCTGGAAACTTCCATATTTTATTTTTGTCATCGATGTTCTTAAATTTCTCCACAATGGGGGCACTTGGGTGGCTCAATCGGTTAAGTTCCCAATTCTTGATTTTGGCTCAGGTCATGAGATCGAAACACCCCCCCCCCCCCCGGTGGGGGCCCCCTCGGGGGGTAGAGCCCGCTTTAGTTTTTTTCCTTCCCCCCTTCCCCCCCCCCCTGCCCCCCCCCCCTCACTGGAGCTCTCTTTAAAAAAAAAAAAAATCCCCACAATGAATCTAGGTAAGGATTTTTTTTTTTTTTTTGTCTGTTTCGTTTTCTGGATGCCTTTCATTTTTCTTTAATTTAGAAAAACTAGCCTTCATTATTTCTTTAAATGTATCTTCTTATCCAATTTTTTTCTCCTTTCTGGGACTCATAATATCTGGATATTGGCATTCTGCTTCTACCTTCCATGCCCTCCATATCTCTTATCTTTCTTTTTACATTTTCCATATCTATATTTTTGCTCTGCCTTCTGGGAAAGCTCCTCAATCTGATTTTACAAATCTCCAACTTATTTTCCAGCTGCATCCACCCTGCCATTTTTCCTATTTTTGTTTTTTCCCTCCTACTATTTTATTTAGTCAAAGATTAACGCAGGGACCTTCAGTTAATTTGCTTCAGGAATTTAGTTATATGAGGAAGGCAGTCATTAGACTATTATTAAGAAACAAAGACAAAAACTGAACTTAAAAGACTGGAGAGAGGGAAACAGCCACAGACATTCTGGAAACAGTGATTGGTATACACATTTCAGGTATATGGTTAGCCAGGAGGTTGAATAAGACAATAGAGGGGGATCAAAGAGAACAATTTTAGTGGCTTGTGGATTTTTAGAAAACCTTGAGGATTTTAGTTGGGAGCCTGTGTACCAAGCTGTCATGCCTGCCAGTGTCTTTGCAGCAGCACCCCCACCTTGTCAAGGCCAGATCTGTACCATCTCCCTCTTCAGAATGTCTCCTTTTTCATAACTCGTATTTCCACTTTTAAATGATTTCTTATTCTTATTCATATTGCTAATATCTTCCTTCACCTCCTTAAGTATATTCATCATGCATATTTAAAATTTTTTGTTCATCTGTTCTAGTAATTCTGATTCAGTTGGTATGTGTGATTCAATTTGTTATCTTCATTTTATGGTCTCTTTGCTCCTCCACAGGTGCCAAGTTATTTTGGCTTGTGAGCTCATGTGCCCATGGAAACTTCTGGTAATGTGAAATTGGGGAATAGGCATGTGTGACCCTCCAGGTGAATTTAAGAAGTCACTGAGCTCCAATCACCATAAAATTAGTGCTAATCACTTCCACTTATTGCCATCCACCAGGCAACTACTCTTTGAGAGTTTCACCTTTAATCCATTGGGAAGAAATATCTTTGAGAGACTAACTCCCCAGTTCATAATCCATCAACTCTGGAACTTGGGGTGCCAGAAAAGGGTGAAGAAGTCAATGTCTCAAGTGAGCTGGACAACGTGTTTTATTTTCATCAAGTCTTCTCCCCTGCCAGGTGCCCTAATGCTTCTACCCTGATGTAAGACATGGGCAGGATTAGGATGTTGCTGCTGATGTCCTCCAAGCCTTCCATGGCTGCTCCCAGTTGCCTGCTACCCCAGGCTGAGCCCACCCCACTCCCCAAATAAACACGCGTACCTCCCACACCATTTCAAAACTACCTTCAGACTCCCAAGGAGTTTCTCCTTTTGTTGTGGTTGTGATTGTTCATTTCTCAGATCCATGCATTTTTCTTAATTCTAGAATTTTTCTAGGGTTCATGGGAAAGGAAGGAAGCTAATGAGTTATGAAACTACTTCCTTATTTCTATAATATTAAGATGTACAGTGTATTAGTTTCCTAGGGCTACCATAGCAAAGTATCCCAGATTGGGTGTCTTAAACAACAGCAATTTATTTTCTTATTATTCTGAAGGCTAGAAGTCCAAGATCAAGGTATGTGCCAAGTTTGGTTTCTTCTGAGGCCTCTCTTCTTGCTTGTAGATGCCATCTTCTCTTCTCCCTATGTTTTCACATGGTCTTTCCTCTGTAACTGTCTATGTCCAAGTTTCCTCTTCTTGTAAGCACACCAAATATATTGGATTAGGGCCCACCTTAATGACCTTCTTTTAACTTAATTACCTCTTTAAAGACCCCTGTCTTCTAAAACAGTACATTTTGAAATACAGCAGTTAGGACTTCAGTATATGAATTTTGGGGATACACAATTCAGCCCATATGGCATTTACATTCTATTTCGGAGCTATAATTTCACATTTGATTTAGCTTATTTCTCATGTTTTGACTTTCTCCCTCACCACCTAAGATTTTATGGTCCATTATCATAATTAAATCTCTTTGCAACATCTTAAATTCATTTCCCTAAAAAAAAAAAACCCATGATGATAAATCTGTCTACCTTCTGCATACTTGCTCTGAGTTCTGAGAGATGCCTTAGAGATCACACAACAGGTCACCATATCATCTGGGTGTTAATACTCCCTGGCAACCCTAGCATTGTTTCTCACCTCATTTTGCCTTTCCTCTTCACAACTCCTACTGTAAACCTCTGCTCTCACCTCCAACCTCCAATCTACTTCCTGCTTATGCTTACCTCCTGCTTCACAAAGTAAGGCAGAAAGTAACTATTTTAGCTTTCCACCTCCAAATCTTCACCTACCCATATCTGATCTTATCTTTATTTAAAACTTTGATATTTTGTTCATCATAGATTTTTTTGCATTAATTTTTATATATTACACTGGAATAATGTTTATCTTAATTACTGAGTTTTTGGTGCTTAAATTTTGCAAGTGAGTGTCTCATTTGCTTTACCCTAGTCCCAGCCCTGATCCATCCATCCATTCTTCCCTTCTTCAATTTCTGAGTGAATACCACTACATGTTCTCTGAATTCCCATCCGCTCCTACATTCTTAGGAAGTTTGAATTTTGTATAATCCATTCTCTCTTCTGTATTTTCCATCTTTTCCTTGCAAGTGGACCTTTCCCTTCTGTATTTAAATGGGCTCAACTCAAAATTTTCCAACTTAAAAAGACAAACCAAACAAAACACTTTCCTCAACCTCAGAAGCCCTACAGCTGCTGCCCTGTCTCTCTCTTTTCCTCTTTGGAGCTAAACCTCTTGAAAGAAGTGTCTCTCTTTCCATACCATCCACTCACTATATAATATTCCAGAGTTTGGATTCCACCCTTATAGTCCAGGGCCTTTACTTCTCCATTGAGGTCACCAGTCACCTCCCTGTGGTTAAATTAAACAGTAGGCTCTTCTCAGAGCTCATCCTACATGAGCTTTCAACAGCATCCAACATTGTTGGCCACTATTTATTTACTGAAACACTTTCTTACTTTGTTTCTATGACAACACACTTGCCTGGCTTCCTTCCTTTCTCTCCATCCATTCCTTCTCAATCTCCCTGGTCAGTCTCCTCTCTTGTATTCAGTTGTTTAAAGCAGAAATCCTGGGGTGCCTGGGTGGCTCAGTCGTTAGGCGTTTGCCTTCGGCTCAGGTCATGATCCCAGGGTCCTGGGATCGAGCCCCGCATCGGGCTCCCTGCTCTGTGGGAAGCCTGCTTCTCCCTCTCCCACTCCCCCTGCTTGTGTTCCCTCTCTCGCTGTGTCTCTCTCTGTCAAATAAATAAATAAAATCTTTAAAAAAAAATAATAAAATAAACTAAAATAAAGCAGAAATCCTGGGGCGCTTGGGTGGCTCAGTTGGGTAAGTGCCTTCAGCTCAGGTTTTGATCCCAGAGTCCTGGGATCAAGCCCCATGTAGGGCTCCCTGCTCAGTAGGAAGTCTACTTCTCTCTCTCCCTCTGCCTCTCCCCCTGTTCCTTCTCTCTCTCTCTCAAATAAATAAATAAAATCTTTAAAAAATAAAGCAGGAATTCTGTCAGGGCTGGATCTTAGGCCCTCTTCTTTTCTCTTACATTCCTTTCTCAGTACAGATTCTCACCCTAAGTGTTCTTAGCATTCCTCTAGCTTTATTTACTATCCACTTGCCAATGATTCTCAAACTTACACTTCTACACAGGTCTTACTTCTGAGCTCCAGATCCACATAACTAATTACCTACTCACAAACACCTCAAACTCAACATTTCAAAAAGTGAATTCATCATCTTCCAACCAAAACCTGCCACTTCTCTGTCATTTCTTTTCTCAATAAATGGTTCAACAATGCACAAAGTTATTCAGACCAGAAATATAGGATTTACTTTTGACTTTTCACCTTCTTCACCTTCCTTAATCAAGATGGCTACAAAGCTCAGAATGACCTGGTTATCTCTCCAGGTTTAGCATGAAATATCTTCTCTGTCCCATAATTAACTTCTTTCAGTACCTCAGCATTCTATGCTAGTTCCCATCGCAGGGACTTTCCAGCCAATTTCTCTTATTCTTTAGGTTAGAGATTAAATTTCACTTCTCCAGAATGTTTCTCACAAGTTCCCAGGTTTTGTTAAGATTCTACCCTTGATGAGCTCTGCTTCCTTCCTTGGCATGTTTGTTAGAATAAAGATTTGACTGTGTAAGGAAAAGACCTTAAATAGCAGTAGCTAAAATGACATAGAATTTCATTTCTCTCAGAAGTTCAAAGGGGTGCCTGGGTGGCTCAGTCAGAAGAGCACCTGCCTTTGGCCCAGGTCATGATCCTGGGGTCCTGGGATTGAGCCCCACGGCAGGCTCCCTGCTCACGGGGAGTCTGCTTCTCCCTCTGCCACTGCCCCTCGCCCCCCCACTCATGCTCTCTCACTTTCTCGCTCTCTCAAATAAATAAATAAAATCTTAAAAAAAAAAAAAGAAGATGATGTCCAAGCTTGGCTCTGTAATGCAAAGATATCAAGGGCCCAGAGTCCCTCTATCTTGTTACTCCATCATTCATAGTATGTTGACCTCATCCTCATGTTCCAGGCAGCTTGGCATTCTGTGTGCATTCCAGCCAGGGGAAAAGGAGAAATTGAAAGGGAGAATGTGCATTTCCTTTTAAAGTCACACCAAAAGTTATGCATATTGTTTATGCTTAGATCCCATCTGTTGAAACTTAGTCACATAACCACACACTAGTCACAGAAGAAGCTAGCAAAAATATTGTCTTGGTTCTGTGGACAGTTCAGTATGAAAGTCTATTGTTGAAAAAGGAGAGATCAAATATTTGGTCAGTTGATAGTTTCTGCCACAATCCTGGTGAACACACATATCCATGTACACCCTTCTTTGCACATAAAGCACACTCATCTTTTTTTCAGTGGAGACAACCCCCAGATCCTACTCAGCTAATGCATCTGGCTCAAAGGTTACAATCTCTGGGTGATGTGCAGTCTTTTCCATCAGGCTCAGATGGGGCACTTCTTAGTTCAACCACTTAAAAACCAAAAGAAAAGTTATCTGCCCTGACCATTCCCAATATAAAACAGTAGGAGCAAGACCAGGATAACTGGAATAAGAATGCTTATTTGGAAAAAGAAGAAGAATAGAAAACATACAAAGTCACTGGGCTATAAAAATGACCAATTCTTGGGGCACCTCGGTGGCTCAGTCGTTAAGCGTCTGCCTTCGGCTCAGGTCATGATCCCTGTGTCCTGGGATTGAGCCCCGCATCGGGCTCTCTGCTCGGCAGGAAGCCTGCTTCTCCCTCTCCCTCTCCCTCTGCTTGTGTTCCCTCTCTCGCTGTGTCTCTCTCTGTCAAATAAATAAAATCTTTTTTTTTTTCAAATAAATAAAATCTTAAAAAAAAAAAAATGACCAATTCTAACTGAGCAGGAACTGAAAAGACTGGGCCCAGATTGATTAAACTCGTGGCAAATGTTTCTGCTCTTAGGGGGACTGGGGATGGGGGAGTTGTCTCTCTCATCTTTATTTTCTGTGACTCCCATCTGATAATATCCATTTTCCTTATATTTGCTTGACAGAACTCCTTTGCTATGTAAAACATTGAAAAGTTTAAATAATTTTATTCAGCTTCAATATATATGTATGCATATATAGTATATTATATATAAATTATATTTTACCTATAAATTATTTATATGTAATATATATAATTGCATATAGTTATATAATTTATTAGACAAATAATTATTATTTTTTTAAGATTTTATTTTTAAGTAATCTCTACACCCAACATGGGGCTTGAACTGACAAACCTTAGATCGAGAGTTGCATGCTCTACCAATGGAGCCAGCTAGGTGTCCCAAATTATAATTACTTTATATATTATGTAAACAACATATAATTTTATACATACATATATTTTATATTTATATATGAATGCACATATATATAATTTATAGTTTAATTCCTTGTTCTAATTCCTTGTTCCTTTTTCATCTTGCACAGTCTCATGTAATTGCTTAGAAATATTTGTGTGACCTGGTATAAATCATGTCCTGTCTCATCTTGAGGACAAAACAAATAGGGTCTTCTGCTCTACCCACAGAATGGGGATGTGTAGCCTTGCCGACAAGCACTGACCTGCATGGCAAATCAGTGACAGGGGAGGTATGTACATATTTTGCCACCTTTGTTAAACAGATCATCCAAGAAAGTTTATTATGCACATTTTATATGTCTCTGTTTATTTTATAAAGATTTTATTTATTTATTTGTTTGTTTGAGAGAGAGAGAGCATGGAGAGGGGAAGAGGGAGGGGGGAAGGAGTCTCCAGCAGACTCTGTGCAGAGCCCAACGTGGGGCTAGATCTCAAGACCCTAAGACTACAACCTGACCCGAAATCAAGAGTTGGACACTCAACTGACTGAGCCACCCAGGTGCCCCATATGTCTTTGTTTAAATAAATAAATAAACATGCCTAAACATACATATTAAAGATTTCAGATTTATTTTGAAATTGAGCAGAATGAAATCAATTTGGGTGTTTGGTATATAAAATAAAATAGATTTTCTATTACAAAGTACTTCAAATATTTATTTACCATTTGAATTATAAATAATTCATTTGAGGGTTATCAAAATTCAACAGAGTCAGATTGAGAAATAAGAAAAATATAGTAAACATTAGAGATTATATTCTAAAAACACATATAATTTATATTTGTACTTTTGTTAACTTCCTAATAACCTTATATTGTATCAGAAACTCATATTATTTTGAAACTTATAGCTTTTCTCTGATTACAAAAGTCATATATGTTCAGTTGGGAAAATTAAGAATATAGAGTCATGCATCCCTTTGAGATGTTAATGGCAATAGCACCAAACATCCTCCCTCTTTCTTTTTCTTTTTTTTCTTTTTTTTTTAATTTTATTTTCTTTCTTGATGATGACCCACAGGCTGTACAATAAGTTAGTTTCTTGAAATGCCACCAGAGGGCGATCAATCCAAAAATTACTCTATCCTGTATAAACAGGCTTTTATGCTGTGGAGATGCTAATGGGTTTTCAGTTTTAGTTTGGGAAGACATCAAAAAAAGAGGAAGTGGAATAGGTTTGGTTGAAAATGTATCTGAATAAGTGTTTAATTTTTTAAGAAGTTTCATCACTACCCTTTCTGGAATCTAATTATACATTCCTGAATATAGCAAACGTTTATTGAGTGCTTCCTGTTGTGATAGGTGCAGTTAAAAAACAGGGTCCTAACATTTTACAATTTATACTTTCTCTGGGGAAAGAGGCATACATAAACAAATGGATTAGGATCCAATTTGTTTTGTACCACACTAAATATTTGAATGCAGTAAAGGACAGGATTAATTCTGCTAAAGACAAATAAGTGAGAAGAATATTTCACAGAAGAACTGAACCTTAGAAAATGAGTAGGCACATTGAATTTCCAGGTTAAAGTGGTGGATTTAACATGTGAATTTAATTTTCTTCCCTCTTGAGCAAACATTAAAAATAGGAAGTATTTTGTTTTAAGACCTAAACCCACAAGGATTAAGCAAATAGGAGAGGAAACAATAGCAACAAATTTTGGAAGCTGAAGAACTGACGGATCACTGGTAAGTGACTTAACAGACCTGAGAAAACAAAATCCCAAGCTGTCAATGGGAAAGCTGAGAAACCAACTATATTTACACAGTAAAATCTGCAAAGGGCACAATTCCTAGGCCCGTTAAGTTACAACCACAAATCTAGGACTGGAGGTAAAAGGGAGAGAAGACCTAATATCAGGAGGACCAAGATGAAAGCTGTTTGAGAAGAAATTAGAGCCCTAGACCCTCCTTCACCCTGGCAAAAGTCTGGATGTTTATTTTCATTGATGGGGATTAAGAGATCTCTTCTCCAACTTTGTCCCCAGAAGGCAGCAGTTAGACCTTTATCCTGTAGGTGGGAGATTAGTAGACTCTTTCCTGGAGGAATCTGGCCATCCAAAAAGAAAATATTTAAAGATACTGACATCAATATTTCCCCAGTAGCCTCCCCACCAACATCTCCCTATAGTGAAACTTATAAGCTCACTCTTACTTTTGACTAGACATCAAAGATTACCAGACATCTGATGAAAGTCTGTTATATAAAAGATAGAGATCAAAACAAATAAGCTCAAGCAGAAGAAGCATCTTGGAGGAAACAAATTATTCAAGACTTAAAAGCAACAGTTATAATCAAATCCTCAGAGAGATAAGAAGGGATATTGCATCCATTGAACAAGAATCAAGGCTATGGAAATGGACAATTTAGGAAAATAAAAAACTAAAAAGAGCTCTTGGAAATTAAAAACACAATAGCAGAAGACAAATACTTGTGCTGTCCAGTGTGGTAACTACTAGCCACTAGATTAAAATTCAAATTACTTTAATAAAATTAAAATTCAACTCCTCATTTGCAATAGTTGCATTTCAGATGCTCGAAAGCCGTATGTGGCTAGTTGCTAAATATTGGACATTTCCGATAGAGAACATTTCCCATCAGGGCAGAAAGTTCTGTTGATACCACTCGAGAAAGTAAGTTTGAGGACTTCTCTCAAAAAGTGGAAGAAGATGACAAAGAAAAGATGAAAAAAAATCACAGGACCATCCAGGAGATCAAAAAAATTGAATAATAGAAGTACCGGAAGGAAAGAAGAAAGAAACTCAAGGGAAGAAAATAATCAAAGAAAAATTTCAAGAAAATTTCTTGGGACTGAATGATATAAGTCGCCAGGTTAAAAGAGCCCAATAAGTGTTTAGCTCAACAGATATACTTTGAGGCATATTCTTGTGAAATATTATAATACTGGGCATTAAAAAGAAGATATTACACATTTCCAGACAGGAAAAGTTAGTATCATTTCTAGTATTAGGAAGCAAAAGGGCTTCTGACTTCCTAAGACCAACAGTGGAAGCAAGAAAACAATGTAATATGTCTCAAAATCTGAAAGAAAATTATTTGCAATTTAGAATTCTATACCTAATCAACTATTTATAGAGCATGAGACTAGGACATAGCTGTATTCAGACATATAAGGTCTCAAAATCTTATCTTCTGTGCATCCTTTCTCTACTGAGGATATGCTCCACAAAATGTGAGCATAAGCCAAGAAAGAAGGCAGAGGATTCAGAAAACTGAAGATCTAACAGGACTAGGCAAAGGGAATCCCCAGGAGGATGGAGAAAGAAGATCCAAGGATAGCAGTATGAGTAAAGATGAAGAAGACTGAAAGTATCTGGTATGTACGCACCAGACTTATAGTCAGAGATGCAGTGGAAGGAAATTATCCTATACTGAAAAATTCTTAGTATTATAGTATATTAGCATTATATATTCTTAATAGTACAACAGGCAAGACCAATGGCACATCATTTTAAATTAAAATAATAAAAGATTATGGAAACATCCAGGCAGAAAAATACTAGCACTCTAAAAACAGAACAAAAATTAGGCCATCCTCAGTTTTCTCTGAAATATTAAATTCCAGAAGTCAGTTGACAATATCTATAGCATTTTGAGGGGAAAAGTTTATGCCCCAAGAATTTTTCACTCAGGGGCACCTGCGTGGCTCAGTCGTTAAGCGTCTGCCTTCGGCTTGGGTCATGATCCCAGGGTCCTGGGATCGAGCCCCGCATCGGGCTCTCTGCTCGACTGGGAGCCTGCTTCTCCCTCTCCCACTCCCCCTGTTTGTGTTCCCTCTCTAGCTGTCTCTCTCTCTCCCTGTCAAATAAATAAAATAAAATCTTAAAAAAAAAAAAAGAATTTTTCACTCAATCAAGTTTCCTGTCATGTGTGACGTAAGGTATGCAAGGGCCCATAAAAAAATACTTGAATAAGTATTCCAAACAAATGAAAAATAATTAGATGTAAAATGAGCATTTCATGATATAATTTTGTCTGTCTTGAAGGCATTTCTTTAGTCATCATTAAAATTACTAAACTCAACACCATGGAAATCATGTAACAGAGCTCTTAAATCTTAGTGTGCATAAGATAACCCAAGGAGCTTGGGAATAATGTAGATTTCTGGTCCTTATTTCAATTTTTTTACTTCAACAATCTGGGCAGCCTCAGAGTCTTCATTTTTACCTAACATTTCAAAGATCCTGAGTAGGTATTAACACTGACCATACGTTGTAATGGAAATAAGACAAGATAAACTACTCATTTTCAGACTTGGTTACAAAACAACTAGTATTAAGATAAGGAATAGAAATTTAAATTATATTTAAACTCTGTAATCAGAGGAGTACTGTGGTTCTAGAACACTGTTAAGAGATTAGATAGATGCTAAAATTAATTTTTAAATAATTCCAAATGTATAGAAAAGTTGCAAAAACAGTTTAAAGAATTCCCATATCCACTTCACCTAGATTCCCCAGTTTCACCTCCTTTGCTCTTACTTTCTTCATCCCCCCCTTTATTTTTTTAAAGATTTATTTATTTATAAGAGAGAGAGCACACGAGCACATAAGCAGGGAGAGGGGCAGAAGGAGAGAGAGAAGTAGACTGCCTGCTGAGCAGAGAGTCCAACTTGGGGCTCAATCCAGGACCCCTGGATCATGACCTGAGCTGAAGGCAGACACTTAACCGACTGAGCCACCGAGGCACCCGCAGCACCCCCTTTAATCTTTAGTCTGTGTTTGAGCCAGTGAGTACAAGCTTCAGATGAGCTGCTCCAGCACTTCTACATGCATAAATGTGTACCCAAACAAGGACACGCTCAGATCTCGCCTTAAAATAGTGATTTCTTTTCTTTTGGATATATACCCAGGAATGGGATTGCTTGGTGATATGGTAATCCTATTTTTAATTTCTTGAGGAACACCCATACCCTGTTACTATTTTCCATGACTGTACCAAACCAATGTATCTGTTTGTTTACATCAGGCTTCCTATTTTATTTAAGGAGTTGTAATCCATTCCTATCAATTTTTTAATGTCCAAATCAACCCACATTTGCCCAAAGGATTCCCTTTAAGCCAGTTCTGTGTCCTTTTTGGCATGTTTCCATTGTTTTTGCCAACTTTCTATGCAACAAAATATTTCAAGTGTTCCATGTATTTCCCTGCCCTGGCCCTGGAATCAGCCATTTCTCTAAGGAGTCCTGGTTCATTTTAATGAAGAATAATATTTGGAAACCATGTACTCATTTCTACTGGGATTCCATTGCATATGAGCCCTGTCATGAACAGAGCTAGAAGATATATACATAATCTATATAACTATTTCTGTATTTACCTATCTCTATTTATATAAACTATGAGTTCACATCAATACCACCAGTTTCAACCCAGCACCTCAGATTTCACCTCCCCCTCTCATATATGTTATTTCTTACTCCCACAGTAAAAATCCAGTTCCCATTATTCTCAGTATAGTTGTTTGCTTATTCCTGTATCCCTACCATGCTGTCTCAATTTCCATGAGCCCTACTGTCTCCTCACTCAGCTATCTTATTTAAGTTTATATCTATGCAGGATCTATCACTTGTATTTATTGAGAAGAAACAAGCTTCTCAAAATAATCCATGGGATACTTAACTTTTAAAACCTTAGTTCTCATTCAATCTCCTGGAAATGTGATTTTCAGTCACAAAATAAGTGATGACCACACTGTTACAAAAACATTGAATTAATTTTTGTCCTGTAGATTATATTGATTGAAGAAACTGGAATTTGCTTACTAAGGCAAATGAACTCACCAGACACATGTTAACTGATTATATTCTTATGTAGGTTCTTTTATTAGTTAGAAAACTCCAGGCTCTCTGGGGCTTTGCTTTCTATTTCAGCATATTCAATATAAAATGTATCTTTAGCAGATCTCAATCCAAACACAACCGGAAAACTGGTTCCTTTGATGTACTTATGAAATACTTTCATTAACGATGAAATAGTACTGTTAGTATTTTTATACATATGCCAATCAAATCCTTTAAAACAGCTCTGTGAGTTAGGGCAGGTCTGTGGTCCCACTTGATGGAGAAGGAAAGTAAGTGCCAAGAGATTCAGAGAGCATTCATTCAGGCTCTTATAGCTAGGAGTTGACTGGTTCAATTAGAACTACATTTCCTACTCCAAATCCAGTAAACTTTTCATTATTCTTTGGGAAAGAAAATATAAAAAAGAAACTGCACTTATATAACACACACAAAAAATCGTGTCTTTCCTAATCTATGAAAATATTTCCATTTTAAAAAGCAGTAAGCCTTTTTCCCTAGAAAAGTCAACCATGAGGGAATCACTCCAAGAGTGTGGACAGCACCATCCAATTTCCTTCCTATACTTGCTGAAGTAATAATCACTGCATTGCCAAAGGAGATAGATGCCAATCTTTCCACCATCTTCATTGCATGACATACCATAGCCCTATACACTTGCTTATCCCATACTGGCCACAGTTTCTGCCACACACACCTTTGCTTAGTGTGGTTCAGTTTCAAAGCATCACTGACTAGAAGTAAAAGGTCACAAGTCCATTGTTCTGCTTAAGTTAAACTGTAGTTAATTCATTCCAGATAGAGAAAATTTTCTTCTACTCTGAAAATAAACTGGAAAAGATACTCCACAACATCAAATTGATTATGCAAGGCTATTTGTTAGAGAAAGATAATATGATTAATTATTTTATTTTGGTTCTACTTACTTATTTTAAACTACCCACATGTCTTGTTTTTCATCTAGGAGAGTAGTAATAGCTAATATTTATTAAGCATGGTTATAAATGCTCATCATGTACACATAAAGGATATAAAAATGGGTTTCTTCCTTTCCTGGTTTTGGCTAAGGCATGAAGACCATAGATATTAAATATCAAAGTGAGTTGTAAGGCAGACCACCCCAGAAGGCTTTCAAAACAGGATTCAGTTGAAAATTAGTTATACAACTCTTGACTACTTCAGCCAAGTCAAATACATAAAAAAGTTGAGATTGAGAGAAAAATTTTGAAGAAAATATATTTGGAGAGAGGTACTTTCTGGATCCTTTCCCATATGCACCAAAGAAGTATGGTGAGGATGCTTCCTTCTTCATCTCAAGTCAAGAAGGGTTTTCCCTGGGAACATCCAAAGCTTCATATGTGTTCCATACAATGAGGAAGCACAGTGGATGGTTGTCTGACTGGTATCTGGAGCATCTAGAGGGTAAGAGAGAAGGGTGGATTAGAAGCATGATTAACAGAACAGAGTTGCTGCTGTATTAAAATCAGCTTGCCCTCCCAGAATGTCAGGACAAAGAGTCCATGAGTGGACCAGGAGGGACGGAAGGCTGGCCTAGAGTTTTCTTGAATTCTGGCTAAGGGAATGCCTGCAAGAATAATTGGTCTCCAGCAGAGATTCTGTGTGGAGTGAGCAACTGAAAACACATACACACACACACACACACACACACGTGCGTGGCCGAGCGGGGAGCAACCAGGAGAAGATACATTTCCTTCAACATGGGAAGTGCAGTTGAATTGTCATGGTGGGGCACTCTGAAACACCAGGAAAAAAAATTACCTTTAACATTTCCCAAGCCAGAAAGTGGAAAATCATCTTCCAAAAATACCAGTTAAATAAGAACTTTTCTGTCCACCCCCTGGTTATCAAACTGGGAGAGCAGGATTGGAGGGGTAAGGTGAAGAAGTAGAGGAGACTTGTGCCCCGTATCTGGTTTCTCAGTAGAGGACCCCAGCTAGGGGGAACTTGGAGGAAACTGGAACCATGTTAGTATATGGAGCATGACTTCCTAAGCATCAAAACAAGATTGTGTTTTGCAACTTAATGGGGGTATAGAACTTTTTATTATCCAAGGATAGTTAGAAACATTAGGGAACTGCCTGATTTTTCATTCAAGAAAGACCTCCCACCGAATAAATTTTAAATAGACACTGAGAAACAAAATAAAGGTTCTTTCTGATTACATCACATGAATCTTAATTACCCAACATCTTTTTTTTTTTTTAAGATTTTATTTATTTATTTGACAGAGAGACACACAGCGAGAGAGGGAACACAAGCAGGGGGAGTGGGAGAGGGAGAAGCAGGCTTCTCGCGGAGCAGGGAGCCCAATGCGGGGCTCGATCCCAGGACCCTGGGATCATGACCTGAGCCGAAGGCAGACGCTTAACGACTGAGCCACCCAGGCGCCCCTTAATTATCCAACATCTTGGTCACACATGAATCATTACATTGAGTTCTCACAGCAACCCAGTGAGATAAATCTGTTGTTCTCATTTTACAGATGTGGAAATAAGGCACAGAGAAGTAACTTGCCTAAGGCAATACAGCAATATAGGGTGGAGCTGGGATTTGACTATAAAGATTAACCCCCCCTTTTCTTTTGAAGATTTATTTATTTATTAGAGAGAGAGCATGAGCCAGAGGGCAAACAGAGATGGAGAGAGAATTTCAAGCAGACTCCGAGCTAAGCAGAGCCTGACACGGGGCTCAGTCTCACCACCCTGAGATCATGACCCTGAGATCATGACCTGAACCGAAACCAGGAGTCAGATGCCTAACCGTCTGCGCCACCCAGGCTTCCATCTGGGGGGCCCTTCAAGAAGCAGGGTGGTGGTGAAACCATCTCTAGGTGGATGGTGGCAGCTGAGGGAGCAAGGTCAGGTTCCCGGTGGTAGTAATGCCTTAGCAGTGTGCACTGTCTTGCGCCTGCATCAGACTGGGCGATGGGCGACAGTAGCAGCCGTGTCCTCATTCTACTGGCTTTCACAGATAGCCCTCCAGTAATGTGCCTCCTTCCTAAATTACTGAGGTCCCATTCTGTTGCTTGCAAACAAGATCCTTGCTGATGCAAGTGAGGGAAGTGAAGGGGATTAGAGGCACTCTGATCTAGTTCTCAGGAGGGAAGACATTCCTCTTTTTTACCCCTTAGATTTGCCTCATCACATCAGGCTGCTCAGGAGGCTGCAACTTGGACTGGGCTTAGAGAAAAGGGGGTCCAAGAGGCTGCTCATCCCACTCTTAGGGGCAGCCCCTGGAACTTCTGTCTGGCCCAGGCCAAAGGAATCCTTCACATCATTTAGCCTAGCTCACAGCTTGAGAAGCTTAGAGTAAAAGCCTCTCCTCATCACCTTCTCTCTCCCTCCCTCCTTCTCCCTTTCTTCTCCGCTGCCCACCAACCCCTCTATCTGTCTGTCTATCATCCATCTATATATCTCCTTCTCTCTCTCTCTCTCTCTTTTCCTGGTAGTAAGAAAGGACAGAAGTGATTAGGAGCCTGACTCTCCCACGCTGTTCTTTCCATCTCAATACCACAGATCATCTTAACCCCTTACACCAACCCAGTAAGCTATGCATTATACATGAAGGTCCTAGTCTATGTTGTAGAACCCTTAGGGCCAGAAAAGTGCTGGCTATGCACATCTGGGACTTGCATTTACAGAGCATAAATGGACAGAAATGAGAGGTTCAAGGCTGAGAAAGCCAAAGAAGACAGGAACAGATTCATTTATGGACACTGAAAATCTATTAAATCCCCCTCCATCTATGTTCAAAGGAAATGATTTAAAGATTTTTTTTTTTTTTTTTTTGCTTACATCTTGGAATGTCCACTTCTTCACGGAGGCAAAAATGTTGTATATGAATCTTCAATCTAATATATTTTATTCCATTAAATAATAAGATGATGATATAGCAGTTATTTATTGAGCACTCTCTATCAATCATGGTACTGTATTATTTACACATATTATCTTATTTAAGCCTCATACTTGCATCAGGCAGGTGCTATAACCTTCTTTGACAGAGGACATTGAGTCTTAGAGAAATTAACCAACCCAAGGTCATACCACTAGATGATATTTCAGGATGCATACTACATGGCCCAAATCTCCTTTGTAGAAGCATCCATATGTATTTAATTACTAGGTAAAAACTCCAGACTGGAAAAAGAGACAAATGTTCACTCTTTTGTTTCCAGTTGCCAGATTTGTATTCTCCACATGACTGCACATTAGAATTACCTGATGAGTTTGTAAAATTGATGCTGTGGTCCTTCCTCCAGCCATTGAAGTCAGAATGCTGTGGGTAGATATTCACGGTAGAACAAGTTAAGCTAACCACATGGATTCAGATGGAAAAAACAAAGGAGACCACCACTGCATTGAAAATATGATGGTAAATTTAAATTCATGGTTAGAAGAATGTGAACTAGAGAGGGGGCGCCTGGGTGGCTCAGTTGGCTGAGCGTCTGCCTTCGACTCGGGTCATGATCCCAGGGTCCTGGGATTAAGCCCCGTATTGGGCTCCCTGCTCAGTGGGGAGTGTGCTTCTCCCTCTCACTCTCCTTCTGTGTGCTCTCTCTCTCTCAAATAAATAAAATCTTAAGAAAAAAAAAAGAAGAATGTAAACTAGACAGAGAAAGGGATAGGACTACACAGTTTTTAGCTTCAGTGAGTGGGAGGTTAAGTTGATGGGGTAGCAGATAATGAAACAAATGTAGAGTCACTGGTTTTCAATTTTTTTTAATTTTTAAATTTAGATTTTATTAAGTAATCTCTACACCCAACATTGGGTTCAAACTTACAACCCCAAGATCAACAGTTGCATGCTCCACCACCTGAGCCAGCCAGGCACCCCTGGTTTTTGATTTTATAACAAAATGTGTTACAAGTATTCTAAGCCATGAATTCAGAAGGAGAAAACTGTTGCAATGATAGTAATTCTCAGAAATAATCTCACTGGGGATAAACAGTATACAAAATAAAGACATAAGACCAATAACATTTGCTAGCATTTACTGAAAAAGAGGCCCACAATGACGAATGCCCAAATCTCTTCCCAGGGGATCCCAATGGGCAGCCGGAATTGAAAATGACTGCCTTGCCTCCTTCCTCTCAATTACTCTTCCTACCCTGCACATCCTCACTTGCTATATGGTATATGGCATATAGGACCTGCCTGTGATTTATGTTATTTCCAGATAAGCAAAAGGGACTTCGCCCTGTAGAAGGGATGCTGTGCTCAAGGCAGCTTGACCTGGTTTCTACAGAAGGCAGGTGTTTGGAGATGGAAAGACTGAGAATAGTGCATCTCATTCCCATTTCATTCAGCTCATCCCTGGTCACGTATTTGCTACAGCGTTATTCCCCATGACTGAGCTTCAAAGGCATCACCTGGCCTTGGGGCCAGCTGCATTTATAAAATGCTTAGAAAAGCTTTTGGAGAGACCTAGCTTTTTTTGTTTATGAATAAGCTAGTCATTTCAGTCCCCACCAAAAGTGGCAAGCATCTTTCATTGTGATCAATTTACCACGTGTGATTTTAAAACAGTCTGGTTTTCGGCAACTTTGCCTTCCATTCTTTGACTCACATCTCAAGTCAATGAATAAAATACACTGTGTTCCTGTTGGAGTCAGAGGCCTGTCTTTTAGAACAGTAGTTTAAAAGGTAGAGTGTTTTGAAATTACCCTAGGGGATGTTTGGAAATCCATGTGGGAGGGAGGATTACTTACCACATTATTTGGGTAGCATTGCTGGCATGGGACAATTCTGTCAATTTCTGAATATCCCATCAGATATTTGTCTAAGAAAATCCAACAACCCAACACCCTATATTTATAATTATCTGAGCCCAGAACCCAACTCCATTTTACATATAAATACAACATATCTTTTGTGTGGTTTTATTTTTTTATTTTATTTTATTTTTTTTAAGATTTTGTTTATTTATTTGAGAGAGAGAATGAGAGAGAGCACATGAGAGGGGGGAGGGTCAGAGGGAGAAGCAGACTCCCTGCCAAGCAGGGAGCCTGATGCGGGACTCGATCCAGGGACTCCAGGATCATGACCTGAGCCGAAGGCAGCCGCTTAACCAACTGAGCCACCGAGGCGCCCTTTTGTGTGGTTTTAATACACACCGAATTCCATGAATGCAACTACAATGTAAAAAGAGGGAAGCTCATACTCACTTTGTTTGCTTTACTAAGAGTTGCTTGCCATTTCGGAAAATCCTGTCACTGATTTGGGATCTTTTCCTTCCCAATATGAAACACCTGCATTAGCCTTCATTTGTAGCTGTCACTTTCAAGTGGGACTTTATGTCTACTTCATTATGTCTTCCCCTTTTGTGCCTTTGTATTATATTATTATTACTTTCTTTTTATTTCTCCTTTATATTTTAGAGTATTGTGTTCATTTTTTAAAAAATATGTGATAGGTAATTGATATTAACTATGAATGCATTTTAGAATACTTAAGGAGGTGTCACAAAATATTTGTTATAAAAAGTGAGTATGGGGTCTAATAGGGTTGAGAACTCTTCCTTTAGAAAGCAATGAAGCCTTGCTTTTTAGGGGCTGGATTCAGAGGAATCTTGAACCTCAATATAAGAACTTAAGATAAACTTCAAGGTATAAAATGTGCAAGTTGTTTTCGAAACACTATCTGCTGGGAAGTACCAAGTTTCAGAAAGTTTCAAAAATAAATATAATTACATCATATACTGCATGTTAAATATAACCATATATGTAATATATAGTATGCACTGGATGTGCATAATGTGTATGTATGTTTGTATATAAAATATCAAGAATAGGGGTGCCTGGGTGGCTCAGTCGTTAAGCGTCTGCCTTCAGCTCAGGTCATGATCCCAGGGTCCTGGGATCGAGCCCTGCATCGGGCTCCCTGCTCCGTGGGAGGCCTGTTTCTCCCTCTCCCACTCCCCCTGCTTGTGTTCCTGCTCTCTCTGTGTCTCTCTCTGTCAAATAAATAAATAAAATCTTTAAAAAAATAAAAATAAAAAAATAAAATAAAATATCAAGAATAATGCAGGCAATTGTATGAATATGAGCTAAGGTGTAACACTTTCCCTTCGTGTAACTGTTTGAAACAAGCATTAACTCTGAATTCCAATAGTTCTAACTCAAAAGCATAGGACATAATTTTAAAAATTTTCAGCTGGATTAATACAGTACAGGACTTCATCATGAAAACATCTTTGCATACTGGCTTTTCTTCAATGCCTGCTCACCAGGCCTTAAAAGAGAGATCCACACCCATGACAGCAGCGCTTGGCTTTCTTGGGAGGTTTCCTTTCCCAATTCTGGTGGAAGCCTGATCTTGTTTTGTTGCAGTTGCTATAGGAGCAAGCCCTGTTGCAGGGGTGACTCCATACTAAAACAAATACATGCAAAAAGCTGAAAAGCAGATTTCAGCCTTCAAGACTTCAAACACGGAGGAATGAAAACAATCTGTGCAATTTAAATAGAATAAATCCCAATGCCCCCAGGGGAAGTGGGTGTTTATTTTTAGGCTGTAAGCACCACCAGCCAGGCTTTACTAATGACAGACTGAACGTCCAGAACGGTGTGTAAGTGTGTGTGTTGTACTGCAGGTTTATGGCCCCGAGCGGGATGGGAGGAGGGGGAAAAACAAACCAGCACCGCGAAGGGCCTCCTTCCCAGCTGTCCAACCCACCATGCTCGCCGAGCATACGTGCTGCCTGCTCTCTTGTTAGTCACGACAGCCCTTGGCAGAGAGGGACTGATTGCAGAGAGGCTAGCTCAGCGTCCTGGCCATCGTGGGTGCGGGGGCGTAGCTCCTGGCTCGTAGGCGACTCGCAGGGCTGGGCGGGCAGGTGCACCCAGAGGGATTCTGGCGGTTAGGGCGCACACGGCGAGCACCTGCCAAGGCCCTGCAGGCAGAGGAGGGCGCACTATGCCCGCACCAGCACAGCGCGAGGGAGAACCGGTCCCAAGACGGCTGTGCAAAGTAGACGGGGAAGAAAAGCATTCCCGCGCCTTCCCTTGTAAAACGTGGCTCAGAGCATCATAGTCCTGCCTTGGTTTCAAAATGCTACTTTTTAATTGTGTTATTACTGGCCTTTTATTATTACATATTGGAAGACAGAATTAAGTTATTAAAATTAAGTTCTTAAAAATTGTAGCTATGGTTTTACAAAAAAAATGAGCAGAAAGTACAAAGAATTCCAATGTGCTCCTTCTTCCCTCCCAACAGTTTCCCGATTATGAACATCTTGCATTAGGGTAGTACATTTGTTACAATTGACCAATCAATATAGATACATTATTATTAACTGGAGTTCATAGTTTACATTAGGGTTCACTCTTTGTACTGCACTGTTCTATGGGTTTTGACAACTGCATATCCTATATGGATTATAGTATCATACAGAATAGTTCCACTGCCCTAAAAATCCCCTGTGCTCCACCTACATCACTCCCTCTTTCTCCTCTCCCCCAACCCCTAGCAACCATTGATCTTTTTACTGTGGGCCTACTTTTGCCTTTTCTGGAATGTCACATAGTTGGAATTACATAGTATGTAGCCTTTTCAGATGGGCTTCTTTCATTTAGCAATATGCAAAGTCTCCTCCATGCCTTTTCATGGCTCGATAGATTGTTTTTTTAATCACTGAATAATATTGGGGCCCTGGGTGTCTCAGTTGGTTAAGCATCTGCTTTTGGCTCAGGTCATGATCCCAGGGTCCTGGGATAGAGCCCCAGAGTTTGGCTTCCTGCTCAGGGGAGAGAGTCTGCTTCTCCCTCTCCCTCTGCCTTTCCTCCCCCACCCCCACCCTGCCCCACCCCCACTCTCTCTCTGTCTCTCAAACAAATAAATAAAATCTTAAAAAAAAAAAAAAAAAGATTTGGGGCGCCTCAGCAGCTCAGTCGGTTAAGCGTCTGCCTTCAGCTCAGGTCATGATCCCAGGGTCCTGGGATAGAATCGAGCTCTGTGTCAGGCTCCCTGCTCAGCAGGGAATCTGCTTCTCCCTCTCCCTCTCTGCCCCTCCACCCCACTCATTCTCTCTCTCTCTCTCTCAAATAAATAAATAAAAAGATTTATCAATGAATAATATTCTTTTGTATGGATGTTGTGCAGTTTATTTATCCATTCATCTATTGAAGGACATCATGGTTGCTTCCAATTTTTGACAGTTACTGGCTTTTTTAATGTAACTGTAATTAAGAGATTACAAATCAAAAGTAATCTTGATACCAGTATTTATTAACTGAACATGATTTTTAATGACTTTCTGTATCCAAACACATTTGGGCACTCTGATGTTGTTCACACATTGGTCTAATGCCTCTTTGGCGCACTCTCCTTGTGCAGATCAGGTACACAGTGATATATTTTAATTATTATAAAAATGATACCCACTTCAGGTGAACATTTTCCAAACATGAAATATAGAAAGTGAGAAGTAAAGCCCCACTTTCACACTAGTCCCTAGTCCCATTCCCACTGCTCAGAGGCAACCACTCTTTTTATTTTTTTATTAACATATAATGTATTATTTGTTTCAGAGGTACAGGTCTGTGATTCAACAGTCTTACACAATTCACAGCTCTCACCATAGCACACACCCTCCCCAATGTCCATCATCCAGCCACCCCATCCCTCCCACCCCCCTCCACTCCAGCAACCCTCAGTTTGTTTCCTGAGATTAAGAGGCTCTCCTATGGTTTGTCTCCCTCTCTGGTTTCATCTCGTTTCATTTTTCCCTCCCTTCCCCTATGATCCTCTGCCTTGTTTGTCAAATTCCACATATCAGTGAAGAGGCAACCACTCTTAACATTTTTATAGGTATCCTACTAGCCATTTACTCTTCATATACAAGCATATGTATATATTATCTTCTTTGGGGGGATAACAAAATATGCCTTTTGGAATATATGTGTGAAAATAATTTCTAAAGAAGGTGTCCTGCTTTTGCTTTAACAAAGTGCATTTGAAAATGAAGTCAAATGGAGCACTTATTTTAAATCCACTTTTTGGCATCTTCAACAAGAGAGAGACTGTTGGTTCCTTTTCTCCAATATGTTACCCAGTTCCCTGGTCCCTAGAGCTACACCAAATGTGCAAGACATTGTATCACTCCTAAGCAATACAAGAGTTTGGAAAGTGCCTTCCTCTGTCTAATCTCCAAATGAAAATTCTTAGATCAGCCATTACTTTATCCTCTTATTCTCACGAGATTCTTGGTGATGACACCGCTACCCCATGAAATGGCTTGTCTCTTCCCTGCTAACCGAAGTTCCACTCAGCAGTTCTCATATAGTTCTAGCAGAATAAACTCCTGAGGTGCGGGAGGGTTCCCCTTTAATTTTCCCAAGTATTCATACACAAAGGTGTTTTGTAAAAAGCATAACTCTTCCCTCAGATATCTGCCAAGCTCTTCCCTCAGTGTTCTGCCAAGCACATCTGAAATTCTTTGGAAAGTGAAAATAGGAAATAATACAAGTTCCTAAAACTCTATTAGGGGAAATAATAACCACAGTAGAGGTTCAAAAGTTAACCAAATATTCATCATTTCCATATAAAAGTCCCGGTCACAAAAACCACTCCCTCTTGCCCTTGCCTTCGCAATTGGAAAATCTTTTTATAGAATAAAATATTAGTGATTTTACATCGGATCTTTTAACCTCTAGGAGGATTTTTTTTTTTTCTTTTAGAAGTGTCTCGAGCGGTGCCTGGGTGGCTCAGTCTGTTAAGTGGATGCTTTCAGTTCAGGTCATGATCCCAAGGTCCTGGGATCCAGCCCCATGTTGGACTTCCTGCTCAGCAGGGGGTCTGATTTTCCTTCTCCTTCTGCTCCCTGCCCCCCACGCCCTCTCTCTCATTCTCTCTCTCAAATAAGTGTCTGATTACTCAGGTTTGAATATCACTGTATTATTAAACTATGTTGAGAGAGGTATCTCGTCTCAATATGTGCTGTAACTGAATGAATGAGGACACTCATTGGCACTTGGGTTGGTTCCATTGACAGACCCCTTTCACAGAGAGGGTTTTGCTCTTTTTAAGTTCGGTATATGAGCAAAACCATAGGTCAGTAAGAGAGTGCTATAACTGAAATTTTATTCAGTTCTTGTTAGTCTATTTCAGTAGGCTCTTGAGTATCAACCAAATAGAAAAGTAGAAATGAGTGGGAAGAAGCCAAACAATGGGCATCAAGAAATACAAACTATCCAGGGATTTAATAGTAAGAGACGAATAATGGGTTTCATCTGATGCATATGGAATATTAATATTTCATTTATCTAAATTGTACAGATAAATGTGTGTAGATAGGAGAGATTGGGGTAATCCATTTTTTGCAGTTACGTGACTCTGTTACGAGCAAGTAGTCACATCTGTTCTATTTCTGACCAGTAAATGTGTAATATAAGGAAACTAGAGTGGGAGAAAATGGCTCATCTTCTCTCTGTAAAATCCCTAAATCTACATGTGCCACAAAGATTAGGGTGTATGGAAGTGGTGGGGTGAGAGAGGAGTAAAGCCAACCCAATACATTATCACATGGTCTTCTTGGGGTCCTAAATTCCTAAAATTGGGTAGGTTAGAGGGTACCATTTCCTGGGGAGAGGTCTTGCTTAGGGAAGTTGCTGAACACAATGAATCACTTAGCTGAATGTTGTATCACTACTCAGATTATGCTTTGAAACAATAACTAAACAACTTGGTCACTGAACAGCTTATTTATAAGTACATGCAGGCTACTCATTGGCATAGAAGGCATTCTCCAGCCATGAGAATCAATGATACTCTTGAGTTTTCCCATGATTCCCCGTACGTGGTACAGGCTGTCTGAGGAGAACAACTAGCCAACTGGTCTGCCAGTGAGCTCAGAGTATCACAGCAATTCAGTCTAACAAGCATGAGTGACCTGAAGATTTGCAGCTACTTCTTACTTTGAAGTATCTTCAAGTTCAAGAACTCTAGCACTCCTGCATTCACACAAGGTCATAGAAACAAAACCAAAACTCCTCCCTGTAGTTAAACAGGTCAATGGGCTGCTACAACCAAATGCACGTTAAATTTTTTGTGCCCCTCAGAAGGACACAGACTAGTAGGTAGAGAAAATTTCTTTTTTTTTTTTTTTAAGATTTTTATTTATTTATTTGACACAGAGAGAGAGAGCACAAGCAGGGGGAGTGGCAGGCAGAGGGAGAGGGAGAAGCAGGCTCCCCACAGAGCAGGGGGAGCCTGATGTGGGGCTTGATCCCAGCACCCCAGGATCATGACCTGAGCCGAAGTCAGTCACTTAACCAACTGAGGCACCCAGGCGCCTGAAAATTTCTAATTTTGTTTTAGTTTTAAATTTTATTTTTCCTAGGCTTTTTTTTTTTTTTTTCGGTCAGGAGAGAAAATTGGTAAAAAGGAGTTTTGCTTTGAGGTTTTTCTTTTGCTGTTGGTATCTGTCAAGTACACTTTGCATACCTTGTTATGACAATCAGCTGTTATTCATAAAAAGTCATTTGTATTTTCTATGTGGTTCTTTCTTTATTTATTTTGGTATTTAACATTCCACTGGGCATCAGAGATGTGACACATACCATCCTAATTAAATTCAGATATCATGTCTGATGATCCTATTTCAACCACTTAATTGTTTTATTGAGCAATTTTAAAGACCCATTTGTTCACTTTAAGATTCTATACACTAATCTGATAATTTTCCTTTCAATTTGACTAATAATGCAGGAAGGGGTTAGATATTTACAGAAAATATTTCAAGTAATTGGGAACAATTGGTGCTTTAACATTTGCACACTTTCCATTTGCAGAGAGGGTAATAAAACCCTAAGTAATTATAGTCAAAGAGCCCTCCAGCTGTGCCATTCTGAGCACATAAATCACATCTTGTCAATATCCCATCAGTCAGATGGGCCAAATAGCAGTAATATATTTATGAATTCTGTATAACTATTAATAGAATATGAACAAGCAAATCTGAAAGGGTTCTATCTAGAATAGGACCTATTTTCATAAAAGGAAGGGAGAATTCCTATTTGAGATAAAATGAGTTTATTTCTTGCCATCCACCCTGTAGATAGTAGAGAGGAGAGATTCATTTCTGTTTCTTTCTGACTGGGTAGGAAGACACTCTCCCACCCACCCTACCCCCATGCTGCTGATACTATATTTCCTTCTGTGGCTTAAGGAAGAGGGTTCATGGTTCATTCTTGGCAGAATCCGAGCCTGTATCCAGTTGTCAGGGCACAGGCAAAGCAAGAGAACAGACCACCCACTACCAATCTGGGGGGCTTTAGTCAGGTTGGCTTTCATTGCCTCAGCTGTAAATTAAGATATATGCCAGAAGAAAAAAGTTATACATTTCAGTAACCTGAATGTCCACAGGTATGATAGGTCTATGGGAGCAAGCAAGTTCCTGTTGGAATTAGTGTCTGAACTCTGTTAACTTCTTAGTTCCAACATACATGGCTGTGAGCCTCAGTCTCCACAATTATAATTCTCCTAGTTGTCGACAGATGAATGGATAAACAAAATGTGGCATACACATACAGGTGGAGTATTATTCAGCTTTAAAAAGGAAGGAAATTCTGATGCTTGCTACAACATGGATGAACCTTCAAGATATATGCTAAGTGAGATAAGCCAAACATAGAAGGACAAATACTGTGTAATTCCACTTATATGAGGTAACTAAAGTAGTCAAATCCATAGAGACAGAAAGTAGGGTTGAGGTTACCAGGGGCTGGGGGACGGGAGGAATGGGGAGGTAGTGTTTAATGGTTTTAGTGGGTACAGAGTTTCAATTTAGGATAATGAACAAGTTCTGGAGATAGATGGTAGTGATGGTTCCTCCATAGTGTAAACATACTTAGTGCCACTGAACTGTATACTTAAAAATGATAAAAATGTTAAGTTTTATATTATGTATGTTTTACATAGTAAAAAACAGATGGCATTGAAAAAAAATTTTTAAATAGATAGTTCTGGGGGCGCCTGGGCAGCTCAGTCGGTTAAGCTCTGCCTTCGCGGCTCAGGTTGTGATCCCTGCGTCCTGGGATCGAGTCCCGCATCGGGCTCCCCACTCAGCAGGGAGCCTGCTTCTCCATCTCCCTCTGCTGCTCCCCCTGCTTGTGCGCGCTCTCTCTGTGTCAAATAAATAAATAAAATCTTAAAAAAAAATTAGTTCTGTTACTTGTTCCTGAGACACCCCAGAATTGTCTCACATTTACTCAGAAGCAAATTGGGTCTCGTTCATCATTTTGGTTTCCTTATATAAGTCCTTTGCTCAGATGTTTTTGAGGAAGGGATCATTTATTCACTGCCACCGCTACCAGTGTCTCCCACAAAAGGGGGGAAAAAAAAAGGCTACTTCCCTTCTGGCTAAATTGCCTACGCTACATAGCCTCTCACACCCTGAGTGGCACACGTTCCCCTTTCAGTCCTCCCTGAGGGCTGAACACAGCTGAGCTGTGTTCCACAGAGAAATGGAGAAAGCACCCCTCTCCCTGGTGCTCTGAGCCACATCCTGGGCCTCAGAGCAAAATGCGTGTGCCTTGAGGTTCCCCAGTTCATTCTAGAACAGCTTCTGTCTCTAACCCATTTAACCACAGGGGCTCAAAACTGGCCCAACACCTGTGAAGAGAAGCATACCAGGCCAGCCCCTCTGTCGTCCTAACTTCTTCCCCAGGCTTCTGCACAAAAACACTGCCTAACTACTTACTTTAGCTAAAACTGAGAAGCAAACATGGCCATTTACTTGAATAGTAACTCAAAGTGAGGAAGGAGATGGCTAGGTCCTTCCCCCAAATCCTGCTTAGACTCAGCCAGAATGATCTGGTCACAATTCTAAAAACCAGGTAGTCTTCCAGGGAGCTGCGGCTCTCACTAAGCATTCATCGTATTTTTTCTATCTCTTGTACAAAGAACTGGTTGATCCAATGACTGTTATTGGTTAATACTCCTCTAAGTAGTCCAGAACAATTGGTCAGAATGTGACAGACATCCCAGCAGTCAGGGAGTCAGCATGGGCCAGTGGGCTACAGAGGAGTGGGACATGGGAGGGACTGGGTGCTCAAAGCAGAGCAGCTGCAGGAGGGACAAATGCTTCCTCTACATTGTCAAGGTTTGAGAGACAGAGAGAGAGACACAAAGATAGAGTGTGAGAGACCTATATTCAGTTGAGGTGTGTCCTCCAAAAGGATATGCTCAAGATCTAAGGCCTGGTACCTGTGAATGTGACCTTATTTGAAAATAGGGTCTTTGCAGATGGAATCAAGTTAAGATGAGGTCATATTGGATCAGGGTGGGCCCTCAGTCCAGTAACTGGTATCTTTATAAAAGAAAGGAGAAGGAAATTTGGATACAGAGAGACACACACACAGAGGAGAAGGCCATGTGATGACAGGCAGAGAATTTGGAGTGGTAACAGCTACAAGGCAAGGAACAGCAAGGAGTGCCAGCAGCTACCAAAGGCTAGGAGAGAGGCAGGCAACTGATTCTCTTCAGAGTCCCCAGAAAGAACCATCTCGGCCAAGACCTTGATTTCATACTTCCATCCTCTTGAATTGTGGAAGAACACATCTGTATTGTTCTAAACCCCCCAGTTTGTAGTAATCTTATAATGGAAGCCCTAGGAAACGAATATGAGACCCATGGGAGAAGGTTTTCTCAGAGCAAGTTTGTAGAGAAGGCTTTACTTCGGTTTGCTATTGTCTTAGGAACAATGTGAGTTTAGTAACTAATGAAGTTTTCCTTTCTGCTTGGGCCACCAGAAAGTTCTGCATAGACTTCGTGATCCAACTATAGGACGTTATGGGATAAATTCGTGTGTGTTCATCTCTTTTCTCTTCCTCTGATTCTGAAATCTCAGTGTATGTTCTGTTATTGATTTATTTAGTACAAACTCTTTTTTATTTTTTGGACGAAGGGGAGAAAAAAGGTAGTAACTGGATAAACCTGTCTTTCTCCTCCTTCCCCAGGGAAAAGAGCTATTATTAGCCCAGATTATTAGCTCTGAAAGAAGGTAGACTACTTTCTGAACTGAAATGACCTTCTCATTTCAGAGTTCAGAGTTCAACCTTCTCATTTCAGACCTGAGAAAATGGAAGCCGAAGGTTATATGAGTACACACTAGTAGACGTTACCCTCTGTGTCTCTGATTATTCAAAACACTTTGCCAATTGGGTATCGGGTGTCTGATAGGGAGACAGCAGTAACTGGAATTGCGTACAGTGTTACAGACTAATGATGCCAATTGAAATTATTTATGTTGTTGACTATTAATAGGAAACATTTTATCCTTTAGTAAAATCAAGTGGCTACTTACCTACATTTTTACTGTCAGATTCTCAAAGCAAAAAAAAAACAAAAACAAAAACAAAAAAACCTCTTGAGTTATTCAACTTTTTGTTAATTACAAAATTAAAAACTTCTAGCAGAAGACATGTTCCTAGAAACGGAGGGCTGGATTATTTGGATCACCTTAAAACAATTGGAAAGTTGAAAAGTATTGACAAGTGGTGACTGGCTACTTTTTTAAAAGGCTGTTTTCAGAATAATATATAAAATTGGGGAGGGGAGGGAAAGGAGGGGCTATCAAAGCTGCGATGCCCTGAGGGTACTGAAGGCAACACCCAGTCGGCTAAATTGGTTTGCCCTGTGGGGTAAGGGGGACAGAAGTCCAAGTCCATCATAGTTCTAGAAGACTGTCCCTCTAACACTTAACTACGAAGTACAACACCCTCAGTGTTAAAGAGTTAAACAGAATTAGGGGTACCTGGCTGGCTCAGTCAGAAGAGCATGCGACTCTTGATCTCGGGGTTGTGAGTTCGAGCCCCACATTGGGTGTAGAGATTACTTAATCTTAAAAAAAAAAAAAGGAGGCACCTGGCTGGCTCATTCGGTTAAGCATCTGCCTTCCTCTCAGGTCATGATCCCAGGGTCCTGGGATCCAGCCCCACGTCGGGCTCGCTGCTCAGCGGGGAGCCTGCTTCTCCCTCTTCTCCCCACCTGTGCTCTCTCTCGCTATCTCTGTCTCTCTCTCTCTCAAATAAATAAATAAAATCTTTTTTAAAAAAGAGTTAAACAGAATGAAACAGGCTCTTCTGCCTCACAACCACAAGAGACTAAAAAATGTTACCTTGGAGCTGAACAGACAGGAGAAAACAAGGAAAAGAAAAAACAGATCCCATGGAAAATTGGCCACAGATCAGTCCTCACATGCATTTTCATTCTGGGTTCATATAGTCTGAGGGACCCGCACACCTTAAGTGTGATTTAAGGTTGTTCCCAAGTAGTAGTTGGTGAAGAGAACAAAGGCAAAAGAAATGTAGATAAAACTAAATTCCCTTACAACTTGCAGCCCAATGACTAGTACTCGAAACAGGCAGAGTGACCTTCCTCAAGGAACTCAACGGCCTTAATGTTAATGCTTTACTAGAGGCAAAGAGCAACCTTAGCTTAACATTAGCCTGACAACCAGGATCTGTAAATCTTCTTTAACACATGAAAATCCCTTTGGAAATCCTTTATCTCACACCCCCCCCAAGATGTGTGTTAGCAATCATCCTTCAAACATATGGCCCACTGATATACGTCTGAAGGGTCTCATGACTAAGGTTTTACTAGACAGTAGTAAATAAGCTTATCTTAGCAGCAGCTAGCCCCTCAAGGTTCTGGAAGGCTTGCTTCCAAATTCCTTGGAGATTTATGCTATCTCTAACCCCCACCAGCTAAAAAGTGTATAATCAGCCGCTCCTCACAATCCTAGTGCAACTCTTTGTGCCCAGGGGTCCTGCCCCGTGCTTTACTAAAACCACCCTTTTGGCACCAAAGAAACCTCAAGAATTCTTTCTCGTGGTTTGCACCCGGACCTCACGTCACCCCAACATCACACCAGAAGTGTTCTTTTCTGGGACTCTGACGGCAGCAAATGCAAAGCCTCGCAGGAGGAGACACACTCAGCCTTGGCATTAGGAACACCTCACAAGCAGTTGTCAAGGGCGATGGCAAACACGCAGTTACAGGTAACCAGGTGCACAAGACAGCAAGACTACGTGAGGGAGAACCAGCAGAAATAGCAGCAGAAAAGGGCTGCAAAGACTTAAGGCATCAGAATTCTCAGACTCATTATAAAACTACTTCACTTACCCAGTTTAAATAAATAAATGATAAAATTGAAAATATTTGCAGGAGACTATAAAAATAACATGGATCGGTTAAGGAACAAACAATGTATATACATTATAAAATCTCTATATATTATAAATCATATTCATAAATGTCTAGATGAGCATCTTTGACAGTAGGTTGGATACAACAGAAAATTAGTGAACGGAAAGTAGCTCAGGATATATTATCAAGAATTTAGAACAGAGAGTCAAAAATATGGACAACTCAAAGCAGAGCAAAGAGACCTGGAAGAGACAGAGAGAAGAGCTAACACACATTTGAAAATTGTATGTCTTGGGGGCGCCTGGGTGGCTCAGTCGGTTAAGCGGCTGCCTTCGGCCCAGGTCATGATTCCAGGGTCCTGGGATCGAGTCCCTTGTCAGGCTCCCTGCTGAGCGGGGAGTCTGCTTCTCCCTCTCCCTCTACCTGCTGCTCCCCCTGCTTGTACTCTCTCTCTCTCATATAAAAAATAAAAAATCTTAAATTAAAAAAAAAAGAAAAAGAAAATTGTATGTCTTGGGGCGCCTGGGTGGTTCAATCGATTAAGCCTCTGGCTCTTGATCTCAGCTCTGGTCTTGATCTCAGGGTTGTGAGTTCAAGCCCCACCACTGAACTCCACACTAGGTGTGGAAACTACTTAAAAAAAAAAAAGTGTAAAAAAAAAAATTGTATGTCTTCCCTTTCCTGAAGATGGCGCCGAAAGCAAAGAAAGCCCCTGCCCCTCCCAAAACCGAAGCAAAAGCAAAAGCCTTGAAGACAAGAAAGGCGTGCTGAACGATGTCCATAGTCACAAAAAGAAAAAATAAATAAGAAAAAGTTCAGCACATCACCTACCTTCCAAAAGCCCAAGACACTGTGTCTCCAAAGGCAGCCCAAAAATCCTTGAAAGAGCACCCCCAGGAGAAACAAGTTGATTTCTATGCCATCATCAAATTCCCCATGACTATTGAGTCAGCCATGAAGAAAATAGAAGACAACACACTTGTGTTCATTGTGGGCCTCAAGGCTAACAAGCCTGTGAAGAAGCTCAATGACGTTGATGTGGCCAAGGTCAACACCCTGATCAAGCCCGATGGAGAGAAGTCATATGTTGGACTGCCTCCTGACGATGATGCTTTGGATGTTGCCAACAAAATTGGGATCATCTAAATTGAGTTCAGCTGGCTATATCTAAATATAAATTTTTTCACCAAAAAAATAATTATGTCTTTTAACCATAAGGACTCTTAAAATAACCACAACGTCATTATTAGACCTAAAAACGTATAATAATACCTTAATATTATCAAACATCTAGCGACTATACATTCGATCAAAATCCTAGAAGGAGAGGAAAGAGAGAATAGGGAAGATGCAATACTTAAAGAAATAATGATTTAGACTTTTCCAGAGCTAATAAAAGACGCTGTTTCCAGACTCGCTAGTCCCGTTAATACCAAGAAGGATAATTTAAAAATCCATACCTAGATACGGCAGAGTGAAACTGAAGAAAACTAAAGACATAGTGGTGATTGGAGAAAAGGAGAACAGCCAGAGGAAAAGTCAGATTACCTTTGTAGAAAGTGCAGTTGGACTTTGAGTTGATTTCTGAGCAGCCAGAGAGGTAGCCAGAAACCAGTGGTATAATATTTTCAATATGCTAACCAAAAACAGCTGCCAACTGATGATCTTACATCCATGACCTCCGAGATGCGGTCTGCACGTGCATTTTGTGATTCTAAAGTTTTGTATTTTATAAAATCACCTACAAAATTATGCACAGATGCATGTGACCTGTTGGTTTATATTACCATCAACAGGACTAAGAATCAAGTTAAAAGAATCATGTGGCTAAAATGGTCCCATTCATACTTTCTCATCTATGTGCTTTGAAAAACAAAAAATAACTAGATCTGTGTTTACAAGTGTGTTGTGAAGGGGTGCTCTCAGAATTACTAATTGCTAGAACCTTTTGGGAAAGCAATTGGCCTATGTATTGAGAACCTCAAAGTGCTCATTTCCTTTGGTCTGGTGACTCTACTTTTGGGGTACATATCTGAGAGAAGATAGAGCGCATGGTATACATACAGTACACAGCAGCACAATACGAAAACGTCTTTATGCAAAAGATGTGCATCAGAGTATGTCTATAATAATGAAAAACTGGAAGTAACTTACAAGTCCAACAGTTTAAGGGATAGTTTAGGAGACAGTTTAAAAATTTATGATTCAGGGGGGCGCCTGGGTGGCTCAGTCGTTAAGTGTCTGCTTTCGGCTCAGGTCATGATCCCAGGGTCCTGGAATCGAGCCCCGCATCAGGCTCCCTGCTCGGCGGGAAGCCTGCTTCTCCCTCTCCCACTCCCCCTGCTTGTGTTCCCTCTCTCGCTGTGTCTCTCTCTGTCAAATAAATAAATAAAATATTAAAAAAAAAAATTTATGATTCAGGGGCGCCTGGGTGGCTCAGTCCATTCAGCGTCTGCCTTCAGCTCAGGTCATGATCCCAGGGTCCTGGGATCGAGCCTTGTGTTGGGCTCTCTGCTCAGTGGGGAGCCTGCTTCACCCTCCCTGTCTCCCCCTCCCCCGTGCTTGTGCTTTCTCTCTCTCCTGCTCTCTCAAATAAATAAATAAAATCTTTAAAAAAACTAGAAAATTCATGATAAAAATAAAAATAAAAGTTATGACTCAGTCATACAGTGGGATATTTTGCAGCTATTAAAATAGATGTCTACAATAGAAGTAATAGAAGAAAATACCTGTGATCCAATATTAAGAAGAAAAAGCAAGATACAGGTTCCTACCCTCGCTCTCTTTTTCGCGCCTGACCGCCCCCATCATGGGTCGCATGCACACTCCCGGGAAGGGCCTGTCCCGGTCGGCTCTGCCTTCCCGCCGCAGAGTCCCCACCTGGCTGAAACTGACGTCTCACGACGTGAAGGAGCAGATCCACAAACTGGCCAAGAAGGGCCTGACTCCCTCACAAACCGGTGTGATCTTGAGAGACTCCCATGGCGTTGCACAAGTACGTTTTGTGACAGGCAATAAAATCTTGAGAATTCTTAAGTCCAAAGGACTTGCTCCTGAATTTCCTGAGGATCTTTACCATTTGATTAAGAAAGCTGTTGCTGTTCGAAAGCATCTTGAGAGGAACAGAAACGACAAGGATGCTAAATTTTGACTGATTCTGATCGAGAGCCATATTCACCGGTTGGCTCAATATTGTAAGACTAAACGAGTCCTCCCCCCACCAATTGGAAATATGAGTCATCCACAGCCTCTGCCCTGGTCGCATAAATTTGACTATGTACTCAAGCAATAAAATCATTGTCTAACTAGAAAAAAAAGAAAAAGAAAAAGAAAAGGCAAGATACAAAGTTGTTTCTATAATATGATTTCCTGCATAAAAATATTTGATGGAAGCCTATAAAAATGCTATATTGGTTGCTGTAGGGTAATAATATTATAGATGATTTTTCTTCCTCTTCCTCATTCTTTCCTGTACTTTCTGAAATATCTGCCACAAATATGTATTATATGATATTCAAAAATTACTTTTGGATCTAATTGGCATTTCTTAAGTTGGATGGGGAGAATCAGATAGTCATTTTATCATTTATTTTTATTCCTACATTTGTCTATCATATTTATGTGATATAACAATTAATAAAAATATAAATAGATGACTAGTAGAGTTAGGTTTTAACCATATATAATGCTACTTAGAAGTCAAGAATCAAAAGATGAGAGGTGCCTGGGTGCTCAGTCGGTTAAGTGGCTGCCTTCAGCTCAGGTCATGATCCTGGGGTCCTGGAATCAAGCCCCTTGTGTTGTGTCGTGTTCCCTGCTCTGCAGGGAGTCTGCTTCTCCCTCCCCTTCCTCCTCCCCCCGCACCCCCCGTCATGTTTTCGCGTTCTCTTGCACACACTCTCCCTCTCTCTCAAATAAATAAATAAAATCTTAAAAAAAAAAGAATCAAAAGAAGCTGTGTCCCTTATTTTGATCATTCACAGAGGCTATAACTCAATACTAAAAACTAAAGAAAGTAAAATGGAGGAGAAAGAAATGTGTCATTTGTAAATTAAATATTAATTTAATAAATAAAAACTCATTTATATGTCAGATTAAGAATACATCTAAATTATCTATTTAAATAAAAATAATCTCATGCTACATTCTAATGATAAACAATAGACTTAATAAAAGAAAAAGTTTATCTCCTTTAGTGGTTAGGGAAATAGTATCTTCTCTGAAATAAAATCACTTTCATAGATTATAATTTCAATATTATTGCAATTGTACACACACCCAAACACACATATATACATACATATATTTATCAAGAATTTCAGGGAGCCAAAAATATGAAAAATATAAAGCAGAGAGAAAACACCTGGAAGATACAGTAAGAAGGTCTAACATACATTTTTAAATAACATATATTACTTAAAATATATACATGTATTCTAACTTAGAATTTTATACATTATATAATTTCAAAATTATGCAAATGTGCCTTGAATGAATATGACAGTATGGATGTGACTTGAACCTGTCTGGGTGGTCCCAAAGAGGGTCAAGTGTGATTAATGAGATGGCAGTGGGAGAAAGATTTTATTAAAAGCCAATTCCTAGCCACGTGGGTGTCTTCTGTTTTATCCTCTCCATCAAACCTGCTTCTGCTCTGTATTCTTTATCACTAAGAGTAACCCTAGTCTCTCCTTCATCTCCTCCATCCAATTACCAAGTCCTGCTGATTTTACCTTATAAACATTTCTCAAATATGTCCCCTCTGCCTTATCCTGCTCTCATTTGCCATATTGAGGTCTCATTCCCTACCTGGAATATTGCATGAGCCTCCTGACTGGTTTCCCCTACCAGGTCCCACACAGCTGCCAAAGTGATTTATATGACATCCATTTCTGATGACATTATTGCCAAGCATTCCTTCTGTTCCACAAATATTTATTTAGCATCGCTTAGGTACCAGATACTATATTAGGTACTGAAGATATATCAGTGAAAAAGACAGATTAGGTTCCTACACTCTAGGAACTTATATCCTAATAAGAATAAATAATTCAAAGACATGCTTGGATGCCCCTTCTAGGCCCTGATTGCCCATACCTTCCACCATCCTACTTGTATATGGCTGACCCTTAAACATCACAGGTTTGAACTGTGTGTGTCTGCTTACATCAGATTTTTTTTCAATAAATACAGTATATACTATAAATGTATGTTCTCTTCCTTATTGATTTTCTTAATAACATTTCCTTTTGTGTAGCTCACTTTTTTTTTTCTTTCTTTATTGTAAGAATACAGTATATCATACATCACACACTCTTGGTCCCTGTGAAAATTGTGGGAAGAGGGAATGTGGATGCTTTGATCTGGTCATAGAGAAATATAAGCCCTATGCAAGCATGGATGAGGTGCTCCTGTCCAAATTTTCATTTTTTTCTTACCTTGTGCTATTCTTTAAACTATCTGGTGCTAAGTTCTTCAGTAAGTGATTAGGAAGCATTAAGTAATTAACCAGGAGCAGCAGAGAACCTGTGGTGATTACCCCCAATCCCTAAATGGAGAGAAAATTGCAGTAAAAAAAAAAATAAAAAGACCTATTTTAGTCACAAATGAACAAAGAAAATAGGCAGAGCACCTAACCATAATTGCTAGTTAAGCTATTAACCAAACAAGATCCACTCTCCTTAGGCTGGGTAACATTGAACACCGGGAATAAATAAGCAACAACAGCAAAACAAAAAGCCACGGAGCCATCATAAGATGGGGTGCAAGGCAGGATCAGTGTCAGCGACCATGTTTAAGCAGTAAGAAAAACCCAACCTAAACATGTTTAATCAACAACAAGGATTCATGGGATAATAAAACGGAAGATGTAGAGGTAAGGAAGAGAACCAATCGGGGAAGGTCAACACTGCCTTTGATAACTTCAAAATTCCGGTGACTTAACTCAGTATAAATTTGTTTCTCCATGCAAGTGTTCAGTCCAGTGTTCCTCAGCAAGCAATCGTCCTGGGAAGCTATCCTCCAAGTGCTTACTCAGGCTGCTTCCATTGTGGTTCTCCATTCAGTGAGAACACTGGAAAAGAAAATGGAAGATCACTTATGAGGAGTCAGGCTTGAAAGGTGAGATGTCAATCTGCCACATTCCATTGGCTAGAACTCAGTCACATGGCCACACGTGACTGTTAAGGGAGCCAGGAAATGTCGTTGAGCTGTATGTCCAGAAAAAGTGGTGAATGTTTAACTAGTTTTTGCCAGCTGCAGTGGGAGCTAAATGTTCTCTAGCTTGGATCCAGTAAGAAGCAGAGCACCTCAGCCTCTGCCTTACAAGCATGAGACTGAGATTCCCCTTGATTGGATTGCTGAGTCCACAGGCACATCCCTGAACAGATGAACTGACCGAAGGATTGCCATGGGCTGGTGGCCTTCAGCCCACCTCTTGAGCTGAAGGTCGGGTCCGCTTTCCTGAAATGTCAGGACTCCATAGGAAAGAGGTAAATATCAGAAAAACAATGTAAGTACTATTAGGAAATGAGAATAAGTCCTGCATTGGGCTCCCTGCTCAGGGATCCTCCTGAGCCTGGGGATATGACTGAATCCATAGAGAAGAGTGATCCCAGTTTATATTAGAAGACCACATGGCTGGATATAAGAGAAATTAATAGTGGAAAATATTCCACTATCTTCCATAAATCACATAGGGATTTATTCAAGGAAATGGGCATATAATTTTTTTGTATTAACAACATCAAAACTCTATGCATTATTTGGGGATGATAGATTTTAAACCTATTGTTTCTTCTGCTGGTACTTTCAGTCTGCTTATTATTTCTAGAGAATGTCTCTAAAAATAAATGAACTGATTATGCCCTTTGACCCAGCTAAAGGCAACATATTCATTATCCATTCTATCACATAAGAATAGAAACAGAACCTTATTTCTAGAGTTCCATGCTCCTTGATCTTGTGAAAGTTTTATTCACTTTTAATATTCTTTGTTTTTCAAATTCACAACAGCTTTAATGTACTCAAGACCCTCAGATTGCCACTGTCTTTCAGGTTTTAGGTTTGGGACTTTGCTGTCCTTGATTCAGAGGATGAATGTCCAGGAAACTTCCCCCTATAAAGTTAAAAGTGCTTTGAAACATAGAGCATATTCCTGAAAGACCAACTTACATTCTGGCCAAACCTGTTCAGTGAGGTTTGCCATCCTTCACTAAGAGCTAGGCTGGGTGTTGACAGCCAGGGGAAGTGGGAGGAAGGAAGGCTACACAGAAGAAGGACAGGGGAGGAACTGAAGAGTGGAGCTTTGTTCTCTCTGTCACAACTCCAGCCAGGGGCAGCTTCAAAGTAGGGATCACCATCTTTTAACTCTGTCACACCCGGAGACTACATAGCTCAGGACAATGCACCAATTTGACAAACATTTCTTTAGGGATTATCATACTCTAGGCTCTGCTATATAATGCAACCCCCAGTGAGAGGATCAAAGTGTGGAAATAATTTAAATATCATTCAGTGAGTATATAATGAATATTGGGACAACCACAAAATTACAAGATGAACTAGAATCATATGTATTGATAGGGAAGGGTACCCAAGATACATAGTTGAGTGGAAACAAGTTTACAGAAGAGTATGTATATTATGGTCCCTGTTTTTATTGTTTTTAAGAATATAAATAATGACCAGAGTTGTATTTACAGTGAAGCTAACCAAGTTTATGGCTCAGGAGCTCTTGCTTACATGACTCTCTTTCAAGACCCTGAAATTAATTTTGTATTTTTTGTAAAGAGGTTCTCCAAAACAGCATTAAGTGTGAGGTACAAAACCTGAATCATTCCCTGATATTTATATATGACAAACATTATGGCCAATCATGGTTATCTTGGACTGTTTGAGTGTGGAGACTTTATATTTTTCTATTACCCAAAAGAACTGCCTCCTACTTTATAGTCATCCCTTCCCTCACCCATAACCAGGGCAACCCTCCCTGTGTTTCTACACCTATTCTCTGACTGAGGTCATTCGTGGCCTTGGTAAACAGAAATCCATTATTCAAGTAGAGATTTTATGCCAGCCAGCCAATAGGACACACTCTATCATTATCTTCCTCCAAGTTCTACTTTTCCCACTTTTCCTACTGACTGGCCTCATGATCTTCCACTTCTTTCTCTTTAGGTTATATTCCCTTAGTCTTCTTGCTCTGTTTCTCTCCTACTCTGCTCATTTTCCAACAACAAGCAAAGACAAAAAATGTGTGTTTCTAGGATGAGACTTTATTTCTTACTAGTGATGAAAATTGTCTAGCACAATAAATGTGTCTAAAATCTGTTTAAAACTTAAGAGAAATAAAAATAGCTCTTAAAATCTACAAAACCAATAGTGATGCTTTTATCTTAAATAGATTATGGTGCCTTTTGTCTATCTTTTCCTTAAGGAGTAATCTTCGGTGCCCAGAGAAGCTTAGGGCTATTGACTGCTATCTAAAATTGACTTTGGATCAGCTACTCTTTTTTTTTTTTTTTAAGATTTTATTTATTTATTCATGAGAGACAGAGAGAGAGAGAGAGAGAGAGGCAGAGGGAGAAGCAGGCTCCCCAAGGAGCAGGGAGCCTGATGCAGGACTCGATCCCAGGACCCTGGGATCATGACCTGAGCCGAAGGCAGATGCTTAACCATCTGAGCCACCCAGGCAACCTTAGCTACTCTTTCTTAAGCATCTTAACCTTTCTTTTTATTTTTCACTATAAATCAAAAGACAACACTCAGTCAGCAGTTCAGTATAATTAGTAGACAATAAATTATTTGATCATAATGGAATCAGTGCATTAATTATCTGTGATTAAATCTCATGCGTGTGAACTGAATATGAAAGAAGCATAATTTGGGGCACCTGGGTGGCAAAATTGGTTAAGCATCCAACTCCTGGTTTCAGTGTCCTGAGATAGAGCCTGCATTGCTCGGCGTGGAGTCTGCTTGAGATTCTCTCTCCCTCTCCCTCTGCCCCACCCGCTCATGCTCACACTCTCTCTCTCTTTAATATAAATAAATCTTAAAAAAAAAAAAAGAAAGAAGCATGATTTAACTATATCTTGTATCAGTTCAAATTAGGTTCAGCTAGGGGGTGCCTGGGTAGCATAGTTGGTTAAGCGTCCGACTCTTGATTTTGGCTCAGGTCATGACCTCAGGTTTGTGAGATCAAGCCCCACACTGGGCTAATGTGCTGAGCGTGGAGCCTGCTTAAGATTCTCTCTCTCTCCCTCCCTCTCCTCTGCCCCTCCCCCTAAAAATGTTTTAAAAAATTAGGTTCAGCTAATATAACAGTTTATACTTCGCATATAACAGTTGGCCACTTTCTCTTGCAAAGGGATCTTACAAGTAGGCAGTTTGGGGTTGGTGTGGCGAAGTGCTCCAAATTCATAAAGGACTCAGTCTCCTTCTGGCCGTCAGGTCTACTATCTCTAAGGTGTGGCGTCTGTACTAATGGTCTAAGAAAGTAACTGCTGCTCCAGCCTTCTCATCCACGTTCCAGGCTGGCAACCGATGAGGACAAATAAACACATAACACTTTATTTATAAGGAGATTCCCTCAGAAGTACTACATAGTACTCTTACTTGCATCTCTATGGCAACCACCTAGTCTTCTGACCCAGTCAACTGCAAATGAGACTAGAAAATCTCATTTTTTAACTGGACTTCAATGCATCAACTGAAAACTTGGGATCTGTTAGTAAAAGAAAAGGGGAGATTCAACGGGGTGGAGGGATTTATATTCTCTGCCATTTGTTAATATAAATAACATCATGATGATGTAAAGATGCTCCATCTCTTTTCATAATACTTTGAATTCTATTAAGAGTTAAAGCACATAAAAATCTGATGAACAAAAGAGTAAAACCTGTTTCAATCAGTATGGTATATCATAAGAGCTTAAATGGATTTGCAGTGTCAGCAGTACACAAATGGGCCATGTTTGTGGAGAGGTTGATTGGAAGGATACAGAAGCTTCAAGGAGCAACCACTGTTCCCTGTCTGAAGCATTTTGTTTACTGAGAACTGAAAAGTGCGTATCAGCTCTGTGCCTGACTGCAGAATTCAGTGCCAGAGGACAGAAAGAACAGAAGGTTCTCGTCCCAAAAGTCATTTCCATTTGGCCTTAGAAATAAGTTAAATAGATCCTTCAACTTTTCATGTATTCACTATATACAAAAACTCTCAACATAATGCTAGAAGACCATCGACAAGTCAGTGTGTGATTTTTTTTCCCAACCACTGGCACGGAACAGAAGTGCCATAAGTGATTGCCTGTGGTTCTAGTGATGGGCAGTAAGAGTGTAACTAAAGGAAGAAAGGGTTTAAGAAAGAATGGGTAAGGAAATCCGGATCACAGATTGGGGAGTTAACATTTATTGAGTGCTGCTATGTGTCAGGCACTTTACGGAGTGCTTCACATAAACTATAGGGTAAATATTGCTATCCCATTTTCAGATGAGGAAGCTAAAGTTCAGATAAGTACTTTCCCATGGTTGAACAGGCAGCCCTGAGAGGGAGCGGAATTTGAATGCAGGTCTGTTCCAAAATCTATGCCCATTTCAGTACAGAATTCTCCATGAAGGGTGGCATCACTGTATTGTAATCCAAGCCTCCCCAGCTGGGAGGTTCTGGATGAGGTCACATTGATACATTGAGGTTTCACTAGCTCTAAGTCCCTACTGCCCACCCAAGAATTCTACCTGGTGAATCAGTCTGTACTGCTACCTTCACTGGCCTCTTCCACCTGGGAAAACTCACCACCACTGACCTTGACAGCTTTATGCAGACCGCCCCCCACCGTGAGCCTCTCGGTCCTGACAGTTCAGTAGTCTCTTTCACCGTCCGAAGACTGCTCCGCTCTTTCTATATCACGCTCCGTTGCTCTAGGGCCACAGATTTGGGAAGTGATTTGGTGGCATAGCAGGATTGATTGGTATATGTGTTTCATTAGCTCAAGCATTTCTCGAAGGCCTCTGTAAGAGGGAGAGGTAGGTGAGCAGGAGCTCATGAACCTGGCTCTTCCGGAGATGAAGCTATCGCTTTAGTGAGAGGAGGCAGACAATAAGCATGATAATTGCTAATTGTAGCAAATGCTATTAAGAAAATAAGCAGAGCAAAATAATAACAAGTAATGGGAGAGGAGGTGGCAGAGATTTTTGCATTAAAGTGTTAGAGCTTCTAATAAGATAGCTATTTTTTTTTTCACAAACACAGCTTTTTTTTTTTTTTTTTTAAGCTCCCCAGAGCAATCACTCCTATCATGGTAGCTGGGCAGCTATAAAATGGAAAAGCAGTCATGATGCCTTCCCTGATACCATCATTCCCCTCTAATGGCCACACACTGTTGTGGAGTCCACTTTATCCTATTCGCCTCTTTCATCCCTCCAGATTGGTGGCTCTGAAACCAACGTTACCAGAATCACCGGCAGAGTTTAAGAATGCGGATGCCTGGGCCCTGCCTCTAGAGTGAGTTAATTTGGGCTGGGTCTCAGTCATGGGTTTTTAAAGTTCTCAGATGATTCCAGTATGTGGGCAGGGCTGCATCTCAGTGCTCTATAGCAGTGGGTCTCAAACATGAGCGCACACCAGAACTGTCTAGAGGAACTGATCATTGCTCCGCAGGCTGCTCCCCATTGCCTCACCCAAGTAGGGGGCCTGGTTGCTTCAGTAAACTCACGGTGGCTCCTGATTTTATTGCCTCTGGTTCTCGTATGTAGGGCCGCGCTGCTCGAACTTTAATGGGCATATGAATCACATGGGGATCCCGTGAAAATGCAGATTCGGGGTGACTGCCAGAGGGAAATAGGGAGATGTTGTTTTAATAGGTGTAGAGTTTTAGTTTTGCAGAGGAAGAGAGTTCTGGAGATGGGTTGCGTAACAACCTGAAGGCACTTAACACTACTGGAAGGCACACTTAAAAATAGTGAAGACAGTAAAAAAAAAAAAATAGCGAAGATGGTAAATTTTGTGCTGTGAATATTTTAGCACCCTTTTTTTTAAAAATGCGGACTCAGTAGATCTGGGGCAGGGCCTGAAGTTCTGCATTTCTTTTTTTTTTTTTTTTAAGATTTTATTTATTTATTTGAGAGAGAGAATGAGAGGGGGGAGGGTCAGAGGGAGAAGCAGACTCCCTGCTGAGCAGGGAGCCCGATGTGGGACTCGATCCCGGGACTCCAAGATCATGACCTGAGCCGAAGGCAGTCGCTTAACCAACTGAGCCACCCAGGTGCCCTGAAGTTCTGCATTTCTTATACGCTCCCGAGTGATGTGGACACTGCTGCCCAGGGACTGCACCGGAAGAAGCAAGGGTTCAAGGTGCATCGGGGTTACCTGGATGACTTGATTTAAGGTCAGTTCTCCACTCCCATTTCAGAGATCTTGATTCAACATGTCTGAGATGGGGCTCAAGGGTAGCTGCTCAGAATTCCCCACGTTAAGAGAGAATGTGAGAGGTAACCCTCCATGGGCTTCACTTCCAAAAGGGAGAAAGATTATTCGCAGGTACAAAACTGATTCTGGTATTTTATTTCATGTCCAAATAAAAGTTTCTGTGTGTTTTACAGCTCTATAAAATTCAGTGTCCTTCCTAGTTCAGAGAGTTGGGAATGGAAAAGATTTTCCTCTTCCATTGGAAGAGGGAGTAGAGCCCCCCGAATCTAATCAGCCAGCACCCCCTTTGGCCGACTGTGGGTCATGGTTGTCCTGGAGCTCTTGGAAAATGGCAGCCCTAGCAGATCACAGCTCAGGATTCCATGTTGGGCCATACCTGACCGAGTATCCTCCCCAGACCTCCTGTCCCATGCCGAGAACAACCCCCCAGTCCACACCATCTCCGGTTCAGAGCCAGACCCAGTAACCCCCCAATCCACACCCACTCCCGGGAAGTCTGAGGACCCCGGAGGCAGGCACACATATAATAGTTACTACTTCTGTGCACCTGCTATATGACAACCTTGGCCCCATCATTTCATTTAATCCTCTTACCAATTTATGAGGACTCTACTGCTGTTATCACCATTTTATGGGTGAGAAAATAGAAGCTCGGGTAGTTAAACAACTTACCCAAAATCATAGAGCCAGGATGTGACAGAGCCAGGATTTAAAACTAGCTTTGTCTGGCAAGGATGCCCCGGCTCTTTACACGATGGAGACTGGCTTTGCCTGGGCCAGGAATTTGGGCCAAGAGTGGCTTGAAGTTCAGGAGCACTAATTAGCACTGGAGCTGTGACTTGGATGCCAGGAAAGAGCCTTCGCATTCAAAGTGTGCTTCACCACTGCTCACCCTCCCCACTTCATAGCTCTCTCTAGGGGGATTCTTATTTATAGTAAATTGCACTTAGCTTTCCTAGCAAGTAATAAAGATTTTAAAGAGCAACTGGTTAATCTAAATGAGTCCATGGTTGATAGAAAGTATAAGAGAAATTCGTGGGACAGGGTGTCGGGTGAGGTGTTGAGGGAATTTTCTCTTAGATAAGATTTTTGAACCTGAAAGGGCTTCTGGGTCATCTGGTCCCATTTTACAAACATGGTTTACTATAAATTCCCCCCCCAACTTTTTTTTTGTCATTTAAACCCCTCCCCCCACCACCTTGTTCTAAACAAGAATTGAAGATGAGGTTATTGAAACACAGGTCTAAATATGTATTCAGCATTTTATTGAGCACCCCTTTCCCTGATTCTGAGCTCAAAATATAAAACCCAAAATAAAATGCATGACCCTGAGACACTCAGTGTCCTGTGTGTATATTATTTTCTTGGGTGCTGAGGCAGCTCCGCGGAAGGAGGAAGCAGTACAGTGCCTGGAAGAGACATTGTAGCTGAGTCTTGAAGGATGGCAAGTGTACGCGTTTACTACGCCAACAAACGGGGCAAGAACCTTCTAGGCAGAGAGAGCCAGGGAAGGTCAACTGGCAGCCCATGGCAAATCATCTTCTGGGAGCTAAGGGCTTGTGGGGAGAAGGAGCAGGGTATACACCAAGAGCAGAAGTCAGGGTCAGAGAGGTTTTAGGCATGGGTGAAAGAGTGAGGGCCTTTAGCAGAGGTGTGCAGGCCAGGCTAGCCACGCTGCTAGGAGGGCCGGCACCGACGCCCCGGGGCTGGGCAGAGGAAGTGGGACTGGAAGGGAAGGAGACCGGGCGCTTGCTTTCACTCAGCTCTCACAACGGTACTTGGTAGGAGTTGATCCAACCAGCCTGGGTCTGAGATTCAACAGCAAGGCCGGAGAAACATGGAAGGAAGACCTAAAGAAGCCACTGCCAGAATTTGAATCTGAAAGGAATCTTTTTTTTTTTTTTTTTTTTTTTAAAGATTTTATTTATTTATTTGAGACAGAATGAGAGAGAGAGAGAGCACATGAGAGGGGGGAGGGTCAGAGGGAGAAGCAGGCTCCCTGCCGAGCAGGGAGCCCGATGCGGGACTCGATCCAGGGACTCCAGGATCATGACCTGAGCCGAAGGCAGTCGCTTAACCAACTGAGCCACCCAGGCGCCCCAGAATCTGAAAGGAATCTTAATGCCTTAACAACAAGTACAAGTATTGCAGTTAACTTTTTTCAAGTATGAATGAACCTGAAGTGAAGTTCGCTTAAGTTAAAGGGATTTTTCCCCTCCCTAGGTAATTCTATTGGCTCATCCAGGGATTTCTTTTTTTTAATTTTATTATGTTATGTTAATCACCATACATTACATCATTAGTTTTTGATGTAGTGTTTCATGATTCATTGTTTGCGTACAACACCCAGTGCTCCATGCAGAACGTGCCCTCTTTAATACCATCACCGGGCTAACCCATCCCCCCACCCCCCTCCCCTCTAGAACCCTCAGTTTGTTTTTCAGAGTCCATCGTCTCTCGTGGTTCGTCTCCCCCTCCGATTCCCCCCCTTCATTTTTCCCTTCCTGCTATCTTCTTTTTTTTTTTAAACATATAATGTATTATTTGTTTCGAGCGCTGTGAATTGTGTCATCAAGGGATTTCTGAAAGCGCTAATAATGACCAGTGAGGCAGGTGTTATTTCGGTACTTAGTCCGCGCCCCACACTCGCCCCTTTACAGCGTTACCTTGCTGCCCTGCTCCTTCCAGCTTCCTCTCGGCCCTGCCAAACCTGCTGTCTCAGCAGCACTGGACGGACTTTGCAGGCTTCCTGGCAGTGTCTGTGGGACCATGAGGTCAGGGTGACCTGATTCCTGTTTGCCCAAACACAGGAGAGCGCAGTGTTTTTTCAATCTGTTTTTCAACTGCTGATACGTAGCGAAGTGGAAATCTCTCTTCTCACCCACCCCGCCGCCCACACCTGCACAAAGGCAACGCACTAGCAGTAACACAACAGTGAGAAGACTTTTCTTGGTTATTTGGCCCCCAAAAGATGACTTCGTTGGGAGGTGGCGGGGGAGGACTTTGCTCCATACGGAGCCACAGAATGTTTGCTAGATTCAACTTTGTAGTTGAAGAAACTAAAGCTCAAACAAGGTACGTAACTTAGATCTGGTCATAGAGCTAGTTAGTGGCAAAGCTGAAACCATAAATCAATTCTAACTCTTAGCCAGTACTTGTCTACTATACCTTTTCTTAACTCCCTCTCAAGGCATTTAAAAAAAGAAGTATCTAGAGAAACAAAATGAGCCCCGGAGAGCTAATCATTTAATGATCAATCACATTGGCCCCTTAATTAACGATGTAAGTATTCCCCTGTAACATCTCATAGGGAACGTTTTTACTGAACCATATTAGTTTCTCAGATATTTCTCCTTTGACTCTTGCAGCCATCCCTAAAGAAATGGCCCAGAGGAAAGCAGAATTTCAATTCAAAAAAGAATCTTTTAGGCAGAGAGAACTCTTGCCAATCTGAGCATTTAAGCTTCCAAAAATGTATTAGATAATAGAGAGTAAAAGCATTTATATTCAGGAGTCTAGGAATCTGCATATACTTTATAAATATTAAGATAGTATTTCCAGAAAATTGGAACAGAACATGAAGAATATATTTTCATATTTTATATATGTGCAGCACAGAATTCATCTCCCCAACTTTAACCTAAAATCTATGTAGCAAATCATCCTTTACCAAAATTACTTTGCTCTGAATCTAAATCAACTGGGAAAAAAAAAAAAAGTGCCTGAAGCCTTGATGGGAAGAAATTTATCCTCTAAAAACGAGGTCTCTTGTAAACAGAGGCTGCTAAAACTGGACAAGAAGGTTACCAGGTCACGGTCTTGGCATTTCATGCTCTATCCTGCCACATTCCAAAAAGGATTTTTAGCCATTGGAAGACATGTTCCAGGATCGAAGGAAATGTAATTATTTGAAAATTATGCTGATGTGGTTTTATATGTGCTGAGTTGTTATCATCGCCAGGATTAGATTTAGTTTTTCAATTCATCTGAATTGCAGTGCATCATAATTAACTTGTTTTTTTGGTTTTTGAAGTTGTTGTTTTTTTTTTTTCTGGACTAAGAAGATGTACATCATTTAAAGAAGAATGTTCCAACTACTTGGACCCACTTATTCCACTTCTAGGAATTCATCCTAAGGAACTATTTCAGTAGGGAAAAATGCTAATCATGCAGAGATGTTTATAATCAACTTTATTTATGATGGCCAAGAAGCAAGAATGAGTAACAACTGGACAACGGTTAAATAAACTATGGCAGTAATTCAGTTAGAATAATATGTGACCATTAAAACTGATATATAGGAAAGCATATAAGAAACAATCACACGTATTATACCTCGTAATTTTATACTTCTGAGTTCACAAATTGTGTTTATGTTACATTACCTCATTTATTCTTCACAACAACCTTGTGAAATAGAAGCAATTCTCTCCATTTGCTGATAAGAAAACAGACGAGTGAAACTGAAGTGGTTTGTCTGAGGTCACTCATGAAATATTCAACACATTGACCACAAAGGTTTAAAAACTATACATACATAGAGCAAGATTGGAAAGACCGTAACAAGTTGCAAATAGTTGCTCTCTTCAAACAAAGTGTTTTTCTCCATGGATGTGTGTGTGTGTGTGTGTGTGTGTGTGTGTAAAACTCCTTTAAACACTGAATACTTCTAGGATTATTTATCCTAATCATTGAAGCTATGTTCTTCAGCTTCCTTATTAAACATCAAAATCTTGAGATTACCTATGACATAGGGTCTCTTTGCTTTTTGCAAATATACACAAACCATATTTATGTCCTGCATTCCCATACAGACAGGAAGATTCTCTGGGGTGGCCAAACAAGTGCCATTCACATCTACTTGCCTACTATTCCTCCTATTTCTTTCTTTCTTTCTTTTTAAGTAGGCTCCACACCCAGCATGGAGCCCCACATGGGGCTTGAACTCACAACCTTGAAATCAAGACCTGAGCTGAGATCAGGAGTCAGACACTTAGCCAACAGAGCCACCCAGGTGCCCCACATTCCCCCTATTTCAACACTGCTGTGGCCACATGGAAGCCTTTCCCCACTCAATCTTGCTTGAAGCGTTTACTTATATAACCTCTCTGAAAATAAGACCACAAGTCCTTCGTGTTTGGAAGTTTTCAGAGCTGCTTTGAAGAGAGGTGCCCTATAGCAGCCAGAGTGATTTGACAGATGTATGTGCTAAGCTTTCAGTTTGTGCTTCTTCTTTAATATGACAAATATCGCATCTCCAATATTTTGTTCCCTCTGTTTCTCTTTGTTCTCTTTGTTCTCAATGTCTTTTCTAGAACGTAAGCATTCTCCATTGGGAATATTCATTCTGATTCAAATATCTCCAAAGCTTGAACAAACAGCATAAGACAGGATCATGATCCTCTTTGTCAACACAGAAGCGGATGTTCACTCTCATGGACATCATCTTTTTCTCATCCGGCATGAACAATTTCTGTTCAAAACATACTTTTAAAGGGTTCCTGCCCGGCTGCAACTTGATTGTAAACACAAATATCGCCAGAGGAACTGAACTCTTGAAATAGTTTTCATTTATAAGTGGGCATCCAGCAGATACAGTGTGCGTGTGTTAACACTCCCAGGTCTTACGAACCAAGAATACTTCAGCAATCCCAGTTTGAAAAGCATTGCTCCAACCCCATAACTTTTTGGCTAGAGCCTTCTTTTTCTTCTCCCCTTCAGAATCAAGCTCTTTGAAAGAATTGTCCACACATATTATCTCCCCTTCTTCCTCTGAAGCATTCTGGCTTCAACCCCTGCCACTCCACTAAGACCGACCGTCCTTCCAGCAACTTCTTTGGAGAAATCAGCGGGCAGGGTTCAAAACCTACAGCAATGCTGTGCAGCTTTTTGACTCTTTTGACCTTTCCTTGCTCTTCTCTAGTCTTCATGACCCAATAGATAGTGCTCCTCCTAACACCCCACAGCCCTTGCATCGCCACGTACACCATCCCTGGACCGGTCTCCTGTCAGTGACAGATGGGAATTGATGATAAAGACTAACTGCCCACTGCTCAAGCGGGACAGCTCTCAGGTGCATATGCTTCACTGTTGCTAAGATTTCTCCCAAAAGATTAAACCTCAATGTCCATAAGGGTGACTTGCTTGATGATACGCCCTTTTGTTTTCTTCTCTTCCATGTTTCTCCCTCTCACTTCCATGCCACTATTTCTTGGGATCCCCTCCGAAATAAACTACTTGCATTCAAGTCCTTGTTTCAAGATCTGCTTTTGGAAGAACCCCCCAAAAGATACTGGATTTCTTCGGGGAAGTAGTTACTTCTTTGGGACTCTAGAGATGTGGGGCTGCTAGTCCTTCCATTGGCTGAACGTACCCAGTAGGCAGGAAACCTGCATGACACAGTACAGGGGTGACCTCTACGAGATTAGAGGAGCACAGAGAAGGTTGGGGGGTGCATCAGTCAGAAATGGGGCATAGCAAATGGAACAGAATCAGCATAGCACTGTTAGAGGTGACGTGCTAGTCGGCCATCCTTCTTGATAGAATCCCATGTGGCCACTGGACTATATGGCTCCCCAGGATTTATTAGGTCCACGTGTATTTCCTGATTTTCTATAACAGACACACTTTGCTTTTGCAACAAGGAAAAATTAAGAAAATGTATAATAAGAAATAAAAATCATGCTTTTAAATGAAATGAGTCTTCTTTATAAAAAATACGCATTGTAAGTTCGTGACTCAGAAGAGCCTAAAAGTCTAATTTGGTCTTCATTTGGGGTCAATCATGATTAACGCATGACACTATAATTAAAATAGCAGTATCTCTATATAACAGTGACCGCTGGTCTCAGTTTAGGGCACAGATGAGAAAACAAGCAAAATCCAGTGTTGGATTTTATACTGTTGAACAGGCTCACTTATAAAAGCTGTGTAAGGTTTACAAAAGTTATGCTTAGGGGAAGCAATAATGACATATAATTTCAAGTCTTTTTTTTTTTTTTTTTTTTAAGATTTTTATTTATTTATTTGAGACAGAGAGAATGAGAGAGAGAGAGCACATGAGAGGGGGGAGGGTCAGAGGGAGAAGCAGACTCCCCGCCGAGCAGGGAGCCCGATGCGGGACTCGATCCAGGGACTCCAGGATCATGACCTGAGCCGAAGGCAGTCGCTTAACCAACTGAGCCACCCAGACGCCCTATAATTTCAAGTCTTAATGGCTTTTAAATGTATTTTATTTAGTTCTTCAGGATAGACAAATTTAAGAAATGTCTGGCCATAGAAGGAAAAAGACCAACAAGAAACAACACCATGGATATTTGTTAGAATATATATTGCCAGCCCCTTCTTCCCTCAGAACAGTCATTCTTTCACTTAAAAAAAAAAAAAAAGAATTTGGTTCAACTGATGTTAGACTTTCTAGCAATAATCAGGACAAAATTTTGCTCTTTTGATAACATTGTTTATTCTTTTGTACATGGATGTACATTACACAGTACCCAGAGCAGATTTTTCTCCTCCTATCATTATGTCCCATTAGGACACTGGAGCAGAAGGAAAAATCAGAACATTGTTAATATCTGGCCTGAATGTACTTGATTTTTTTTTAATCGTGGTAAAATATACATAACTGAAACTGACTCTTTAACCCTTTTTAGCTCTACAGTTGATCAGCATTAACTACATTTACAGTGCTGTGCAACCATCACCACGATCCATCTCCAGAACTTTTTCCTCTTCCAAAACTGGAACTGTGCACCCACTGGATAATAATTCCTCATTCCCCACCCCCCGGACCCCTGGGAACCTCCATTCTACTTTCTGTTTCTACAGATTTGACTACACTAGGTATTTCTTATAAGTGAAATCGTCCAACATTTGTCCTTCTGTGTTTGTGGCTTATTTCACTTAGTATAATGTCTTCCAGGTTTATCCCTGTTGGAGCCTGCGTCAGAATTTCATTCCTTTTTAAGGCTGAATACTATTCTATTTTTTACATATGCTACATTTGTTTATCCATCATCTGCTAATGGACACTTGGGTTGTCCCACCTTTTGGTTATTGTGAATAATGCTGCTATGAACATTAGTATACAAATAACTATTTGAATCCCTGTGAATTATTTTAATTTTTTAAAAAAAGATTTTATTTATTTATTTATTTATTTATTTATTTATTTGGGTGGGGGAGTGAGCACGTATGAGCAGGGGGAGTAGTGGAAGGAGAGGGAGGGGAAAGAATCTTAGACAGACTTCCCTGCTGAGCAGGGAGACTGAGTAGGGGGGCTCGATCCCACGACCCTGAGATCATGACCTGAGCCGAAACCAAGAGTCAGACACTCAATCGACTGAGCCACCCAGGCGCCCCCAATTTTATTTTTAATAGAAATTTCATTTCTAGCCTATATAGCATGTGTGATGTGTATTTAAACTCTATTGAGAGGCTTTCTCTTTGAGAGGTTAGAACCCCAACGACTTCACAAAGTAATCATACAGATGAAATATTTTTACGATTTTGAAATACAGATAGAAAATAGGTATAAACAAGGAGAGAGGCTTAACACAAAGGAAATAAAGGTGCAGCTTAATGATAGAATCTAAATATCAAATACCACAACTCCTGCAATACAGCCTGCATTTCTCTCTTTACAGGTATTTGTCTTAGTTTCCTGGAAGTGAACACAAATAGATGAAAACTTGAGAGGCTAGGTTAGAGTATTCTTAGAATACTTAAAAAAAAAATTTTTTTTTTTAAAGATTTTTATTTATTTATTTGAGAGAGAGAGAATGAGAGAGAGCACATGAGAGGGGGGAGGGTCAGAGGGAGAAGCAGACTCCCTGCCGAGCAGGGAGCCCGATGCAGGACTCGATCCAGGGACTCCAGGATCATGACCTGAGCCGAAGGCAGTTGCTTAACCAACTGAGCCACCCAGGCGCCCAAAAAATTTTTAATTTAATACTGTTTTAAACTCTTCAACCTTATTCTGTGAGTTTAAGGAAAATTAATTTTGTTAAAAGCGGACTTTTTTTTTTTTTTTTTGAATCTGTGTCTTCACAGAGCTGCCATCCCCGGCATCTAGGAACTTTAAAAGAGATTTTGTTTTGGCTTCAAATGCTGTCAGATGTTATTCACACCGTGAGTGGGTTTTCTATAAACACAGCGAGCACGCTGACCTTGTCAGAAGGTGAGATAGGACAAACAAAACAGATGGTCAGTTGTGCATCAGCCCACATAACCCCAAAAGCTGATTCTTATTTTGAAAACCACGCAGGGGTGCCTGGGTGGCTCAGTTGTTAAGCGTCTGCCTTCAGCTCAGGTCATGATCTCAGGGTCCTGGGATCGAGCCCCGCATCGGGCTCCCTGCTCTGCGGGAAGCCTGCTTCTCCCTCTCCCACTCCCCCTGCTTGTGTTCCCTATCTCACTGTCTCTCTCTGTCAAATAAATAAAAATCTTTAAAAAAAGAAAGAAAGAAAGAAAGAAAACCACGCAGACACAGTGTTTAGTGGAGTCAGTTTGTAGCTCAGGTGAGCTTTTGACCCTAAGCCCCTGGCACTGCTCCTTGTAGCCTCCGACTCCAGCGGTCGCTGGGTAACCATTTTGAAATGGACACCTAGCAACTCTTAACTGCCGTCTTCCTTTTCTGCTCCATGATTTTTTGAACAGACTTATAAATCCCAAATCCAGTGGAACGTCAAAGTCCAGGAGGGAGGAGAGAGAGAGATCTTCGACTCTTACTACCTAACCTTTACATTTTTAAAGGCTACACTTCTTGGCATTTCTCCCCAAATTCATTAAGTATGTACTTAGATATAAAGGAGACAAAAGCTAAAGGTATACTGTTTGGCCATTTAAGTAACTCTTTTGTGAGGATGATGAGTTAATACAAATTATGCTCCTGACAATTGTTATTATCCCATGCAAGGGCACATCTTTTTGTGAGCAAGAGTCCACTTTATGCATCCCTTTCGTTGGCCCGAATAGGTGCTTAAGGATAGCACAGAACGACTTACGAGGCAGTTATATCATGAAAAGTTGTGCACCCTCATTTTGTTTGAGGGATCCAGGAATTGAAGGGTTAAAAGGTAGGAAGGAAAAGGTACAAGTAAAATCTGTATTAGTTGGGATTAGATTCATCTGTGACAGGAAATTCAAATAAAGAGTGAGTTAAACAAGGCGGAAGTTTCTTTTTCATTCTATGTCAATTCAGCTGGCTTGGTGGCTCCGTAATCGTGAAAAGAAGATAAGCTTCTTCTATCTTCTTGTCCCCAGCCTCCTCAACCCTTGTCTTCCACCTCATGTCCAAGATGGATGTTCCACCTGGGCAACGAGGAAAGAAAAAAAGTGAGGAGAAGGGCAGCCCCTCTCATTTTTAGGACGGTTACAGGAAGCTTCACATTCCACTTCCAACTAAAGCACAGTGTGAACGTACACTTTCTTTTTTTTTTAAAGCAGTTTTTTTTTTTTTTTAAGATTTTATTTATTTATTTGACAGAGAGAGACAGCGAGAGAGGGAACACAAGCGGGGGAGTGGGAGAGGGAGAAGCAGGCTTCCTGCCGAGCAGAGAGCCCGATGCGGGGCTCGATCCCAGGACCCTGGGATCATGACCTGAGCCGAAGGCAGACGCCTAACGACTGAGCCACGCAGGCGCCCCGAACGTACACTTTCTTTTGCCTGTAGTCTGCCACACTCCACACATTTCCAAAGTTACTTCCTTAGACACCTTTTCCCCTCACCTCCCACCCCGGGCATGAGGTTGTTTCATACAAGTGTGATTCAGACAGTTTTGTCACATTCTGCATTCCATCCTGGGATCCCTCGGCTTCCTAAAGGATTTGTAAATTTGCATGCATTAAGGTTCTCTCTTTGTGCCATAAGATTCTACAGGTTTTGTCAGGTATAATTTTAAATATTAATAAAATATACCATTTTGATATTTTAAGGAATTACATTTAATATTTTATTATCAATTTAATATATATGGCAGCAAATGATTTATTTAGGGTTGCACAGCTATTCAGCGGCAGAGCTAGGATTCAAACCCAGATGAGTGAATCTCCAAAGCCCCCTTTCCTACTGTGTCATTTTCTTTTTTCCAGAATCTTAGTCTCGAATCTTCTCATGTGGTAGGGAAAACTTTAGATTTCCCTGTGCAGAGTTGCTTGTTCTTTCCCATATATTGGCATAACAGTCCCTAGGTATCAGGTCAGGTCTGGAGAGTGGGTATGGAAGGGTTTGTTTTTAGAATTGCCAACTGCCACTGGATGAAAATAGCACAGTGACAACTGATTTGATAATAGATCAATGAAGGGGCACAGATTAGTCGAAGCTGTGGAAGGAGCCTCACTAACGGTCATTTGGAAAAGCCATCCCATCATCTATGTTTCTTTGTCCTTGTCATATCAGTATCTTAGGTCAGTCAGCGCCCAGGTGCAATCTCTGCTACCTTCGCCGCCCAACAACCAGTGGACACTTCCATTTATCCATCCCTCGCCATCTCGTTGCTCCGCTGTGCCCTCTCATGTCTCAGTTTGTAATGTGCTCAATAGGGTTGCTCCCCTTACTGCTGTTAGTGATGGCTGATGGCTGTGGAAGCCGAAAGAAGATGGAACTTGTGTTGTGGCCAAGGGAGGAAATGAGCATTGTGTCAAAAGGTTGTAGTCTGAGGAAGAAAACCACTAACTTTCGCATAGAAACTCAGCTAAAATTCAAAATAAGGCCACTGGATTTTTCTCTTTTGTGACCTGTCACTTCAATGCAGTCTGTGGTGGAGACCATTAACTGTGTTCCCTTATTGATTCTCCCGTTCTTCCTTAGTAACAGAATTGTTGTATGATACCAGGTCCATGGCCATCCAGAAAAATGTCTTCCAGACTCTCTGGAAAAGTAGTACCCACAGGGGTACATGTTACCAACAATTTGGGTACTGTTATATATGTATACTGAAATTGAACAATTAAATACAGGGATGGGGGATGGTAGGAGCCCAGGATCTCACTGTTGGAGCAAAAGGAGGAGACTAGAATGATCCACGTGGTAATGGACTGAAGTTGGAGACATCTCTATGAACTCATGTTTGGCTTAATATAGATACAAATAGTTACATATAGAAATATTTGTGCATATGTGCAAATATCTGGTTTAGTATATGCACATATAGTCCCTTTCCCTTTCAGCTGGGAAGCAAAGACACTCCAGTAACAATGATCATATCCATCATCCAGAACCTGATTCCTAATACCATTCTCCAATAAAAGGAACCAGGTTCCTTAGAGAAATAGGAGGTTCTAGGACTGGGACATGAAATATACAAGATGAACCTGGAACATCTTGTAGACCCAGAAATTAAGGAAGTGTTTCAAAAGACACATACGCACACACACACACACACACACACATACACACACACACACAATGAAGGAGCATGTTAAAGGGACAAGGAGCCAAATAAAAGAGCTCTCCATGGCCAAAGCTGGAAAAATTTGAGCAAGAAAATAAATAAAGAAGGATTTGGGGGGTTTTAACTCAAAGTATTATTTTAAAAATCCTTGAATCCATTCTGATATAAATAAATGACTGAATTAATAGGAAGTTCAAATAATTTATGCAGATACTCTGCCCTCAAAGAGGTGGACCATAACTTTCTACTCTTTACGTATAAGCTGTGCATATTTTGACTTCCTTCCGAAGAATATAGAATAAAAAGGGGGAAAAAGAGGACAAAGTTACTTGAAAGGTATGGTAGAGAAATCTGACAAAATATTACCTCAGCCACTTGATCAAAGTTAGCATCAACAATATAAGTCATGTTGATAATATACACCCTTGACATTATGTTTTGCAAATGTCATTCTACCTCTGTGGTCTTCCTCTCAAAAACATTTAACCCCATTCTGATGAGAAAAAGATGAGACAAATCACAATTAAGGGATGTTCAGCAAAATACCTGACCAGTACTCCTCAAAACTTGAGAATCTCTCATAGTCAAGAAGAGCGTGAGAAGATATGATCATTAAATGTAATATTGCATTTGGGTTGGGATCTTGGAACAGAAAAAGGGCAATAGGTAAAAACTAAGGAAATATGGATAAAGCATGAATATTAGTTAATAATAATGTATCAGTTTATGAATCATTAATACACTATCATCAATATATTATTATATCAATTGTAACAAATATATCATACCTATGTAAGATGCTAATAATAGGGAAGACTAGGTATGGGAAATACGGAAATTTACTGTCTGTAATTTTTCTGCAAACTGCTGTTTTTCTAGAACTGCTCTAAAAGAAACCTTATTTTATTTTATTTTTTTTAAAGATTTTATTTATTTATTTGACAGAGAGATAGTGAGAGCAGGAACACAAGCAGGGGGAGTGGGAGAGGGGAAAGCAGGCTTCCTGCAGAGCAGGGAGCCCGATGCGGGGCTCGATCCTAGGACCCTGGGATCATGACCTGAGCCGAAGGCAGACGCTTAACTACTGAGCCACCCAGGCGCCCTAAAAGAAACCTTATTTTAAAACAATGATATGTGAAAAGTGCTTTGCACATGGTAAACATTCATTATGTGTGTGTTGACCTGCACTAGTTGTATTATCAGTACAATTTCCCCAAATGAGGGAACAAACAGCTTCCCTGCCCTGGAAATTCTCTATCGTGAGCTAGCACTCTGGGAATTTCTCCAAATTCCTGTGGGGTTAGTTCCACTCCCGAGAGGGAGTATAGAACATGTTTTAAGAATGAAAACAAACAGCCTCTTTTTTTTTTTTTTTTTTTAAACATCTAGAGTCTGGAACAAATATAGACTTGAACATTAGAGAGTAGGGAGTGCCATGTGAGCACAAAGCTAATGTTGAAACTGACTCACTTCACAGAAGATAGAGATGCAGCGAGAACAGACTGATTAGTCACATCACCCTGCTCTAATTGTGATTACAGAAGCCAAACTTTTTATGGGCAACACCCAATGAGCCAGACTAAACAGGAGGAATTAAGAGAGTATTTAAATCAGAGTGCTGAATGATAACACCAGCCTCATTGCTTCAGAGAACCTACACCAAATGCAAGCCCAACAGCCTGGAGCAAAGTAGGGAAAAACAACTCTTTCAAAGAGCTTAAGTAATCCAGTGACAGAAAACCGAGCCCCACAGCCTGTGAAGGGAGGGGGGTACTCAGGGGAACCGGGTTCTAGGAGCACCCAACAAGATGAGCCATTGATCAAGGCAGGGTTTCTACTTCTTGCTCTTACATAGCTGAGTTCATGAGCTTTTTTCCTGCTGATTTTTTTGCCCCCCCCCCTTTTTTTTAAGTAGGCTCCACACCCAGCATTGGAGCCCAACATGGGGCTTGAACTCATGACCCTAAGATCACGACCTGAGCTGAGACCAAGAGTCAGATGCTTAACCCGCTGACCTGCCCAGGCACCCCTCTTGCTGATTTTTAAAAAAGCATTTCTTTTTCAGTAATTCTTTCCTCATTTGTTGCTATTTTTCTATGTCACCTTTGTTACCATTCACAATTAAGCAAGCAAGCAAACCAAAGAAGTTCCAAGTGTGAGAACTTGATAGAAAACAAAAACCGTATATGGGTCTGACTCTTCATAATGGTTCTGTTGTGGAGGCATCTGAATTGGTTACTGTAAACTAGTGGGTTACAATAGGGTTCTATATTCCTTTAAGCTGTAGGTATTAGAATTGGTAAAACTTTAAGGCAGGCATGAAAAACTAAATTCACTGTCTTGCAAGTGAGAGTAATTGATGATGAATGTACAAAGTCTCCCAAATAAATGTGGACATATTTTGAGTGAATTTTGTTTATTACTAAGAATTATTTTGAAGGCACTTCATAATATACATATTTATAATATACAAATGGCCTTTGGTTCTATATAGCTCATGTAATGTGTCAGCATTTGGAAGAACATTAATTGTTTCTTACATTTGTATAGCTTGCTACATTTTAAGGAGTGTTTTTGATACACTTTATCCCAGTTGTTGTCATCTTGTTGACATCCTTTTCATCTTAGCCCAATTTAACTTAAGTCTTAGATAGTTGGGGCGCCGGGGTGGCGCAGTCAGTTAAGCAACCAACTCTTGATTTCGGCTCAGGTCATGATCTCAGGGTTGTGTGACTGAGGCCCATGTGCGTCTCTGCGCTCAGGGTGGAGTCTGCTTGAAATTCTCTCTCCTTCTCCCTCAGCCCCTCCCACTCATGCTCTCTCTCTCTCTAAAATACATAAATCTTAAAAAATTTATATCTTAGATAGTAAAACCAGATCCTTCCAAGAAATAACCCCAGAGTGAAAAACGCAGTAAGATACTAAAGATACTGAAATAGTTTAAAATATCTGGCATTACAGAGAAATCTAGAAACCATTATATCCACGGTCCTCTAGCTTTGCTTCTTTCCTGGATTTCATTCTTGGGTCATGTCAGGAAATCCACAAAAGTTTCCATCTTGGCTACACTTCAGAAGCTTTTAAGAATCGTAATGCCCAGACCACACCCCAGATTGAATAAATCAGTATCTCTGGGGGTGGGATTCAGGTATCAGTATTTGTAAATTTTTCAGGTGATTTCAAAATGCAGTCAAATTTGGGAGCCACTGTCCCTATTTAAAAAGGGACTTCTCAATAAAAAACAAAGTGTGTGATCCACCTGGCACACTGAATTTTGGGGTTAAATCATCTGTAGTAATGTTTGAGGAATCAAAAGTAAAATTAGACTTGAGAAAATCTCTTACTGATACCACATAAAGGATTTCCCTCATGTTTGCAATAGATTTGGGGTGGTAGAATTCATTTTAAATTAAATGGGAGACAAGCATAATGAAACTAATTGGTAAATTACTTACAAACCATATATTTCTGCTAAGATAGGAACTTACTTTGTGAATTACTGGATATGGATTAAAGAACAAGTTCTTGAAAGAACATTTACAGTAACTGAGTCACCTGCTGTCACAACAAATCAGTTTCTTACCTGAGAGACTTTCAAATTCAGGAATAGTAAATGCTTTTAAATGAATTATAATAAGCACAAGCTATAATTAAATGATGTCGGGAGTCAGTTGTTCAAGACGAAATACCCAAAATTCTCTAAATCTAGCTCTAAGATTGACTCATGCATTGATCTTTAGGGCTTTAGTTTTTCCATGCTTTAGTCTTCCCATCTGTAAAATGGAGTATATTCTCATCTATTTCATGGAGGAATTAAAAGAATTAATTCTTTACAAGGCACATGGAAGGTGAAAAATACATTTAATTAAATTCCATGAGAGTTCCTATGGAGGTTGCTGAAGATATGACTGAAGTTCATTGTTCTACCTAGACGTTAGTCTCCTTAACCATATGTTCATTTTCAACCCTTTGTCCATTCATTGATTCAACAAATAGTCAATTGTGACTTACTATGTGTCACCACCTAGGTGGTAAAAAAAAATTCCCTGTCCTCATGAAATTATATTCTTGCATGGGAAAGAGACAACAAACACACACACAAACAAACATATACCAGGTAGTGATAAGTGCTTAGGGAACAGATAGGAGGGGATATGTAGAGGGATAGAGAGTTAAGCAGAGTCGTAGAGGGGATCCAATTTAATGGGGGTGGTTATAGATGGTCTCTAGGAAAGACTATAAGAAAAAGGGGAGAAGTTGTTCATGCAAAAATCTTAAGAGAGAGATTTCTTTTTCTTTTTCTTCTTTTTCTTTCTTTTTTTTTTTTTAAAGATTTTATTTATTCATTTGAGACACAGAGAGAGAGAGAGAGAGAGAGAAAGCATGAGCAGGGAGAGAGGCAGAGGGAGAGGGAGAAGCAGGCTCCTCGCTGAGCCGGAGCCCGATGTGGGGCTCAATCCCAGGACCCTGGGATCATGACCTGAGCCGAAGGCAGACGCTTAACCATCTGAGCCACCTAGGCACCCCTCTTTCTTTCTTCCTTCCTTCCTTCCTTCCTTCCTTCCTTCCTTCCTTCCTTCCTTCCTTCCTTCCTTCCTCCCTCCCTCCCTCCCTCCCTCCCTCCCTTCCTTCCTTTCTTTCTTTCATTCTAGGAGAGAGATTTCTAAACAGAGGGAACCATAAGTGGAATGTGCTCAGGATCTTCAAGAATAATACAAAGGCTATTGTATCTAGGTCAGAGTGAGTGAGGAGGGTTATTTTAAATTAATATATTAATATTAACCCATGCATCATAAGACCAAAGTACCTAGATAAGATCAAAGTGACTACTGTTCCAAGTAGATGGTGATGGCTTATAGGTCAGCATAGGAATTCCAAAAAGGGAGCCTTGGGCATTCTTAGTTAAATATTTATTAGTACCCATTATATTCTAGATTTTAAAAACCTGCAAATGTTGTTCTTTGGAAGTATATATTTTTGAGAATATATACGTAGGTTCACCCTCAGTTTGGATGAGCAAACTCAACTACATTAATATTAAGTTTGCGTTAGGGTTTAGGCAGATTCTATGGTGATGCTACATCAATTATTTTTAGTCTAGTAAAGTTGCAAAGAAAAAAGTGACTCCTAAAAAGTAATGACACTGGAATGAGACTCCAAAGGAATAATTTGTATTTTCTCTATGCTCTCAAACACGTCACTAGATTTATTGATTAAGTTGAAAGATCATTCAAAATAACACAGTGAATTCTTTCTAGTTTATATCTTACAGACTATAGTACTGAAAAAGGAAAACGTATTAAGATATTCACAATCAAAATAGGAAGGAAAGTTTTTAAAAATAGTAAATATGGACAGCAAACCAAAAAGTAAAGAAAATAATATAGTGGATAATGCACTTTGGTAAAAAATATAATCTTTATTTTTATTTCATTTAGCAGGTTAACAGCAATACCTGCTTATAGTTTTGCTCTTTTCTCTCTCTTTTTAAATTTAATCAATGCATGGCCAAAATTGTTTCATCTATGCCCAAATGACAGGTGTCATACCATTTTATCTATAAATATTTTATTATATATCTTTAAAAGGTTGTCTTTAGGGGTGCTTGGGTGCCTCAGTTGTTAAGCGTCTGCCTTCGGCTCAGGTCATGATCCCAGGGTCCTGGAATCAAGCCCCACATCTGGCTCCCTGCTCAGTGGGAAGCCTGCTTCTCCCTCTCCCACTCCCCACTGCTTGTGTTCCTTCTCTCATTTTGTCTCTCTCTGTCAAATAAATAAATAAAATCTTAAAAAAAAAAAAAAGGTTGTCTTTAAAAAAAGAACAATACTTCCTTTATGCAGTCAGGGTTCAAATATACAAAACATAAAATTTACCATTTTAATTATTTTCAAGTGGACAGCTCAGTGGCACATTCACATTGTAGTGCAACCATCTCCAGAACTTTCTCATTTTCCCAAAAGGAAATTTCACACTCATTAAACAATAACTCCCAATTCCTCCCCCTGTTCTTCCCCAGGAGTATGACAACCCCCATTCTACTTCCTGTCTCTATGAACGTAACTACTCTAGACACCTCCTAGAAGTAGAACCAGGCAATATCTGTCTTTTGTGACCGGCTTGTTTCACTTAACATATCTTCAAGCTTCATCCATGTTGTAGCATGTGTCAGAATCTCCTTTCTTTTTAAAGGCTGGAGAATATTTCATTGTATGTATATGCCACATTTTGTGTATTCAGTTGTCTCATAATTCTTCTTAACTGTTTTATTCCGGTCTTTATTTGCAAATTCACTAAATTCTTTAGGGACAGCACTGCACAAAAAACATGTGGTAGTGATATTTTTCGAAATCCAAAGAGACAAGGAATCTAAGAATCAAATGACAGAATTTAAACCTTTATAAGACCTTCATAGGAGGGGCACCTGGGTGGCTCAGTGGGTTGGGCGTCTGCTTTCGGCTCAGGTCATGATCCCGGGGTCCTGGGATGGAGCCCCACATCGGGTTCCCTGCTCGGCGGGAGGCCTGCTTCTCCCTCTCCCTCTGCCTGCCACTCCCCCTGCTTGTGCTGTCTTTCTCTCTTTGTCAAATAAATAAATAAAATCTTTTTTTTTTAAGACCTTCATAGGAGTTCAGGCAATCTGAAGTTAACTACTTCGAAAATAAAAACAAACCGCTCTCCACAGTTTGTGAAGCCAGCTGCTTTTTTTGTTTGGTGGGTATGATATCTGTCACATGATGAGACAGCATTGCAGAGAGTCCAGAACCAGCAAGGCTGGCTCTGTCTGCCCAGTTTGGCGGGTCGGGAAAGAGAACTGTGCCCTGGCGTGTTGATTCAGCACCCCTGGCAAAGACATGGCCCGTGTTCAATCCCAGACAGAATTTCCCAATACATCTGCAAGTTGGCTTGCGGAGCAACAAGACGCCATGTACCTGCATCATCATCAAGTCACTTCCAGTGTGGGCTCTTGAAAGAATAGGGAACGTCAGGGAGACCGATGTGAATAGGTATTTTGCATTATTGATGTCAAGCAGGAAATGAAAATCTAAAGATCTGAATTCATTAAGGTTAACTATATATTGGTGGGCTTAGGGTCTTAGAAATACAGTTCTATGACTTCTCCCAACTTTTTTCCAACCTATTGTTTAAAAATATTATATTAAGGTTAGCATCAGGATTATATAGAGATAATATGATGTAAAATTGCTCTTAATATATATTAATTTTAAAATACTTTAATTGGTCAAACTAAATTAGCAAATTGTGTCCAATTTCACATAATTGTAAAGTTTCCATCATTTATGTGAAATATAATTGGTTAACTATTTTAATAAGTTTTTAGCATTTTGTAGCTCTGTGTACATAAACAAACCTCTCCTGTAGCAAAACTCCATGTACATGAGAGAGGAAATAATAGTATTTACTTCACATTCCAATATGATAGTTGGAAGACATAATAATATTCACCAACTTGAAGTGCGAGTAAACTGAACATATTATAAAATACAGTTCTCTAATCACTAGTTAGTTCTTTAATACCACTAAGTAAAAGTGCTATTCAAAATATGCATAAATGGAGTATCATAGAATATTAATGTTAAATGGAATTTAAAGGTTATATAACTCAGGGGGCCATAATTGCTTTGGATTCATGAATTGAGAATCTGAAAAAAATACGCATCTTCTCTCTCAAAAAAAAATGCATATAATTTGGCTTATAATTTCATATGTTCCTAGACTGTCTGATGCCTTAATTAAGCATCTTAGTAATTCAACTCCTTCTTTTTACAGTTAATGGAGTTGAGAGTAATTTTGGCTATGTGGCCCACCCACAGCTACAGAGTGAGGTAGGGTAGAGAGTTCACTCTAGTTACAAAGCGATTTTTGCTTTCACTTGGTTATGAAATGTCTAAGCAAGAGTTCATCTAAACTTATGCAATTGGTAGAAGGCCCATGGGCCTAAATGTCCCGAGCTGGCCTCTGACAGCGCCTCAGATTCTCACACGTGGGGTCTTCAGGGAGCACATTTGCATTACCTTGGACATTAGGCACTGTCCTCTGTTCAAATGCTGGCCGAAGGCAAATCTGATACGGGTCACTAGCCCAGACTCTCTTTCTCTCAAGCTGAATTCATGCTTTGAGACTCTTGGCTTCCTTACGTGCTGTTGACCTTGTACCTTTACATACTTGCCCATTTGTCTGTAGAACAAGGAGGAGGGGCTAGAGAATGTGGTGTCAGACGAGGGGGTGAGGCAGAAAACTCTCTTTACCAGGATTAAAGCTAAGCAAAGGCAGCATTTTCAGAGCTTCACGTGCTTCAGATATTTTTCTGTAGCTGGAAGTGAGAGTTCTGGACATGTATTGTATTATAATACTAGGCAACCATATTCCTGATACTGTTGAAAAGTATTTAAAAATGCCCAGTTTTAAGAGTCTCATGCAATTAACTTGGAGAAACTGCACATGTTGGATCATGGTTCTGTTAAGGCCAAGAAGGAAGCTTGGATTGATATTCCAGATCAGAGAGGGATTTCTTTATGAACATCTTTGCTCTCAAACAAATCATAAATTGAAATGTGGAAATATAACATAAATCCAACAAGTGCTTTTTCTGATCGCTTGAACAAAATATATGTACTTTTTTGCATGACTTTCTTTTATTTTTATTTTTTATTTTATTTATTTCAAAGATTTTATTTATTTATTTGAGAGACAGCATGGGGTGGGGGGTAGGGAGGAGCAGAGTCTGAACCGGGAGTCTGCTGGGCTGATCCCAGGACCCTGAGATCATGACCTGAGCCAAAGTCAGATGCCTAACGGACTGAGCCACCCAGGCGCCCCTGCATGACTTTCTTTTAAAATATAACTTAATCGTTATATGTATTGGAAATATTTCCTGTATTTCATTTTCTTTAGCTTATGATGGCACTTTTTTCCTCTAATGTGTCATGAAATGGCACCCGTATCTGCAGATTTATTTGAGCTGAACTACTTTACAGTGGGGACAGCCCTCATTGTATTTATCTGAGAGGATGAATGGAGGGGACACACGGAGCGTTTGGGGAGTTACAGCTAAAGTTTTGGAAGTCTTCAGCACCTCTGGTTTCTCATGGATATTTCCATTCTAATTGCTGAGATTATACATTTTCTCGATCAACCCACCAATTTTAGTTTCTTTTTTTATTTTTTTAAAGATTTTATTTATTTATTTGACAGAGAGAGACACAGCGAGAGAGGGAACACAAGCAGGGGGAGTGGGAGAGGGAGAAGCAGGCTTCCCGCAGAGCAGGGAGCCCGATGCGGGGCTCGATCCCAGGACCCTGGGACCATGACCTGAGCCGAAGGCAGACGCTTAACGACTGAGCCACCCAGGCGCCCCCCAATTTTAGTTTCAAAAGCAGTCCTAACCCAGAATCCGGTTGTACTGATCCATACGTTGTCTTTGTAAATGCTGTTCAGACTGACTGAGCAGTCTGAGATGGCTGGCTACACTCAGAAGGCCTTCTGGTTCACAGTGGTATTCTTACTCTGCTTTTCTCCAGCAGCCCTGGCCCAAAGCCTATCTCCTTCTTGCTCTCATTGCACTTCCTTGAAAGGCTGCAAGAACTGAACACACTTTAACATATTCTCCTTTGTTTCCAGGACTATTCACTTCTCACCCCTTCTGCTTTGACGTGACTATTTCCTTCAGTGGTCTGTAACTTGCCAACTCACTTCCAGATACAAATTTCTAGGCTAAGATTCTGTTGGTTTCAAAGAGAAACCAATTCAAGGTGCTCTAGCAAAAGCAGGGGATTTATTATAAGCCTTTATGGCAGGGAATGTAGCTAAGACTCATGAATACCAGGCAAGAAACCAAAATGTTGGAAATTCAAGAAATTTTATGTTCTCTCTTATATCTGCTATCGTTTCACATCAGCCTTTTTCTTTCTTGGTGGACTGGCTTTCTTCTCCTCCCAAGTCCCTCTGATAGTCTAGGGATAGCTGCTCATGGTTTCCAGTTTAACATCTGGGCCCATAAAAAGACTGACTTTCTTACTCTCAGTCCTGAAGGGGAGCAGAATATGCCACTTCAGCACAAGAATTATTTTGAGCTGAAGGCAACTGAGAAGCAGATACAAGAAAAGCTTGTATCTTCCCCCATTTGCCTAAAAAGCAAGACATATATTTACAAAGGTATCCCTCTCTACCAGGCAGGATAAAGGTTAATCCCTGAGGACAACTTTAGACCCTCATCAATAGAGAAAGCGCTGATTTAAATGTGCATTATCAATCCCGCTGCCCCTCACTGGCCTTCCCCCACCTTTTTCTTTGTCTTCAGCTGAAGATGCTATATGAGCCATAGTTCTAAGCCACCCGTTTGGGTTACTCGTTTTCCCCTGGGTATCTCCCATTTATATATACACGTTAATAAACTTCTGTTAGTTTTTCTCTTGTCAGTCTGTCTTTTATTAGAGACCTCAGCCAAAAACTGAAAAAATTATAGGTAAAATTATTTTTCCTCCCTTACAAACTTAAACTCCTATGATAAAGCTCCTCTAATTTTTCTAGTTAATCTTGAAGCATATTTTTATTTAATTTGTACATCACGTTAAACTTGTTTTTAAAAGGCTTATTTTAGAAAGCCAATGTAAAAATAATAATAATAAATTTAATATTCTGTACTAGAACAAAACCCAAATTCCTGACACATGAACTTTATACTCCTAGTTTTGAAAATATAAATTAAATGTCAATATAATTGTACTCAAGAACCACAAAGACCATGGAACAGTATTATCTTACAGAGGAAGGGAAAAGCTTCCTCAAATTGTTCTTTAACATCTGAAGAGCCACTGCAGTTTGGGAACAAAGGAACAAGACTTAGGAGTCCTCTAGACTTCCCTCAAATATGCTCTGAGAGTTTTGAAAAGGACACTAGCTTTTTAACTTCTCAGAGGACCACACTTTTGAAGACTGTCTTAATCAACAGTAGACAATACTTTATTTGTCCACCTTGATGAAGACAAGAGAGACAGAAGTCTTCTTAGGTTATCTTGTATTCAGGCACCCTGCACAGAGCCTTATGGAAATATTTGTTGGGTGAATAATGAAGCCACGACCAACTGCTTATATTTCAACACACCATAGTTCCTTATACTTACATAGCATTATTCCAAGACATTTCACCATTTCATAGGATGAGGTAGGGTAGGTAGGGAATCAGGTTTTATTGTTCTGTATTTCAGAAGAGGAAACAGAAACTCCTTTTTGCTACAGGAGTAATAAAATTTCAGGAAGAACATAAATGTAACTTTGGCTTCCCTGTTTTTTAATAAACACATGGCTTTATTATAATAATAATCAGAACTATAGTTCTTTGGGAAGACTTCCCATTTTTGATGGTATGCTGTACTTTATGATACGTATTCTACTGTGTCATTGTAGATGTCACCGTGGACTGTATTTATTTTAGAAATAGAATGTTTCACAAGGAGGATGCAATATTTCCATGTCATTTATTGAAAAGCTAGCAGTTAACTAAATTTACTTTTATTTATTTTAATATTTTATTTATTTATTTATTTGAGAAAGAGAGAGACAGAGATAGCAACAGAGATAGCAAGAAGAGAGCATGAATGGGGAGAGAGGGAGAAGCAGGCTCTTGCCAAGCAGGGGCTCGATCCCAGGACCCTGGGATCATGACCTGAGCCGAAGGCAGATGCTTAACCGACTGAGCCACCCAGATGCCCCAATTAAATTTGCTTTTAAAAATGAAAAATATTCGAAAATAATGGATCGTGGATCACCACATCAAAAACCGATGATGTGTTGTATGGTGACTAACATAACATAATAAAATTTTTAAAAAAATGAAAAATATTTTTCAAAACTATGCAGACAGAGGCAAAGTCTCAAACCATTTGTCTCACTGTTGCCAAATCCCATGAGGAAACTTCTTGCATTTCAGCCTAGTAACTGAAACTCCACTGCCAAGGCTGCGCGCACCACCCTTGGAGGGAGGGCCCAGAAGCTGAAACCATCTGTCACTCAGCACGCCAGGGAGCTGCTAGGTCTGTGGGAGTGCTGCCTTGTTCTACCATTCACAAAGGCACCCAGAGGCACCTTTCACAAAGATGCACCATATAGCAGCTCCCCGTTCATGGCTAACCTTCAGCATTAGGCACAAAAGGGGTGGGGGACATCCTCTCTGCTCCGCATGCTCCCTATTCCCTCCTCCTGGACATGCTTCATCTCAAAGGGCCAAGTGTGCTATAGTTAGCGCCATTTGTCATGACTATTTCACAGATGTTTTCCATTTATCTTTTTCTGGAATGATTTTCCTTCTTTTTCTCTGAAAGAGGATGTTTGCAACAGGATTGGCATTGAGAATGATGGGGGGTGGGGTGAGGGGTTCAGGGGCACTGCTACTTACAGACCCCCAGGGCAAGTTCTAGAATTCTAGGTGACATTGTGGCCAATCCTTTGGCCTTCAGTGAAATTGTCTGGATCCTGCAGAATCTCTTCAGCTGAAAGTACTTCCAACGGATGCTAAAAATACATTGCAGTTTATTTTCCTCAGTAGGGAGCATATGTGTTCCCGCTTGACCTGGAAACACAAAGAGAGCCAATGTTAAATTGAATGCTGCCCATTCCAAGATAAATTTGTTTTCTGTAGTGCAGGGGAAAGAAAAAACAACAGACATATTGGTACAATTTTGCCTTTGCTCTCTGGGGGAGTCAGGGTCTTGAACACATTTTTTATGCTCTGTTGGTAGTTAAGTGACCACTCAGCCTTCTTAGCCAATGCTGATATAAACTGGCTTGCATTCAAATCTGATGGTGAGTCTAACGTGGATAAGGAAAACTTCAATTTTGGGGTTTTTTTTCCCCCTAAACAAAAGACAAAGGATGTCAGATTCTTTGTACCTAATCTTAGCTTGACAATTTCGTTTTTTACCTTTTTTTTTTTTTTTTTTTTTTGCTTAATGCTCTTCCCAAAAGACAGACTCTGAAATGCCTTCTATTTGAAGTATAGGTTTTTATGGACACTTGTATTAAATCCTTTCTCTCCAAATAGACAAACAAATCAAGCACAACTTATCTACAAATGGCAGAGAAATTCTGTTTCCTGCTGTAACATTTAACAACAGATGTTAAACCCATTTCTTGTAGTTTGGAGATACTGTTTGTTTCAAGCATTCGGTATTCCAATATGACATTCTTCAATATTGTAAGAGCAAAGTTCAATTTCTCCAGCTGGTACCACTTCTCTATAGCTTAAAATACACAGTCTGCTGACAGTGAACAAGACCCATTCCCCTCCCAAGAAATAGCACAGTGATTAAAACATGAGTTTTGGACTCTGCCTTCCTTGGAGTCTGGATTGCACCACTCAATAGTTCTGTCTTCATTTTTCTCCATCTGTAAAACAAGGAGAAAAATGGAACCCACCGTTCAGGGCTATTGTGAAGATCCAATGAGAGCCTGCATGAAAAGCTTATGGCACAGTGCCTGAGCACATAGACAACCTTTAATACACATTAGCTACTGATACGGGTGATTATTCTTTGATATCTTGGTTAGTCATGCCCCGTAGCAAAGAGATGACATGACTTCCAAGATCCTTTGTGGCTAAACTCTCCTATGTCAATTCTCAAGGTTTCTTTCTTTCTTTCTTTTTTTTTATTTATTCATTCGAGACACAGAGATACAGAGAGAGGGAGAACATGAACAGGGGGAGAAGTAGAGGGAGGGAGAGAAGCAGGCTCCCCGCTGAGCAGGGAGCCCGATGCGGGGCTCGATCCCAGGATCCTGGGATCATGACCTGAGCCGAAGGTAGACGCTTAACCATCTGAGCCACCCAGGCGCCCCTCAAGGTTTATTTCTAATCCTCTTCTTCAGGACAAGCCTAAAACCTACTTTGCCTCTTTCTGTTCTTCCCTTGATTTCCTCCACTCCTATCTCCAACAAAATCAAGCGAAGGACAATATGGCTTGATTAAAATCGTGGAGGTGAGATTTTTCTCTTACTTACCTTTATCCAGGCACAAAGGAGCATTTTTGCTGTTATTGGTTTTTTAAAGCCAAACATTAGCTGGATCTAAAATTATAAGAAAGGAGAATGTGGGAAGCCCTTCCCTCTTTTCATGATAAAGGCAGCATATACTGGCCTCTCCAGACTTCAGGGAGAGAACTAAGTAAATGCTGTAACCCACTTCTCTAGGTCTCATTTGCACTGAAGGCTTAAGGGAGAGCCAAATTACCTTTCAAGACTAGACAGGTAGTTTCCAAAGTTAGTTAGAACCTCAAGCTCATGACTGTCCTCGCTGATAAGTCAATAAGCATATATTTACTAAGTAAATCAGAACTATTTTGAAAATCTAAAGCAGCTGAAGCAAGGAAAATGCTGCATTTCTGGGAAGCTGTACTTTTTGAACTCCTGAAAGGTAAAAAGAAAGCAAGAAAAAGGGCTCTTTTGAAAGACCAAGTTAATTAATTGTGCTGGCTTCTTAGGATTGCCTTGGATTTAGGTGTAGAATGTCTCCTACCCTGGGAAACCCCCTCAGGCTTGGGCACACTGGGACATTTGGTTACCCTAAAATACTTGATTAAGCTGTGGTCGATAAAACTAAAAATCAGTGGAAAAGGGTACTTAGATGATTTTCCAAATTAAGCATTTTTAATATAAATAGAATCATATAAATACAAACAGGAAGAGCATAATGACTAAATATTTTCATAAGAAGCTATCCGTATCTCAGCAAGTCCTAGCAGGTTTGTCCAAGTACTTGTCATAGTGGGTCATTTCATAGCACTTACTCTAATTGCAAACTTGATTCCTACTAGGAAATAATTAGCCTTTATAAGGCTCTTTTTGAAAACCCCAAACTTAACGTGACACCAAATATCCTATGGACCAAGAAGGGAGAAAGTTTCCTAAGGGAGTTGCTTACCGTTTTTCACAATGGGAGGTCAAGGAAGGAGAAAGGGTAAGTTCCCCTTTAGGGAGCAATGCTGCTGGCACGGTGGGGATGCAAGCCAGATTATGGGGCCCAAGGAGGGAACCAGTGGAGAGGAGCCTGACCACTGGCTCCAGACCACTTATGTAAGATATTTGACAGGGCAAAGAAGTAAAGCAGTGAGACAATAGCTAGGGGGTTAGCAAGGTCAAGAGAAAAATCCGTCAAGCTGGAGGAGGGGCGCCTGGGTGGCTCAGTCGTTAAGCATCTGCCTTTGGCTCAGGTCATGGTCCCAGGGTCCTGGGATTGAGGCCCCCCGCATCGGGCTCCCTGCTCAGCGGGAAGCCTGCTTCTCCTTCTCCCACTCCCCTTGCTTGTGTTCCCTCTCTCGCTGTGTCTCTCTCTGTCAAATAAATAAATAAAATCTTAAAAAAAAAAAAGATGGAGGAAAGTTGAGTTTGTTGAAGACACAGCGAAAGAAACCAGAGCTTACTTGGAGCTTAGCTAGTTGCTAGGCTTAGCAGGGGGGAAGCGAGGGGTACCACTGCCCCCAGGGCCATTTAGACTATTACTGACAGACATTTAAGTAGAAGACTCTTGCTTGAGTGCCCAGGATCCTCTCCTCTAGCAAGCCACCTCTTTAAGGCCTTGCTTAAGACCCAGCCTCCTCAAGTGTGCTCTCCCATTCCCCAAAATGACTGAAAGGACTGGTGCCCAAGCAGAGTCTGCACTCTGGGAGGAAGCCCATCTGCATGGAATGTTATTATAATCATGGCAGCCCCCCAAATGAAAACAACCTCAGAGTAAGAAAAATAGGGTCAATGAAAAGATTTGCAAAGTTTATAGATTAGGTCCATGACATTAAACGTCGAAGGCAAAAAAATTTTGAATAATCAGAATCCCTCTACTCCAGACTGAGATGATTTGCCCTTTGCTTTCAGGAAAACCCTGACGTGCGGGGCCATCCCTAACTTTTGCAGGACCTGGTGTGAATGGGGGTGGGAGGCTGGGGGAATCCTTGAGCAATTTGATCTCCCAAGAAGTTCCTTCAGGACCCAGCTCAGCTCTCCTTGTTCACTACCCACATTTCACCTGTGGTGTGGGAGCTTCTGGGACCAGCCTGGCCCCAGGAGCATCCTCCAGTTACAAGGTGTGGGACCAAGGCTGGATAACCATCCCTGGGGCAGATTTCCAGACGGAGATGTCCAGCAGCTCTCTTTGAAGAGACAAACTATTACTACTGAAATAACCGCACCAAATATGGGTCCCCGAATGACAACAAGCTCACGTGAAGGGAAAGCAACAGTGCGCTCGGTGGTGCAGTTAACCAATCACATTTAGTCTTGCGTCTCTGAAAACTATTTGCTTCAGCATTAACCAGTTTAGAAGCAGTGATGGAGGCGACATCCAGACACCTAATAGGTTTCCGGGTTCTGGTAAATTCTGAAGAAATTATTTATTTAGTGTAGATGTGATCTGAAGGAAACGTCCTCACAGAGGAAAAATAAACCTTAAAATTGAGCATCATTTTCTTGAACTAACAGCAAAAGAACTGTACAATGGGGATATGGGATTTGTTGCACGGCGTTGTTGTGAGGATAAATGGGCTACCCCACATCAAAAGCCCTGGCACTGCGAGCCCCCCAGCCCCAACCCCCCCAGCGAAGCCGGCAAGAAGCCTGCTCAAAGCCTTCCCCAGCGGAGCTGAGGACGTCGGTCTCAGTCGGTCCGGCACAAAATAGAGCCTCAGTAAATATTTACCAAATGAATGAATGGTTGCCTGCTCTAGTCCTTCTTTTGTTTAGTCACACTCTCGTTCTAAGCTCCTACAATGAAATCCAGGCCCCTGGATTCTGCCCGTTCCATTACGGCGTGGACGTAGGGCCAGTGGAACGAGAAGGGCTGTAAAGAATGAGTAAGGGAAGCCAGCGGATCCGACACAGGAGGGAAGAGAAAGAAATCCTTAGGAGCGGAGGGCCAACAAAGAGCCAGAAGCAGGCGCACCCCAGCGGGACAACGCCGAAGCTCCGCTGCGTAGCCGGCGCCGGGCTCCCCGCGCGCGTCCCGCCAAGCGCAGGGCACGGTCCGGGCCCGCACCCGCCCGGGGTGCCCTCAGCCCCGCGGCCGGCGCTCGCCAGCGGCTCCCGCCCCTGGGGCGGTGCCGGGAACACGCGGCGCCTCCGCCGGTCACGTGGGGGCCGCTTCGCCGGGCGGCGCTGCCGCTTCCCGATCGCGCCCTCCCAGTGCCGGGGACGCGGCGCTCGCGCTCCCGCCCGAGCCCGGGGAAGCGGAGACAAGGAGGCGCCGCCGCCGCCCGCCCCCCACCCCCCCCTCCTCCCGGCTGCGCCCCCGGCCCTGCGCCCACAACATGCCGGCCGCCGAGCCGCGCGCCGCCCTCCTCCAGGGGCTCACGGAGGCGACGACGCTGCCGGCCGCGGGGCCGCGGCGGCGGGGGTAGCGGGGCCGGAGTGGGCACCGAGGCGCCGCCGCGAGGCGGGCAGAGCGGGAGGAGGAGCAGCAGGCATCCTCCGCGGCGCGGCGGGCGGCGGCCCTGCCGCCCCGGCGCGCCCATGGCCCGGGAGCAAGGAGAATGCGAGCTGCACTGCCCGCCGGCCGCCGCCGCCGCCTCCCCCCGCGCCGCGCGCTCGGCGCCCCCCGGAGCTGCTCGCGTCGCCGCCGCCCCCCAGCTGCGGGCGCCCGGCCGCTGGCTGCGCTAGGAGCCTCGGCCGCCGGTCGCCGAGGGCTGGTGGGAAGGCAGGAGCGAGAGGGCCCGGGAGACTGGCGCCCGCGCGGGCGCAGCGCGGCATGTAGCTGCGGGCGCCCGCGTGTGGGTGTCGGCCCGGGGCCCCGCCATGGCTGGGAAGGACAGCGGGCACCTGAAGACGGTGAGGCTGTGGCGGGACGCCGCCCTGCGCGCCAGGAAGCTGCGGACCAACCTGCGCCAGCTCACGCTCAGCGCGGCCGGGGGCTGCCCGGGGGCGGGCGCCGAGCAGCTCGACTGCCCCGAAGCCCCCCAGCTCGTGCTGCCGGCCAACATCGGGGACATTGAGGTGCTGAACCTGGGGAACAACGGCCTGGAGGAGGTGCCCGACGGGCTGGGCTCGGCGCTGGGCAGCCTGCGCGTCCTGGTCCTGCGCAGGAACCGCTTCGCCCGGCTGCCCCCGGCCGTGGCCGAGTTGGGCCAGCACCTCACCGAGCTGGACGTGAGCCACAACCGGCTGACCGCCCTGGGCGCGGAGGTGGTGAGTGCCCTGCGGGAGCTGCGCAAGCTCAACCTCAGCCACAACCAGCTGCCCGCCCTGCCCGCCCAGCTGGGTGCCCTGGCCCACCTGGAGGAGCTGGATGTCAGCTTTAACCGGCTGGCACACCTGCCCGACTCCCTCTCCTGCCTCTTCCGCCTGCGCACGCTCGACGTGGACCACAACCGGCTCACGGCTTTCCCCCGGCAGCTGCTGCAGCTGGCGGCCCTGGAGGAGTTGGACGTGTCCGGCAACCGGCTGCGGGGCCTGCCTGAGGATATCAGTGCCCTGCGCGCCGTCAAGATCCTCTGGCTGAGTGGCGCCGAGCTTGGCACCCTGCCCAGTGGCTTCTGCGAGCTGGCCAGCCTCGAGAGCCTCATGCTAGACAACAACGGGCTGCAGGCGCTGCCCGCCCAGTTCAGCCGCCTGCAGCGACTGAAAATGCTCAACCTCTCCTCCAACCTGTTTGAGGAGTTCCCTGCCGCGCTGCTGCCCCTGGCTGGTCTGGAGGAGCTCTACCTTAGTCGCAACCAGCTCACCTCGGTGCCATCCCTGATCTCGGGCCTGGGCCGGCTGCTCACCCTCTGGCTGGATAACAACCGGATCCGCTACCTGCCCGACTCCATCGTGGAGCTGACCGGCCTGGAGGAGCTGGTGCTGCAAGGGAACCAGATCGCCGTGCTGCCCGACAACTTTGGCCAGCTCTCCAGGGTGGGCCTGTGGAAGATCAAGGACAACCCGCTGATCCAGCCCCCCTACGAGGTCTGCATGAAGGGGATCCCCTACATCGCTGCCTACCAGAAGGAGTTGGCCCATTCCCAGCCTGCCGTGCAGCCCCGCCTCAAGCTGCTCCTGATGGGCCACAAGGCTGCTGGGAAGACCTTGCTCCGTCACTGCCTCACTGAGGAGAGGGTGGAGGGACACCAAGGAGGAGGGGACAAGGAAAAGAGCTACCCCCCTTCCGCTCCTCCTGTGAGCAAAGGCATCGAGGTGACCAGCTGGACGGCTGATGCTTCCCGGGGACTGCGGTTCATCGTGTATGATTTAGCTGGTGATGAGAGTTACGAGGTGATCCAGCCCTTCTTCCTCTCCCCAGGAGCCCTCTACGTGCTGGTGGTGAACCTGGCCACCTATGAGCCAGCCCGCTTTCCCACCACCGTGGGCTCCTTCTTGCATCGGGTGGGGGCCCGCGTGCCCCATGCCGTGGTGTGCATCGTGGGCACGCACGCAGACCTGTGTGGGGAGCGGGAGCTGGAGGAGAAGTGCCTGGACATCCACCGCCAGATCGCCCTGCAGGAGAAGCATGACGCAGAGGGGCTGAGCCGGTTGGCCCGGGTGGTGGACGAGGCACTGGCCCGGGACTTTGAGCTGCGCTCCGCCAGCCCCCATGCGGCCTACTATGGGGTTTCAGACAAGAACCTTCGGCGGCGCAAGGCCCATTTTCAGTACCTGCTCAACCACCGGCTGCAGATCCTCTCCCCGGTGTTGCCTGTTAGCTGTAGGGACCCTCGCCAGTTACAGCGGCTTCGGGACAAACTGCTCTCGGTAGCGGAGCACAGGGAGATCTTCCCCAATTTACACAGAGTACTGCCTCGATCCTGGCAGGTGCTGGAGGAACTGCACTTCCAGCCGCCTCAGGCACAGCGACTGTGGCTCAGCTGGTGGGACTCGGCCCGCCTGGGCCTGCAGGCGGGTCTGACCGAGGACCGGCTGCAGAGTGCCCTTTCTTACCTGCACGAGAGCGGCAAGCTGCTCTACTTTGAGGACAGCCCCACCCTCAAGGAGCACGTCTTCCACAACCTCACCCGCCTCATCGACATCCTCAATGTCTTTTTCCAGAGGGATCCTTCCTTGCTGCTGCACAAGCTGCTCCTAGGGACCAGCGGTGAGGGCGAGGGCGAGGGCGAAAGCGCCCCAGCGATGGCGACGCCCACCCCGGGCCAGGAACTGCTCCGGGCCACCCAGCTCCATCACTACGTGGAGGGCTTTCTGCTTCACGGGCTCTTGCCAGCCCACGTCATTCGGCTGCTGCTGAAGCCTCACGTCCAGGCCCCGCAGGACTTGCAGCTGTTGCTGGAGCTGCTGGAGAAGATGGGACTCTGTTACTGCCTCAATAAACCCAAGGGCAAGCCCTTGAATGGGTCCACGGCTTGGTACAAGTTCCCGTGCTACGTGCAGAACGAGGTGCCCCATGCAGAGGCCTGGATTAATGGGACCAACCTGGCCGGGCAGTCTTTCGTGGCTGAGCAGTTGCAGATCGAGTATAGCTTCCCCTTTACCTTTCCGCCCGGCCTGTTCGCACGCTACAGCGTCCAGATCAACAGCCATGTGGTGCACAGGTCGGATGGGAAACTTCAGATCTTTGCATATCGAGGAAAGGTTCCCGTGGTGGTCAGTTACAGACCTGCCAAGGGGGTCCTGCAGCCAGACACTCTGTCCATTGCCAGCCACGCATCCTTACCAAATATATGGACGGCATGGCAAGCCATAACCCCCTTGGTAGAGGAACTGAATGTCCTGCTTCAGGAATGGCCTGGACTGCACTACACCGTGCACATTCTCTGTTCTAAGTGCCTTAAGAGAGGGTCGCCCAATCCACACGCTTTCCCAGGTAAGTGGGGAGAGGGATGTGGTTCTTCTGTGGCAGTGGTTTAAGACGCATTCTTTGAAGATACTTGTTTTTCATTTATTTGATATTTGCTTAACCTAGCAGGTTCCCCAGGAAAGTTTTCCAGGGTAAATACAAGGCAGGTGGGGGGATAAGCAAAAGACAGTAAATACATGAGCAAAATGAAATGGTCCCCAGTATCGTACTCTCCTAATAAAAAGACCTAGACTTCAAACGTGGTTTCCAGTCCCACTTTTGGATTTTGGATCTCCTTTCCCTCTTCCAGCTGAGCCTACCTTTCATGGAAGGAATTTCAGCCAGTTGAACAGAAGATGGGTCGCATCTGACATGAGCCTCACACTGAGCACTGGGTTATTGCGCATCTTAGACACATCTCCGGGGGGTGCTCTCAGCTTGGGATGTCATTGTCACCATCTTTTGTTTGAATTCAGTGTAATCATAATGTAAACATTATTGCTCAATTTTCTTAGGAAATTCTAGAGAAGAATGTTTTGTAATCAGGGTGAATGATGGATTAGTAAAGACAAAAATTTCAGTCTGAAATGCATGACTGAGTGCTGGGATCAGGGTTACCCAGCACACTGGAAGGCAGGGAGGATGGATGACTGAAATCTCTCCGGGGAGTTTCCTGGGTATTTCCTGCCAATTTCGTGCTTTATAGAGGTCTAAGGTTTGCTTTTTGCTAAGTGTTAGAGAGTGGAGCTTTTTGGTGATATTTTGTAAGAGATGGAAGGGACAAAAAGCTGACAAGAGTTTTGTGTGTGTGTGTGTGTGTTTTCCTTTTTCTCTTTTGGGGAATGTTTTGCAACAGACTTTTTTCTGTTTCACTTTTTTAAACCATTATAGGTGAGTGGGTGAATTCCAGGACTAGTAGTCTGGGATTTTCTGAGCTAGGTTAATTGATATCCTAAGTCTTTAGTTGGGAATGTGTCCATTTCTCACACTGGAGCATTCTTTAAAGAACTCTGATTTTGGGGGTGCAGGCATGGTTAACAACATTCCAAGTGACCTGAGGACAAGCCCCAGTGATAGCATCATGGCCAGTTTTTCCCCTTGGTCCCCACCCCCAGGGTGCATTGAGCAGTGCTGAAATGAAAGACTGCAGGGCACTCTGATCTTTGTCCTAGTCTGAATGCAGCTCGTAATAGTATCAGGAAGCAACTGGACACCAGTATTTCCAAGGGTAACATCTCCCTGTTGCCCTAGATCTAGACTGAGTTTAATTCTCCAGCTTGAAAAAAGCCGCCATATTCAGTTACCAGTCAATTGAGCTGTCTGTTGTGAGTGATTATCTGGTGTCGTGTCATTGTCTGTGACTTGGTAGACTCTTTAGTTTGTTTTATATTTGCCTTTGTACCTTATTCACGAAAGCAAATACTTCTTTATTATGTTACTAGATTGAATAAAGTGGTTAAGAGTTGCATAGTCACAGAGTCACTTAGTGAAGGAGCTACCTACAGCTGATTCATAATCTAAAGATGGAGCATTAATACATCTGTTATTATCGACAAAGGGAAAGACCCAGATTATTGCACAAGTAGAGATCTGTGTAGGGGAATTCCAAGAACTTTGAGGAGTAAACATAAGGCCAGAATTTTTTTTTTCTAACCTCAGCTCTTTATTTTTTATTTTTAACAGTCATGAATTCCACCAACAAGCATGTGCCACGCTATAGACACTGAGAGCCCATTCTCTTGCTTTTGTTTTGCCTGTTTGTCTTTCAAAGGAGGCACACCTGGTTTGCAATCTAGGCTGTAAGGAAAAGATGATTTTCTCAGTGTAAAAAACAGAAAAATGGTGAAAATTGTCAAATTATCTTATATATCGAGTAGGAATAAGTCATTAGTTGTTCTTGTAACCGAGATTGTGCATTTTTGTCTTATTTATGGTCAGAGTACTAATTTATCTTTTTTGCTTCATTTAGGATTATATTTCTTTGACAAGTACCAAAGGGCACAGAGTAGTGGAAAAAAGATGATTGAGGTACATTCATGACATTAAGAAGACAGGGAAGTAACTGGATGGTGACAGATGTTAACTAATTTAGCATCACAATCATTTTGCAGTGTACACAGATATTGAATCCTTATGTTATTTATCTGAAACTGATATTATATGTTAAATACATCTCAGTAAAAAAAAATAAGTAACAGAAGATGGGAAAAAACACATTTTCCTCTTTCAGATGTTTCTGTAACAGCCATCATTTGATAGTATTTATCACAATTCTGAAAGATTTGGAAGAGCTAAAATAGTAAATAACTAGAAGGCAGTGTAGGAACAGAATTACAATGTTGAGTGTTCCGTTAGTTAGGGCATACATTTAAAAATATGTTTGAGTCCCTAGGTTATTATTTTTTTAGTATTTTATTTATTTATTTGACAGAGAGAGAGAGAGAGCGCACAAGCAAGGGGAACAGCAGAGGGAGAGGGAGAAGCAGGCTTCGTGCTGAGCAGGGAGCCCGATGTGGGGCTTGATCCCAGGACCCTGGGATCATGATCTGAGCCAAAGGCAGGCACTTAACGGACTGAGCCACCCAGGCGTCCCTGAGTACCTAGGTTATTAAAATGTATTTTCAGCCAGCAGAAACCTTTGAATCTATTGGTAGCCTTTTTGTCTTTTTAAGAGGTCATTTTGTATTTTAGAGACATTGAAACAATTTGTTACTTAGTTTTACATGCAATTAAAGTATCAAGTTCCCTCGCAAACTTTTTTTTTTAAAGATTTTATTTATTTATTTGAGAGAGTGCGCACCAGTGGGGGAGGGGCAGAGGGAGAGGTAGATTCCCCGCTGAGCAGGTATGCGATGTGGGGCTCGATCCCAGGATCCTGAGATTATGACCTGAGCTGAAGGCAGATGCTTAGCTGACTGAGCCACCCAGGTGCCCCCAAATTGGTACTTTTTAATAGAAATGACTTGAGCAAAAAACTGTCAGAGAAATTTGAGACCCATTAAAATAAAGTTTACTGGGGGAAAAAAATTCATTTATTTTTTTCAGTGGTAAAAAAGTGGATTTTTAATTTTTTCAACTTTAGGACATTAAAATAAGAATAATTATCAAATTACTATCTCCCTTGATTTTATACAGAAGAAATGTAAAGTTGCATTACTATCTTTAAAGGTGTTTTGGGGCGTGGGGGGGTGAGGAGCCTGACTGGTCCTGTTCAATGTCAAAAGGACACTGCGTTTTCTGGGCTGAGTTGCACTCATGCAGTTGGCCTAGAGAGATATAATGCTGGATTTCTCTTTTCTGATTTTGGTTTACAAGAGGAATGTGATGTTTTGGAAACCCCTCAGCCAACGACCACTTGGTTTTCAAAGTTCTAGTGAGGGGCGCCTGGGTGGCTCAGTTGGTTAAGCGGCTGCCTTCGGCTCACGTCATGATCCTGGGGTCCTGGGATCGAGCCCCACATTGGGCTCCCTGCACAGCAGGGAGTCTGCTTCTCCCTCTCCCTCTGCCCCTCCCCCCTGCTCCTGCTCCCTCTCTCAAATAAATAAAAATCTTTAAAAAAAATTCTAGTAAAAAAAGATCCTCTCATGTTGTTAGATTATCTATTTATCTGATCTAAGCCGAAAAGGTTGGGTGACAAAGAGATGCTTTTGGAAACTCAGAAGAGGTTAGACAGAGCCTGAGTGCCAGGTGTGTTTGCCTGCTTTCTCCAGGTACCGACCTCCTGCCAGTTTCTGCCAGCCAGGCATCCTCCTCCTTACTTGGTGGGATGTTCTTGTCCTAGAGTAAGTTTTTTCCGGTGGAATATTTATTTATGCTTTTGTTCTTTTCTACCAATAGGGCATCTAGACCAGAGGAGCTGAACACTCCTGAGGTTGGATGATGTTGTGGCATATTGAGTCAGATGTGGAAGCTTGGATATAGGTCCGAGCAAGATGCCGGTCCATTCAAGGGATGGAATGAGGGAGGTGGGTTTTTAAATTGGAAGAGTGGATCTTAGTGAGTTGAACTTGGCTTGCATGTGATTTTTCACTAAATATCCTACTTTCCAAATCATTAAAGGTTGTTTTTTTTTTTAGGAATAATTAGGAAACAACCCAAAGCAATAGACAGAGAATTAGCATATGATCGCCGTCATATTTGGTCTCTTTCGTTCACTCGGTGACTCGATGCCTTTCTCTGTCTCCCGAGTGCCTTTTGCCCTTGTTCCATTTCTTGTACACTGTGTAACTCTGAGGCATTCAGCATATTCTGCCTCGCTCTGTTGGTGTTTCTGGATGTCATACTATCTCTTTGATTAGGTTGTTCACTTGCTTCCTCTGAGCAGGAGACCTGCCTGAGGCTTTGTGGCTTTTGTAAGAGCTCAGATGTTTGCTGAATGATTGTTTGGTCTTTTGTGAGAAATACCTTTTTTTTTTTTCTTTGTTATTCACATACTCTGTCAAAATCCCAGGTGGCCCAGTAGTGATCATCTTGCTTTGTCCTGTGTCCCAACTTCCCTCTTCCAGCCCGCAAATGTCCCTCTGGTGTTTCCATTGTGTTTGTATTACTGGTCTTTCCCTTGAATGGGCCCTTCATTTTGACCACTGAAGCAAAGGAGAATTCTTGCCTTATTATAGCTCAGTTTTAGAGTTACTGGAATTTGAGCATGACCTAGTTGTTTGGATTGAATTAGTCATTGTTTTTAATTTCACAAAGGCTATTAAATATCTTTTTTAGTTTAGCTTTATTAACATTGATGCCTCTTGGCTTTTATTTTGTGAACAGCCCTCTTTGAACTCTCGTGGGCTTTGTTTCATATAAAAATCAAAACCTTAATCATGCCGTGGGAGAAAGAAATACCATGCATAATAGAAATCAAAGACTTGAAAGGCCTTTGGAGTATTTAAATTATTTTAAGTATTAGGTGCCTCTTCTTTAAACTCTAGAATAGAATCTCAAGCCCATCTCTGCACAAGTAGTTTAGCATTATCCTCGGAGAAAGTATTTCTTATTTGTTAGCAGATGTTTTATGTCATGCTCTGCTACCTGCTCCTCTACTCCCCAGTAAACCTCACTTGTTTTTGTTCTTAATCATTTACTTCATTTTACCACCTAAAATGTTGTTCGGGGGATTAGGTGAGAAGATGTGTCGAGGAAAAGTTGTTTTCTGTGTCTCTGAAGAAGTGAGGGGGTGGGGCTTCTGGTCTGTAATACAGGAGAGGGGTGCGGGCTGGTGTTGTTGTGAACATTTCCGCTTGCTTTCTCCATTCACCCATTAACTTGCTTCTCTCCATGGGAGCCTGTTTTGATTAAGGACCTGGTCATCCAACTATTAGGGTGCTTTTTACAAAAAAAAGACCCAGGGCAGGTGCTGACCTCTCTTGCCCTCCGTTGGCTCCTGCATCTTTACACTCCTGTGCCCTGGGGTGGAGAGTTGCTTTGTGGTTCCAGGCTCTGTGGAGAGGACACCGGGTAGGGTCTGCTGGTGGCGGGCCCAGCCAGCTTTCCGCTGTCCCTGGTTCAGCCGCTTGGATGGCAAAACCAGTGGCTGGGTGGCTGTCAGGCTGACATTCCTCTGGGGGCTGGCTACCTTTGCTCTAGTAGCTTGGGAGGGCGAGGCCCCATTTGGGCCTGCATTCCCCAGTTCTGCTCTAGCATTAAAGAAGCTGCCCTCTGATCCCCGATTAGCTTCTCAGGTCTGCGCAGAGTGATCGGCAGGCATGCCAGACAGCCCCAGAACACGTATGATGACATTTTCCGCAGACTCTCTCCCATGTGAGGTATGGCCGTATGACTCTGTGGGTACATCCTTTCCTCCGAGTTCTGATGTTCCCTGTGATGGCCCAGCACTCCTGGACAGTGCCTGGCGCAGGGCTGAGAAGATTGAAGCGGGGGTGGGGGGGGGCTCCGTAGAGATTGGTTATTTTTATTTTTATTTTTATTTTTTTTTTTTAAGATTTTATTTATTTATTTGAGAGAGAGAATGAGAGAGCGAGAGAGAGCACATGAGAGGGGGGAGGGCCAGAGGGAGAAGCAGACTCCCTGCCGAGCAGGGAGCCCGATGCGGGACTCGATCCGGAGACTCCAGGATCATGACCTGAGCCGAAGGCAGTCGCTTAACCAACTGAGCCACCCAGGCGCCCGAGATTGGTTATTTTTAAAGAACTCAAGAAATTCTAGTGTTTCTTAATTGATGCCTTGGCAAAGTGCTTTGTTTGGGTTGTTTATGATGTTCTTTACCTTCAAGCGTAAACGTGTATGATTTGCCCGTGCGATTTTTCTGGTGCCTTTATTCCTGCCTCCTATATACAGACATCTCCGAGCTCGGACAGAAAGGGCGGAGGGGTGGGCAAAGGAGGGGCTCCCTGGGAAGTCGAGGTGAATGAAGTGCAGGAGCTGGGTTCAGAAAGCCCTCTTCCCCCGATCTCGCATTTGCTGTCCTCGGGTCAGTCCGTGAGCTCTGCCGCCGCCCCCTGGGCCCCGCTGCTGTTCCATGGCCTGCTCCTTCTAGCTCATCCCCAGCCCTCCCTTGACTCTGTCCCCTAGACGGGCAGAGTGTAGGGGAGGAGAGGGCAGGTGTGGTGGGGGGGTCCAGGGAAGAGGTTTTCCGTGGTTTGTACCAGCTGTTCGCCTTCTTCCCCGTGCTGTTGCTTCCCGGAAGCTCTGCACGGAGTTGGGGTCGCGGGATGGAGTTCCCGGGAGCCTGGAAGAGTCGCGGGCTGTCCCGGATGCGGACGTGCTCCCGTGTGCACGCTGGGCTACGGATGGATGACAGCTCGCAAGCGCCAGGGCCGGCAGGCCTGACTTCTTTGTAGAGAGGGAGGAGGAACACTTCGTAGTTATTTTTATTTTTGGCACTGGAAGCTTGAAAACATTTTCTCCCTTTTCCTTTCTCAACATAATCTCTTAGCTGACAGTTCTGGTGCTTGGTTTCTTAAAGAGTAGATGAGTGAAAAACCGGCAGCAGACCTTTTTTCCTCTTTAGCCTTGTCATTTACAGAAGGCAAAGAACACGAAAGGAGAAGGAAAGTGGGAGTGGCGGGAGAACGAGCAGGACGGAGGTCGTGGGGCACTGCTGGGCACTGGCCGTGGCTTCCAGAGGGCATTGGGAGCCCGGAGGCTGTCTCACTCCCTTCAGGAAGGAACTGCTTGTCCCAGACAGCAGCCTCGGGCACCTGGGCTGTTCTGACTCTTTCCGTAACTCTTGCAGCTCTGTGCACAAGGGCACTTGGGAGAAGCGCAAGGAGGAGAAAGCTGGGGTTGTTCAGACTGCTCTTCGGAGGTTCCTGTTTCATGGGGGTCTTTCTGTCTTTTGAGTGGAGTGGCTTACTGCTCCTTCGTTCTCCTCCTCTACCGCCTCCTCCTTTTTTTTCCTTAATCAAAATCCGTATAACATGAAATTAATTCTTTTTATCATCTGTTTATTTATTATTATTTTTAAAAATATTTTATTTATTTATTTATTTGCCAAAGAGAGAGAGGTAGACCGAGCATAAGCAGGGGGAACAGCAGAGGGAGAGGGAGAAGCAGACTCCCCGCTGAGCAGGGAGCCCGATGTGGGACTCGATCCCAGGACTCTGGGATAATGACCTGAGCCGAAGGCAGATGCTTAACTGACTGAGCCACCCAGCGCCCCTAAGTAAACAATTCCATGGAATTTAGTGCATTCACATTGTCGTGGCCCTCACACCTTAACTCAAGTGCTTCTGGAGGCAAGGAGCAGAGGAGGCTGGTGGCTTCCTTTCTGGGGCAAATGGACTGGAAAATTCTCTCACCAGGCTCTTTGTGGCAAACTTTCCTTCTGAGGCATGACTTGAGAAGAGTAGGGCTTCTTTTTACACTGGGCCTTGAGATGCTGTGTTGATGAACATCTCTTATTATATTTATTTATTTATTTTTAAAGATTTTCTTTATTTATTGACAGAGACACAGCAAGAGAGGGAACACAAGCAGGGGGAGTGGGAGAGGGAGAAGCAGGCTTCCTGTGGAGCAGGGAGCCTGATGCGGGGCTCAATCCCAGGACCCTGAGATCATGACCCGAGCCAAAGGCAGACGCCTAACGACTGAGCCACCCAGGCGCCCCGATGAACATCTTTTAATATGGCTGCAGAGAGAATCCTCTTACTTGGTGTTGATGAGAGGATAGAAAGTAGCTCATGGGCCTTCTGGTCTTTTCTGTGGCATTTGTGATTTAATGGAGGGCTGACCGTAAAGAATACAAAGAAGAGATGCACATATAAGTACTGTGTAATCACTTGTCGTCTTCCGTGCAGTGCTGTTTTTTTTTTTTTTAAGATTTTATTTATTTATTTGAGAGAGAGCGTGAGTGCGGAGGAGGGGCAGAGGGAGAGGGGGAAGCAGACTCCCTGCTGAGCAGGGAGCCCGATGCAGGGCTCCATCCCAGGACCCTGGGAACATGACTGAGCCCAAGGCAGGTGCTTAACCGACTGAGCCACCCAGGCGCCCCGCAGTGCTGTTTTTCTACAGAAATTTTGAGTAGAGCTCTGAAATGATTGGCAAGACCATAGGCAGGAGAGTTAAGGGGATGGACTTGCATTGAAGCAAAATTAGGTTATTACCAGATTAGACAGACAAGTGTACCATAAGTTTATTAGCCGGATTCTGTCATTAATCACTTGAATGCCTGCTGTATACAGAAGTCTGTGCTGAACTAGGAGTTGGAGGAGAATAAAATAAAATAAATATATGGCCTGGGGAGCTGAGTTGGGATTTTGGTTGATCTAATTTTTGATTCTTGTATATATGGAATCTGACTACATCCGGAGAAATTCATTTGCAGGTTTGACTAATTACTGAAAAAGAAAACCTGGCTTTTGATTTTTCCTGAAAAAAAAAATGTGATTGTACTGAGAAAAGTCAGCTACCACTTTGAATTTGCTTGACATGGAGAAGTAGGTGGAAAGTGGTGCCCAAGCCATTCTCTTCCGTTGATTTTCAGTTTGGATCATTTGCAAGAAATCTCAGGCAGATCTTGGAGAGAGATCTTGAAGAAAATGCATTGTAGGTGAGGCTTTCTAAACACTTTGAAAACAAATCCGCTTTCCTGAGCGCGTTCTGTTCAGGAGCCTTCACGTTTCTCAGAACCATTTATGGATTTGCTTCCTTTTGAGAGGGATTGAAGTGATCAGTCATTTCTGACAGCAAAGATTTATGAACACTGCCTCCAAAGATGGTACAAATTAAATTGGATACTGTTATAATAAAAATACAGGGCTGCTACTTACAGGTTTCTTTGTTGAAGGCAGCTTTGGGGAGGTGGCTTTCTGTTCTCAGCATGTTAAATGTTGAGAGAATTAAAGAGTTAATTTTCTTAGATCCTCCCACCCTGAAAATGAAGTGTTTGTATTAGTATTGCGTTACAGTAGTCATGAAATTGGGCGTAGCAGAACAAGCCTCTTTTTTTACTTACTTTCTTTTTTTTTCTTCCTTCCTTTTTTTTGAAAAGAAAGTTTTTTTTAAAAAAAGTATTGGAGGGAGAAAATAATAAAATCAGAAAAAAATGATATTTTCCCAGGGACTCTTGTTTGACTTAGCAACTTTTTTGTTGTTTCAGTAAGATTTTTATTTTTCATGCCATAAAGGCTGTTATTGTACTAATCATCACGCCAGGCTTTCTGAGGGTGTCGGCTTGGGAAGACTGTGGGAGTCAGGGACACTGTTGCGTTCCCACCATGGTGGAGAGACAGTGCTAAGTGCTTCTTATGGATGATCTCGTTTAATCCTGCCAGCAACGCTGGGAGGTAGGTATTATCATTGTCCTCATGTGCAGGTGGAGAAATTGAGCTTTAGAAAGTTAAGGGACTGCCCCCAGAGTGACAGTGCTCTGGGATATCAGCCCTGCCCCTCTGCTCCTACCCACTGTCCTGCTCTGCCCCTCAGGGTTAGGCTGCCCACTGCTTCCTACATGCACCACCTCCCCTCTTCGCTCCTCCTCTTTGCTCCATGTCCAATCTGTAGCACTGAGTGCTGGGCCTGTGGGGTCTGCTAATGCATGGGACCCGCCCGCGTGGAGATCAGCGGGGTCACAGTCAGGTGCTGGGAGAAATGGGATCTCAGAGAGGTTCCTGGAAGGACCACAGTGCAGCTGAGCATTAAAGGGTGATTTCCAGTTAACCACATGAAGGAGGTGGGGAGGGTGTTTCAAATTAGAATGGGATTTAAAAAGTCTGGGGTTGGAGGCTGATACAGATGGTTCAGCGAGCCGTGCCTGGGCGTGGGCGTGTGCATGAAAGCGTTTAGCAATCGTATGATGGAAGAGGCTTCTTCATTCAAGTTACACTTAGGAACTGATACAAGTTTGCCAGGGACCACCGCCGGCCCATACCCTAGAGTTGGAAGCATCATCCTAGCCCGTTCCTCTTCCATCAGACAATGCTGTCTTGAGACCATGGAAGAGATTTATGGCTGGGAGAATGGGAGGGCAGTTTCCAGTGATTTGCTCAGACTTACAATAAAGTTGTTGCCGGGCCGACAGAACACCTGTCCGGTAGAGCCTCATCTGAGCCTGCCGCTGGCCACTTTTCTCCAGTTCTGAGAACGGGGAGAAAAGGAGAGTTGGTTATTCTAACAGCCAGATGGCCGCATGCCTCCATAATCCCTGGGAATGTATCCGAGAACATCGATTTTCCTTCCTCTAAATCTTACCATAACAGATCTTGCAACAGAGGCCAGTTTGGCCCTCACACAATTAGCATTTGATTGTGGACTAAATTTCAGTGTCTTATCTTTGTGCTTTTTTGTGACACCACTGACTGAATATACTGTGTTTTTTGTTTTTTGTTGTTAATTTTGCAGTAATGGAATACCATATTTCATGCATCTCATTTGTTTGGACATCACTTCCCACACTCGGGACAGAGTTTCTCAGATTGTTAGTTGTAGCATTCTACTTTGTCTTTCCTTGCCTCTTACTTGATCAAAATATACCTCAGTTACATTTTCCTTGAAATCCTAGGACAGCGCAAGATATTTTAAATGTTTACTTTGTATTTTGTTTGTATTTACTTTCTGTTTTGAGTTGAAACACTTGGAATTTCGTGTGGCATTTTAAAAGCATTATAATAGGGTGGTTAGATGCGAGGGCTCTTGAGTGGAGGGCTGGGTTGGATTCCCCGTTCCCCCCGCTTGTTAGGGGTTTGACTTGGGGCATCATAATAGTTTCCATGTCATAGGGTGGTCCCGAGGCTCGGGTTCATACGTATAAACTGCTTAGGACAATGCTTGAGGTATTGCAGGAGCTCACTAGATGTTAGCTGCCGTAGCTCTTACTATAGTTATTCCAGAAAGCACAAGTCTAAACGTATATTTGAAAATCTGATAAGCTTATGGATAAAACCCCTCTTATTTTTGTGGAAGGAGTGTAAGTACAGTGTGATTCCTAGTCATAAATACCTGATGCTCTTTTGAAAGTGCTCTTTTTCCCCTTTATTAAAACATTACACAAATTTGAAGGGTAAAAGGAAAAAAATTCTCATGACTGATGTCTAATGTCATTACTTAACACAAATTATTCTTTTTTTTTTTTTTTTCAGTTTTTTTCCCCCCTTAATCTTAAATTTATTAAAACAGGTAGGTAGGGACAATCCCATTGAATAAATATTTGAAATAGTTTTTTTTTTTTTTAAGATTTATTTATTTGACAGAGAGAGAGAACGCAAGCAGGGAAGCGGCAGGCAGAGGGGAGAGGGAGAAGCAGGCTCCCCATGGAGCAGGGAGCCCGATGCGGGGCTCGATCCCAGGGCCCTGGGATCATGACCTGAGCCGAAGGCAGACGCTTAACTGACTGAGCCACCTAGGCGCCCCTAAATAGTTTTTTTTTAACCTAAGTAAGCTATCATGAATATGGTTTCATGTTATTGGTATCTACACAACAATTATAAATGCTTACATAACAATACATCAAAGGGATTTTTACCTTTATTTATTTAACCATTGGACTCTTAAGTTGTTTCAAGTTTTTTGTTGTTATGTATAATTCTCTGACGGTGGTATTTCATCACAAAAGCTCTTTCTTATTTGGGCAGTAATCCCCAAAGTGGAATCAATCAGTCAAAGGCAAGGAATGTCTAAGGTCCAGTACATGTCTCCACTGCTTTCCATGAAGGGTCACAATTCATATTCGTACCTGCTGAGGACACCAGATTGATTTCACTGTACTTCCTCACTATTGGGTATCATCTCAAAAATGCACTAACATTTGGGGCACCTGGGTGGCTCAGTCGTTAAGCGTCTGCCTTCGGCTCGGGTCATGATCCCAGGGTCCTGGGATCGAGCCCCGCATCAGGCTCCCTGCTCGGCGGGAAACCTGCATCTCCCTCTCCCCCTCCCCCTGTTTGTGTTCCTGCTCTCGCTGTGTCTCTCTATGTCAAATAAATAAATAAAATCTTTTTAAAAAAATGCACTAACATTTGATGGAAAACAGTATCTCGCTGATGGTTAAAACTTTAATTAATGAAACGTGAGTGTTTTCCTCTATGAATGTTGCCTAATTTTGTTGTTTCTTTTGTGAATTGCTTAATCATATCTTTTGGCATCATCTTTGTGGTACTTTTCTTTTTCTGTTTTTAATCACAGTGATTTCTTATTTCTTACAACCACAGACTTCAATTTATATTAACTCTTTGCCAGTATTCAAGATAATAACCTTTTGTCTCTTGCATATAAGGTATTTATTTTCTAGTGTACTTCCCCTTTCAGGGTTAAAAAACTTTTGATGTTTTGATGTTTTAAATTTTATCCAATACAGTGTGTTGATCATTTCCTCATGATCAAATGAAATACCATTATTATTTTTCTAAATACAGAGAAGTAACAGAAGGACTCACAGGGAACCATAATCTCTCCACCCATACAACCTCTACCGATAACAAAAAACTAATATCTGTGTGTGGATGGTATGTTCAAAAGCAAAATCCCATCTCTCATAACCTCTCACTCTGAGTTTTCGTTCTCCTCTGTAAAATGTTTCTTGTGATTTCTTCCAAGGAATAGAAAGCATGTATTTGCATATATTTTAAACTGAAAGAGATAATGCTACACTCATTGTTTTGCACCTTGCATTTGGCCACTTAAAAATATACTTTGGAGATGCTCTCATATGAGTCGTTACAGACGTGTGTCTGTATATCAATTCTATTCTACCAATGGCTGTCCTGTTTGGTTGGTCGTATCCTGAAAAACCTTTGATTTTCTCAAGGTTGTTTTATAAATTTTACACTAAGTAAATTCTCCAGTTTCTAGAATTTTGAGAAATATTCAATTTTTTAAAAAAGATTTATTTATTTATTTGAGAGAGAGCAGGGGAGGGGCATCAGGAGAAGGAGAGAGAGAATCCTCAAGCAGACTCCCTGCTGAGCTCAGAGCCCGATGCAGGGCTCTATCCCAGGACTTTGAGATCATGACCTGAGCTGAAACCAGGAGTCCAACGCTCAACTGACCGAGCCACATGGGTGTCCCAAGAGATACTCAACTTTATTTCCTTCAGGGTTAGTAATTCAGGTTTGTGCTTAGAACACTGTTAAGATGCAATTAGAAAAAGACAAATATGTAAGTCAAAATGTTAGGACTTGAAAAGGGGCCTGGGAGTTATAAAAATTTAACTTTGTGATTTAAAATAATGATAATCTTTTAAATTGGCTTTTGTGATGCCTACTGGAATAGGCAGTCAGCATGATTATGCATTTCACAGCCTAATTCATCCATTTTATTTTATTTTTTTAAGATTTTATTTTTTAAGTAATCTCTCCATGTAACACGGGGCTCGAACTTACAACTGCAAGATCAAGAGTCACGTGCTCTACCAACTGGGCCAGCCAGGTGCCCCTAATTCATCCATTTTAATGTGATGTCATGTTTAGACATAGCAATACTGACAAACCTTGCATGTCCACAAATAAATATGCCACGGATCAAAGTAAGATATTGGCAACAAGAATAATGCTGTGTCCATGTGAGGAATTAAAAAAAAATTGATTATGAACTGTATCTCATTAATCCAAAACATTGCTTCTCCTTTTACCCCAATTGTCACCTAAAGAAAAGTCTGCCTGTGCCCGTGGGACAGTTTTCATTTCTGTCCTGTCACCTCGTCCTAGAGTTCTGTAACGTATTTTCTAGACCTCAGCTTGGTTGTTATGCACAGGAGATGCGCCTGGATGTTTTATCCTGGTACCAGTAGGGGTTCAGAATTTAAGAGATAACCTGAACTGTTTGCTCTTCTGTGTGTGTAATGAATAAAGAATGGGTCTAGCCCAGCATACTTAAATGTTTGACCTGTAAAAACAGTAAAGAATTCAATCCTGTTAGAGTTGCTTTTGTGTTTATTATTATTTTTTAAAGATTTATTTATTTATTTTAGTGGGGAGGGGCAGAGGGAGAGGGAGAGAGAATCTCCAGCAGGTTCCCCACTGAGCACAGAACTGGATGAGGGGCTTGATCTCAGGACCCTGAGATCATGACCTGAGCTGAAGTCAAGAGTCAGAGGCTTAACCGACTGAGCCATCCAGGCACCTGGTGTGTTTAAGAGATACTTAATTGTATATTTTGTTTAATGCTAACAAAATCTCCATTTTCTTAGAGAAAGATTTTTTAACAGGGTTCCTTGAAAGGTTTGGTCTTTAAAATTTTCCATCTCACATTAAATGTCCAAATCAATGCAGGCAGTATGGGGGAAAGCGTATGCCACATTTTCTGAACATGTTATTAAATATATATATTCATTGGGATGCTCCTGATATACCTTCACTGCACATTGGCCTGGCATTGCTCTGGTACTTTTCATTAGCGGGGCTTGTTGCTCATGAGTTGCATAGGGAAGAACTGAAAAGAGAGATATAAATTTTCCAGAAGATCACTCCAATGCTTAAACAGCTCACTGGTCTGCTGAGAGCTGGGCTATTTTGTGCCCAGGCCACAGTAACAGCAAATGGGATGCAAAGCCTTTCTAGGAAGCGACTGTCCCTGTTGCTGATATTGCTCACCCCCAGCTGGCTGGTGAGTGGCCCAACCCTCTCCAGATTAGGGCAGGTGTTCTTTTGAGTTTCTTTCTTTTATTAAGCCTCTTGGACTATGTATGCCTTTTCCCTTCCTCAAGAAAAACATAGGCATGCCCTCTGGTTACTATGTAACATAATGTGCATTCTCTCTGATTACTACATTGTTTCCATCTCTTTCCGTGGCATAGAGAAAAGGAAAATTCACTTGTTTTCTGTTTGGTCATTTCAGGAATTTGCCTTGGAGGCTGTGGGGCCAGGCTTTAATGCAGGCAGACAGAGCTTATCAGATCTGTTAGCCTCTCAGCTACTTCTTGAAAACTTTTCTTTCCTCTGAGCCTTGTCTGTGTGACTTAGTGCAGCATTACAAGCTTACCCAAATAGCAGGGATGACTATAGCTTGTTGATGACCAGAGCTATGAAAATTCTCTCACCGAGCCAAATGAACAAACAAATAAAACAACAACCAGGTGACTGTTGCCAATCCAGATACACTGCTGGATACCTGGCCCCAGGTAGTCCACGTGCAGATTGGAATACTCAGGCCATCCCTATTCACGGTCTGTAAATCTTCTGATTTATTGTGCCCTTTGTGATTCGAGCCACGTTTATTCATGGGGGGATTTCCATTGAAATCAGAGCCCACTGTAAACTAGGGGCAAGAATCAGGAATTAAAATGGCGCACATTGTTCTTTGTTAGAAAAGAATCCTGGTTCTGCGATTGTAGACAAATATTTGCTTTTGAAGAATCTGGTGGTGTGTCGATGGCTTTGTTCACATCCAGAGAACACATGCTCTCTGGCCTTGCAAGGAGGCAGGCACATGCATCACGCAGATGATATTATAATGCTTGGAATCTCGGTGCTTGCTACTTAAAGTATGAATAGCTCCTCACCTCCCCCCTCCCCCCCCCCCCCCCCCCCCCCCCCCCCGCAACGTAGCTTGTTTCCGTAATGGGACAGGTCTTTACCCCAAGGAGTCTACAGTGTCCTGTGGGGGGTGACACAGGACAAGGGTCCCATTAACTCTAGCTAGAGATGAATACTGCCATGCAGCTTTCTTGCATTATGCTAAGGCAGCATCAGAGAGAGAGAGAGAGAGAGAGGCCTCATATCTTTTATCTTTCAAAGCCAGCGGATTAAGGAGTAAAGAAGCCTGCACCTCTGGGGAGCTGCCCTGAGCCTCAGTTTCTTCATGGGTATAGGAGGAGAAATCATTCTAACCTTTCCTTAGCACTTGTTCCTGCTCTCACAGCCTCCTTAGATGTCATGAGGATTAAATGAATTAATGGATGCCAACTATCCAGAGAAGTTTTTTATCATACAGTAAGTGCTTAATACATGTTGGCTCATGATCCCTGTTTCTGGGTGAGGAACACTGAGGTGTAGGTTGGCTGAGTAACTTAGCCAGGTGTACGCAGTAGGTGCCAGGGCCCAGGCTCCCCTCCTCCAGAGCATATGCCCTCTGTCACCACCCTGAACTGCCTTTCAGGAAGATGCTAGCTTTCCACCTGTCAAACGTGGGTGGTTGGTTGAATGGAACATGGAATAATGTGTGGGAAAAGCATGAACGTTCAACCCTATGGTGCTGGCCCAGAAACATGAGCTGGCCGTCTGCAATGATGAGGCATCGGGCAGGTGCTGGGGAGTCCGAGGTGAAGAAGGCCCCGATCCCAGGCAGCTGCAGTCCAGGCGGGCAAAGCAAGTGCGAACGTACAATGTAGGTTCTGTGTGGTAAGGGCTGAGATGAACACATCTCCTGGGGCCAGGAGGGGGCTGAGGAGGGGACCCGTCAGGAGCCAGGTGGGTGGGGTTGGATGCCTGAGGACTGGTCTCCGGCTGAGCAGAGGTGGTGCTAGGGCACTTTCTGCCAACCACCAGGGCCACGGAAGTGTCCTAGAGTCGGGGTGGGGGGAAGAAGGTGGGACAGATTATTGGGGGTCAGTTCTTTCACTGCATAGTGCACATGCCTGTCTACCTGATTAGCTAAGATTCTTGGCAGAATTCTTGGCAGCTCAATATAAAGCTAAAATATTTTTTTTAATATTTTATTTATTTGACAGAGAGGGAGAGAGAGAGCACAAGCAGGGGGAGTGGGAGAGGGAGAAGCAGGCTTCCCGCAGAGCAGGGAGCCTGATGTGGGGCTCGATCCCAGGACCCTGGGATCATGACCTGAGCCGAAGGCAGACGCTTAACCGACTGAGCCACCCAGGCGCCCCTAAAGCTAAAATATTTTGATTTATTTGATTATTCCCCTCTCCTCCCCCCAGGGTGAGAGGGAAATATTGAAGGGCCAAATGGGGAAGGGTCACGGTCACCTTTTGTAAGACTGCTCCGGGCAACATGGAAGATGGGCTTGAATGGAGTAAGAACGCAGTCATTGGGAGGGGGTGCTCTGAGGTAAATCCCACAGTAAGTGATGCAGGTCTTGGGGAGCCTCGGGAACTGTCCAGGATGTTAATGAGGTTGAGTTCTAGGCCTCTCTGCCTGGCCCTGAGGGCTCAGGTGTGTCAGGTAACCTTCCTGGGCTTGTGTTTCCTGTCTGTGAGGTGTAGAGCATTTCCCTTTGATTTGGGTGAATGGGATGGGATGAACTGGAACCACACTGAGGTGTTTGTGAAACAGAGAGCTGAAGTGATTGGAGAAGATGAATTTCAACAGGACTGATACTTGTTGCTTGCTGACTTAATTGGCTTATTAGGGTTGTTTACCCACCCTCGTGTGATGGATACCAAGTGAATCCTAGAAGAATTTATAGTCTTTGGTTCTTAAGTAATGGCATTTGCAGAAAAAATAAAGTTCCCCATTTGTTCATGAATTTGGAAGGGTCTTGCAGAAATAAGAGACCTTATAAATATCTAGTAACCTTTCACCACTTTAAAATATCGAGAGGACAAATGATGCTGATGGCAGCTTGCTTTGCATCATGAATTATGTATGCAGCATGCCCTGGAGTTCCTTATGGCCGCGCATAACGAATCATCTTTTGTTCTAGCTTATTTTCGGTGGTGGTGCTTGCAAAAGAAGAGGTCAAAGCAAATGCATTACGGAGATCCGTTTGGTGCGGGCTGATTGCCTTTTGCCATCCTCTTCTCTTAGTTGCTTTTGTTTGTGCTTTGTTTATTCTTTATCGACTGGCTGTGCAGTAGGGGGGATGTGGGGCGAGTGGGAGGGGAAGCCCCCGGTGTTGACAGCTGCAGGTCGGGCTAGAGGCAGAACATAGTGCAGGGACCTCTCCCTGCGCTTCTAAAGCGGTTCTCCTCTTGCCCCCTTCTTCCTCCTCGCTGTGCCCTCTTTAAATTCATCAGGGCAGTGAGTCCCACCAAGATCTTTATGCTCTGTGTAAGAGCAGGTTGGGCCCTAACTACTTTGGAACCTAATAATAAATAAAATAAAATGGAATAAATTATTAAGAACACGCCCATGATCTGTTCTCCCACTAATTTTCTCCAGACTCTTGCAGTTAGAGAGGATTAAACACCATGAAACACAGCAGAGAATTAGATTGTGCTTTTTCTCCCCCCTACCCCTCCCCTAGCAAAGATTTCTTCTGGATCGGAGAAGGATATCAAAGGTACTGTTTAAATCTGACGCATGAAGTACTGATGACTGAAAGCAGAAGCCAGTTGTAACATTGCTTGTTTTAGTCATCCGTAACTGCTTTCTGCAGGGGAGCGGCTCTCTACCTTACGAGGGTGGAGCCTCTCAGACACAGGTGTCACCGCGGGCTCACCTGGAATTCACTAGAAAGGGCCTACCCTGGTATTTCATTGTGGCTTGGTGAGCTGTCTCCTCTTCCCTAAGATGATCACTCGTGGGGATGATCCGAGGCGAAGGTCTGAATCATTGGGAGTGGCTCCACATCAAGGCAAGCCCGAGACCTGTGGTCACCCCGTGAAGTTCACGTCTACTGAGGGCTGGTTCCGATGTATTAGTCAGTTCCAATTTACTGTCAGTTGAAAAAGGTTGAGGCTGGTCATCTCCGTGGTTAATTATGGTTTTAGCTCATACTAAATTAAAAGAAAATCTTTCCAAGAAAAATCATTTTTTGAAAAAGATTTTATTTATTTATTTGACAGAGAGAGAGAGAGTGTGTGTGTGCACACGAGTCGGGGGGGCAGCAGGCAGAGGGAGAGGGAGAAGCAGGCTCCCCTCTGAGCAGGGAGCCCAATGTGGGGCTTGATCCCAGGAACCCAGGATCATGACCCGAGCTGAAGGCAGACACTTAACTGACTGAGCCACCCAGGCGCCCCTCCAAGAAAAATCATTTAACTCTTCATCAGCATTAACCAAAAGCTACAACACCGTGCTCATGCAATATAGAGAAATGAGATAACATCTAGAGTTAACATGTAGGTAGGCATTTGTCAGGATACTCGTTCACTTCACCCCACATTCACTCAGCAGAAATTAACTGTGGCCTTCCAACAACGTAGGGGCGCCGGGAAGATCTGGCAGGAATCCCACTAAGAGACGTCCTTCAGGACCTTGGTCTGGAAAGGGAGATGAGGTTCGTGTACAACTGCAGTAGATCAGGGAGTGAATCTAGACAGAGTGCCATGGGAATCCAGAGGAGGAAGAGACTCCTTCCAGCTGAGTGGGGTCATGGAGGAACTAGAATTCCGCTTAGTAGTGAGAAAGGTGTGCTGTGAATAAGGAAGTTGTAAATGGTCTTTTTTCTTCTAGAGAGAGCATCCGATCCCTGGGCTTCACCTCATAATTTTTGAATGACTATTAGCTCATTCTCATGTAATCATAGCTTGCATTGCTTGTAAAATCCTGGGGTTAAACTAATAATAAAAGAGGAGAAACACTGGTTTTCTAAAATTTTTTTCTATGTGATACATGTAAGGTACATATGCACCTCCTTTTATTTTTATGCCATTTTAGGAACCTCTGGGGTTTTGTTTGTTTGTTTTTTGCTATCTTAGGAACAGCTAAAGGCATACTTTCAGTAGTGTGAGATTAATTTTTAATTTGTGCCATAAAAATGTAACAAAGCTTACATGGTGAAGAATTCAGTGGGTCTATCTACATTATTAACCATTGTGATTTTAATAAAAGCATAGCCTTTGTTTAATTGCATTTTCTGCTAGTACAGGCTTGAAGAGCTCCATCCATCTGCTTTATTATCTTGTTTTCTTCAATCTGAAGTTCTGTTTTGTTTCCCCTTCTCTATTATACTAATGCATCTTAGCAATATAGAACATCGTGTGACTGTATGATGTGTAGCTTAACTGTATGCTAAGAAGAGTCCTCTCTCTCCTTTGGCTCGGTGTCACCTTCTAAATTTTTAGTTATTTGCAAATGATGGGATTATAGTTTTAAAATTGTCTGGTGTCAGATAAATACCTCCCCATTCTCTACAGAAGGCTAATCACGCAAGTAAATTCTTATCGAATTTCATGTCATGATTTTATTTTAGGCTTCCCCGAGGTAGTTGCTTGTAGGGTAGTTCACAAGACCGGAGAGATCCAAGTAGTAACATGAACATTTTCCATCACATTCAGGCAGTTCTGTTTTCTGCAGAAAACAAATGAAGCAGTTATTATGTGTGAGACCATGTAGGAGATTGGAGAAGAGAATCAGTGGCCCCTTTGTATCACCGATCCTTCTTACCAGCTCTGAGAGTGATCTCTACTAGGTAACCATACATAGATTCCTCTTCTAAATCCCCATTTAACATTGGAGTTTTATCTTCTGCAAAAACAGTGTTCAGTTAGGGAGAGCACTTGGGGCAGGTAAAGCGGCTAGGTAAGCGCAGTTTGTAAATGCAGGTAAAGAGGCTGGTACTCAGTGGGTAAGCTTTCCCAAAATTGTCCGGCCAAGTCCCAAGAGACCCAGCCTTGGAGCCTCTTCGTCATCACCTCCTTTTGAGATTGGTTTGGTGCTTTTGTGTGCCTGCATTATCAGGAGGGCAGCCCGAGCAAAGGCTCGGAAAAAGTGAGGAACGGTGTAGACGGAGGACCTCTAGTCTGTTGTAGGAAGAACTCCTGTCCTTGTTGTTCTGTCTTCCCAAGTGAAATAATAGGACACCCAACTGTTTTATACACACCAGGCTTCTGGCCTTTTTGGACTCTGGAAATTAAATCCTTTGAGATACTGAATTTCCAATTTGGGAACAAAAAGTAATGGGGCTAAGGGGCTGTATGGTTTAATATTGGCAAGTCGATTTTTATAACAATTACTAGCAATTCCAGAGAAGTTCTAGGCCGCTTACCCCGAGTAGCCTAAGATTTGACAGTTGAATGCTACAAAATTGTATTCATCAGCCACGTTCTGAAATGAAGAGAAGTCATCCAGTGAGGAATGAATGTCATGTGTCATGTGCTGTTTTTCAGCCTGACCCCCCCTCCCCCCCCACCACAGGGTTTTCCTGGGCTGGGTCTGGTGAGTTAGTATGCCGCCTGAGTTTGGATAACTCGTTATCTCCCTGTCTCCCTACCCATCGTTAACCACTGTACCCAGGAGCTTTCCAGGTTTTGCCTTTTGAGTTTTGTTAAACAAATGGTGCTAGGTCTTTATGAGGAAACAGCATCTAATCTTCTAATTTTGAGGGTGAAACTTTTTTTTTTTTTTTAACCTTAGGTGGAACCCTCATTGATTAGTTTGGAAACTAGATATCCTTTTTTAGTAGCTAATCTGTGATTCATACGTAAGCCAAAAGAAATCGCAAGTAATCTTTAGGATGAGAAAACTTCAGTGCTATGTTATATAACTTTATATCTCACTTCCTACTTTTCTTTCTTTTCCTTCTTTCCTTCATTGTGTCTGTCTGCCTGTCTTTCTTCTTTTAAGTAGTACCTAGAGCACATAGGTGAATTTAAAGGTAAAATGACTGCCAAGTGACTCCAGATCCTACGGGTTTTATCCTGGGATGCAGCTGGGAAAATTCATTTTACATGATAAAGAAAATAAATTTCAAAACCATCTGGTAGAGAGCTGGTATAAATCACAGGAAGGGAATAGCTAATTTCATGCTTATTGTGGTTCTTATGAGATAATGTAAATATATATTTGAGTATTTTAGGAAGAAGAGATTTGAAAGTGATTTACCAAACCAGTTATTTGAATGGTTCCGCATTTTGACCTGCCCGAAACACATCAAAGTTAACATGAGGGTAACTTTTCATATTTAGGGTATGAATTTGGCCCAAGGAACATTAAATATATTTTCACTTGGCAGTTTTTAATATGAAGACATTGTATCTACCAATGTGGGAGTGGGGGAGGGGAGCAGAGGTGGCGGAGCGGGGTCAGGGCCGTTTTGTTGCACAATTCCATTGCGTCAGTGGAAACCGTGCACCTGGAGTTGGGCAGTGAATACCCCTCAGGGCCATTAGCAGCAGGCCTATTGGGAATACAAATGGAAGGACTTTGTTCATTGATTTATTCATCTGTAGTTATGGCTGGTTAAAAGTAAAGTCCAAATTCACAGTGAACCAGGTCACAGTCAAGATTTAGGACCAGCACCCAGGGAAATGAGTCTCTGAGACAGGCCAAAGGTGTAGGAATCAGATGATCAAGAGAGAGGTTAGGAACTTTTTGGTAATGTGGTCTGGAAAAATCTAAGGAGTAGAAACCAAGAGTCCAGGAGGTCATGGTTGGTGGAACAAGAAAAGAGCTTTAGTGGTAACAGTATAGGTGAGAGCCCATTCTTGGTAAGGTCAACTGGGTAGGAATTCATTATGCCTCATCTATGTAGGAAGTAGATGAAGGGCTTTGAAGTCCCACTGATATGAATGGAGGGAGCCACTGTTAATTTAAAGAAACAGGGGTGGTGGTGGTGATGGGAAGAGCAATAGCATCAGTTAGAGGTCTTAGGATATGTCCATCGGGAGTGAACTGTCCTAGGGGGAATCAGTCACAAGTTATTAAATTATTTAAAAATAGGTATTTTAAGTTGAAGGATTTATACTACCTGATTTAAATACTTCCTTTGAAGCTAGTAATCAAGATAGTGTGGTATTTGTGTAAGGATAGGCAAATCTATGCAACACGGTAGACCGACGTATATGGTTACTTGATTTTTGATTGACAAAAGTACGAAGAGAGGGAAGGGTAATATTTTCGAAAAATGGTGCTGAAACAATTAGACATCTGTATTCATAAAAATGAATCTTGACCCATACCTCACACCATACACACAGATTACCTTGAAATAAATCAGAGATCTAAACGTAAGGGCCAAAACTATAAAATCTTACAAGGAAAACATAGGAGAAACTCTTTGTAAACTTTGGATAGGCTAAGATTTTTTTTTTAGCACAAAAACTATATAAGAAAAATTTTGATGTATCAGACTTAAAATGAAAAACTTTTGGTCTTCAGAAGAACTGTTAAGAAAATGAAGAGGCAATCCATAGTTCAGGAGAAAATATTTGCAAAACATATATCTGATTCAAAACAAAACTCTTACAACTCTAACAGTAATAAAATCCAATTGAGAACTGGGCAAAATATTTGAATAGACACTCTCCAAAATAGGAATATGAATGGCAAATAAGCAGATTAAAAGATAGCAATATTATTAGTCATTAGGGAAATAAACTTGAAACCACTAGGAGATACCACTACATACCCCCTAGAATGGCTAAGATTAAAAAGACGGACTATACCAAGTGTTGTTGAGGATGTGTAATAGGTCAGGCTCTCCTGTATTGCTGTTGGGAAGGCAAAATGGTATAATCACTTTGTGAAACTGTGGTTGTTTCTTTTTTTTTTTTTATTGCCATGAATTTTTGTTTCATTTTTTTTTATTATTATGTTATGTTAATCACCATATATTACATCATTAGTTTTTGATGTAGTGTTCCATGATTCATTGTTTGTGTATAACAACCAGTGCTCCATTCAGTACGTGCCCTCTTTAATACCCATTACCAGGCTAACCCATCCCCCCACCCCCCTCCCCTCTAGAACCCTCAGTTTGTTTCTCAGGGTCCATAGTCTCTCATGGTTTGTCTCCCCCTCCGATTTCCCCCCCTTCATTCTTCCCCTGCTGCTATCTTCTTCTTCTTCTTTTTTTTAACATATAATGTATTATTTGTTTCAGAGGTACAGGTCTGTGATTCAACAGTCTTACACAATTCACAGCGCTCACCATAGCACATACCCTCCCCAGTGTCTATCACCCAGCCACCCCATCCCTCCCACCCCCCACCACTCCAGCAACCCTCCGTTTGTTTCCTGAGATTAAGAATTCCTCATATCAGTGAGGTCATATGATACGTGTCTTTCTCTGATTGACTTATTTCGCTCAGCATACTACCCTGCAGTTCCATCCACGTTGTTGCAAATGGGAAGATTTCATTCCTTTTGATGGCTGCATAATATTCCATTGTATATATATAGAAACTGTGTTTGTTTCTTAAAAAAACTATTTACCCATACAACACAGCAATTATATTCCTGTGTATTCACTCTAAGGGAAATGAAAATCTATGTTTAAAAAAAGATTTATATGCAAATGTTCATAACCTTTTTTTCATTAGGGCCCAATACTGGAAACAGCTTGTTTGGTGAATGAATAAACAAATTGTGGGGTATTACTTAGCAATAAAAAGAAATGAACTACTAGTAAAACAGTGTAGATGAATCTCAAAAGCTTTGTGCTAAGTGAAGGGAGCCAAACACAAAAGATCACATACTGGGGGCGCGTGGGTGGCTCAGTCGGTTATGCGTCTGACTCTTGGTTTCGGCTGGGGTCATGATCTCAGGGTCATGGGGTAGGGCTCCACGCTCAGCTGGGAGTTTGCTTGAGATTCTCTCTCTCCCTCCACCCGTCCCCCATCATGTGTGCACTCTCTCTCAAATAAATAAAATCTTAAAAAAAAAAAAGCACATATGGTATGAGTCCATTTATAGGAAATTGTAGAAAAGGCAGAATGCTACATTGACAGGAAGCTAGTGGTGTGGGGAGGGGATGTCTACAAGGGAACCTTTGTTGGGTGATAGAAATATTCCACACCATGATTGTGGTGATCACAAAAGTGGATACATTTGTCAAAACACATCAAATTCTACACTCAAAATCAACGAATTTTATTTTATGGAAATTAGACCTCATTAAAGCTTTAACTTACAAAAGTAAGTTCTGATTAAAATGATTTCCTTAGGTCTCCAGAAACAACACTCTTTTTTCACATGAACGCAGTTATATGCCTTGTGATCATATCCTTTATATGTGAATATTTTGGTCAGTGAAACATGTTACTGAAGATATATCCAGGTTTTCTACCTTAACTTGTGTGGTTGATTATACTTTATTAGGTCGAACCGCAGGAAATGTTGATATCTAGTGTTTTTGACCTACAAAAAAGCAGCAATTTCATATGGTTCAACTAATAGGAGACATTTTGTTTGCTTTCTGATTCATTAGAAAGACTTTTGGCAATGGCTACAGCTTAAGACTACGTTGCAGTGGTTAAATTCCAAGGGTTTTGTAAGACAAGCCTCAGTTTTTCGTTCTAAGTTATGCATTTTTATTTTACCTCATTGTGCTTTAATTCGGTTCAGTAGATACTTTATATATCTCCGCCACCTTGAGGGCTTTGACCTTGGAATTACAGTGGATGGATATACAGATGAATTTGTTGCTCCTGCCCAAAGGAATTTAGGTGACGAAATTAAAAGTCAGGTGTAGACTTTGTCATGGTCACAGACGAGACTAAAATACAGCTCTTGGTTGTCATTGTCTCCGTTGTAGCGATTATAAAAAGGTATTTGGGTTTTCTTACTGAAGAAATAAGGGGCTGTGGACTTGTATACATAAACATATATACATATGAACCTGAAGAAAAAAATGGAAACAAGACCAGCAATTCGGTTTGCCTGAAAACTAGAGCATTCTGTCAAGAGCAAGCTTCCCTTAACAGTTTTCAAGAGGAATCGGTACAGTTTGCCCTTACTTAGTGGATGACCTCCTACTGACTCATTAGTTATTGGTTGAATGTATTGAGCCATTGTCTTAAGTGAGATGATGAGTGCTTAAGGAGATTTGCTTCTGGGTGTCTTCCTAGTCTTCCATTTGGAGTGCAGAAGACCAGTTGGACAAGTGGCTGTCACTTCATTCTATGACTAAACTTCATTGTTTGCTAAGATGGTGACAGGGGCCACACTCAGCATCCGTGAAGAACCCTGGGAAACTCCAAAAGACATATTTTAGAGAACCCAATACAACAGTGACCAGTGTCTGTCACCTCGATGCCCTGTTTTCTTAGGTGTCTAAGTGGAGACCCATTCAAGCAAAATGGAAGAGAAGAGCGGAATGTATGCTTTATGTTTCCTAACTATGGTATGTTTTCTCCTCTTTCTAATAATTGAGTGCAGAGGACGGGGAGGGCAGGTGGTTCTTCTTCTTATGTGGAATGGAGTTATCCTAGCAATTGAGATGAGATTGTTGACACCTAGCACATAGGCTGTTTTTGGACATCTGTCACAGAAGAGAGTGTACCCAAGAAACGATGTTATGGAAGTGGGATGGGTTTCCATGTTTTGTTCTGTGCTCTCTTTATGGAATCTCAGGTCTGTGTGTGTGTGTGTGTGTGTGTGTGTGTGTGTGTGTGTGTGTTCCCTCTGACAATAGCCTTTTGATCAAGGATTTGCAGCTACGAGAAGGGGCAGGCATATCCAAATGAAGTCCTTCAGTGGTTTTTTTGGTGGTATTTTGGAACAGTAGAAGAGAGTAGAAGCTTTGGAGCCAGCCAAATATGGTTTCAAATCCTGCATCCTCCATGTAAGGTGTTTTAATTCTGAGCAAGTTACTTAATTTCAAGCTGCCATTTTCCTTATCTGAAAAAATGGGATTAATATCAGTTGTCACTTAAAATTGTTGAAAAATAGACACCAAATGCTAATATTCTTTTTATTTTTTTTAAGATTTATTTATCTGAGAGAGAGAGGGGGAAAGAGAGTGCTTGAGCAGGGGGAGGGACAGAGGGAGAGGCAGAGAGAGAGTCCTAAGCAGACTCCGTGCTGAGCACGGAGCTGCACCCTGGGCTCAATCTCAAAACCCTGAGATCATGACCTGAGCTGAAACCAAGAGTTGTCCACACAACCAACTGTACCACCCAAGCACCTCATTAAATATTCTTTTTAAAATTATCATACAGTAAAATTAACTCTTCTGGGTATATAGTTCTATGAATTATAACTCATGTATAGATTCATATAATCACCACCACTAGCAAGATACAGAAACATTCCATTACTCTCCAGAAAACTTCTCCTGCTGCTCCTTTATAATCATGCCCTCCCTCTGTCCCAAAGGCTTCTTCTTGAAAAGGGCCTTGGGGTACAAATTATGCTTAATTTATATTTTATATCACCCCAAATTTAGGAAAATCTTCAGCTTATGATAAAAAAAAGACATCTATATGTTAGGAATTACTTTTCTAGGTTGTGGCAGGAGCGTGGGGGGTGCAATATGGAATTTTTTCTTTTTTCTTCTTCTCCCCTTCCTCCTTTCTCAGGATAATATCACTTACATATTCTTGCGCATTGGAAACGCCAGAATGCAGAAAGTCTAATTCCAAAACTACTTCCTTTGCTTTGAGAGATTCTTTCTAATGTAATCATACATTGACATGAAATTTAACAAAACTGTGTTTTGTTCCACATTTAACATTAGTCCCTACCAAATTTGTAAAATATGTACTTTGTGTATAAAATCCCTCCATCTTTGGAGGCAATTCTTTGAAAATGGATATCTGCCCTTAGGTTATCTGCATTCTAACTAGCCTTGCTGTCTGTTATGGCTTAAATTGTGGCTCCCCCCCAAGATAAGTTGGCATTAACCCCCAGTACCTCAGAATGTGGAGGTCCTGGAGATAGGGTCATTACAGAGGGACATCAGTCAAAATGAGAATGTTATGGTCGGTCCTAATCCACTGTGACTCGTGTCCTTAGAAACAGGGGCAATGTAGACTCAGACATGCGCACAGGGAGAACGCTGTGTGGATACGAAGGTGGGTATCAGTCAGGGTGGAGCAGCAGAAGCCAGGGCACACCCGGGATTGCCAGCAACCACCAGAAGCTTGAGGGGACCTGGGTCAGCCCTCAGAGTTGGGACCATCCTGCCAGCACCTAGGTCTCAGCCTTCCAGCCCCCAGAAATGAGACAGTACATTTGTGTTGTGTAAGCCACCCAGTTTGTGGTATTTTGTATGGCCGCCTTGGGAAACTAACACACTGTCTTTAATAAAAATGATGTTTAAAAATGACAGTTAGTGTGTTGGAAGAAGGGGCAGCTGGTGTTTGATGAGTTTGGAGCCCCAGTGCTGATGACTTCTCTGTCATACGGAGGATGAACAATGTTTGATACCACCGTGTGTAGAACTCATCACTTCTTTTATCCCCCCCCCCCTTTTTTTAAGTGGTTTTAATCATTACTGTCACCATCTCCTCCCTTCCTTCTTTCTCACCTCATCTCCCTCCCTTTCTCCTCCGGATTCTCCCTTCTCTCCCACTTGGGCTGCATCTGCTTCCTCCCCAGAGCCTGTTCCCTTCCTCCCACTTTGCTTTGCTCACGTGTCTCATCACTCATGGCTTCACAGAGAAGATGTGAAGTGAATGATATTGGACCTTCGTAGAGTCCTTTCCCCTGACTGGAGAAAATGATTGATTGGTAGGTGCTTAGGGGTGACCGCTTCTTTAAGATATCATATTTTTGTTCGAGAAAACTCCCACCAGATCCCAGCTTGGATTCTAGACAAGACTCTGCTTTGGGGTTTTGAAAAATGTAATATTTGAAGACCTACATGTATAGGGCATATTGAGTTAATTATTTGCATAATCTACTTAAACATTCTTTGATCCCCCTGGGACTTGCAGTGTGTGTGGACCTGGCCGCCTTGACCCTGTCTTCCACTTCCTCACCCCACCTGTTCACCTCAGTTCCCTCAGCCCCGCTTCCTTGTCACACGATCTTTTTGCTGTTCAGTATTGGAACGTAGCTGAAGGCCAGCAACCACACTGCACAGTTTCCCCTTAAATGTATGACATCACCTCTCTCAAGTGTCCCCTGAGAATGTGAGACAGTCCTGCTACCCAACCCTCGTCGGTTTACCTTCTCCCTCTCAGGGGTGACAGTTTCTTATTTCTCTTCTCCGTGAGTGTCCAGCAGCCTTTGTCCTCCTATCCGCTAATGTCTTTGTTTCTTATTTTACTGGGAAAAAAGGAGTAGGATGAGAACTTCCTCATCTTCCTGGCACTATATCTGCCAGCTTAGTGTATCTGTCCCCATATCCTGTCTTGGCCTTGCCTGTCCCATAGACGAGCCACCCCTGTCCCAGCCACTTACTCAGGGACGCCTTCTACGCTTGTCTCCTCTGAAGCCTTCAGTTCTTACAGTGAGTGCTCCCCGCTCTCCTGCGCTTCACTTTCCCCTCCACCTGATCATTCCTGTGCGCCTGTAATATCTCCTTTCTTGAACAACCAAAGCATGTTTTTTACCTGATGGTCCTCTCTTGCTGTCTCCACCCTGTTTATAGTAAAGTTCCTCAGAAACATTGTTCATCCTCCGTATTTACTTCCTCACTTCCCATTCTTTCTCTGAAGCCCCCCCTTTTTTTCTTTTAACAAAAAAAGGATTTTATTTATTTATTTGAGAGGGAGAGTGCACACGCAAGTGATAGAGCACAAGCAAGGGGAGCGGCAGAGGGAGAGGGAGAAGCAGGCTTCCCGCTGAGCGGGGAGCCTGACGCGGGGCTCGATCCCAGGACCCTTGGTTGATGACCTGAGCCGAAGGCAGACACTTAACTGACTGAGCCACCCAGGTGCCCCCCTCTGAAGCTCTTTCAGTCAGACTTTGTCCCCACCATTTCTCCAGAGCTGCTCTTGTCTTGGTCTTCAGTGATGCCCATGTGGTAGTGGCCTCGTCCTCTTCCCACTGGACCCCACTGTCATTCCCTCCATCCTTCTGGAGACACTACCTTGCCCTGGCTTCCTGTTTCTTTGCTGCTTTGGGGATCATCCTACGCGCGGTGGTCTTCTCGCCTCACTATCTGCTTTGCCCAGTCGCCTTTGCTGGGCGTGCTTCCTCGCCCCAGTGTCCTCGTGTTGCAGGCCACCAGGGTATGTCTTGCCTTAGGCTTCTCTTCTCCCTCTGGGGAAATCAAACTTTGCTGTGAAGGGCCCCATAATAAGTCTTGTGGGCTTTGCGGACCATCTCGTGTGGTCGCAGCTACTCAGTTCGGACGCTGTGGCACAAAAGCAGTTGTTGGTGTCCCATAAATTTGAGGGAGTGTAGCTGTGTTCCAGGGAGACTATTATGGACTCTGATATTTTAATTTCAGACAGTTTTTACGTGTTGAAATATTTTTCATTTTTCGAACCATTTCAAAAATGTCCAAAAGTCTCTGAGCTCACAGATCATACAAAAGAAGAGGTGGCTTGTTTGCACGTAGTTTGCGGACAAGTGCCCAGTATCAGGAAGCGATGTCATCCACTCCTTGGTCTTCATGTACCATACATATGCAGATGAACGAGAAACTTGGATCTCCAGCTCCAACTACCCCTTGAATTTCAGGCTAGCATATTTAGCTTCCTATTTTGTACCTCCATTTGAATATCTAATAGACATCTCGTGTCTAAAATAGAGCTCTTGATTTTCCCCCCCTCTCAAGACTACGTCTTTCCCTGCTGAGTGAATTAAACCTCAGTAAAAGTGTGGAGGTAATGCAGCCATCCCAGATTTAGAACTGGAGTGTGGTGGGGAGGAGAGGGGGGGACTCCGGAGCCAGACTTGGATGCACATCCCAACATTTGGCTTCTTGCTAGCGGTGTGACTTCGGGTAAGTTACCCGACCCACCCCCCTTCTCTTTAAATATGAAAAAATACTGACTTTAATGGGACGTGAGGTTGATGAATAATGTGCCCGACATAGGGTGGGCTCAGTAGATCATTAACAGAAACAGGGTAAAAGCTACCCATATGTAGCTTTCAGATGAAGGAAACATTTTTTATAATCTATTTCTATAACAGAATAAAGATAGCTTACCAAACCGTAGTATCAATGAAAGCGTCAGAGAATACAGAAGGATATTCAGATAGATAACAAAATCTGGCAGGTTACAATTTCCATAGGTAGGGTATATCTGTAAACTGGAAGTCTCACAAATCTCTTGCCAGTTGAACACTATATTGAAGGGTGGTATGGGTTGCATTGTGTCCCCTTAGATTCCTATGCTGAGGTCCTAAGTCCTGGTACCTCAGAATATGACCTTATTTGGAGACACTCTTGAAAAGAGGTAATCCAGTTCAAATGAATTCATTAGAGGGGCTCAGTCCACCATGGCTGGTGTCCTCATAAAGAGTGGGAACTTGGAGACAGACAAGCACACAGGGAGAGCACAGCCATCTACAAGCCAAGGAGAGAGAGAGAGGCTTGGGACAGGGTTTGCCCTGCCAGCCCTCAGAGGGAACCAGCCTTGCACACACTTGGATTTGGGGCTTCTGGCTTCCAGAATGGTCAGACGGTACATTCCTGTTCAAATGTGTGGTACTTTGTTACAGCAGCCCTAGTACACGAATTTAGAAGGGATCGGGAGGACTTCTGCAGCAGGACCTGACTTAGGGATATCTGCTCACACCCTCCTTGTTCTCTATTGCCTGAGTTGTGCTCACTGTCCCCCGTTGTTGTGAAGGAGGAGGGGACTCGTGAGCGAGCGACAGCTGCAGTTACACTTGGGACTGAGATCGGAGAAGCCCAGCCTCACTGCTCTCGAAACTCTCAGCCAGTCCAGATCCCACGAGCCTGTGAATTCGAGCAGCATTTCCCAAAGTGCACTGTGTGGATTAGCAATCCCAGGAGATCTTCTGAAAAAAAAAAAAAAAAAAAAAAAAAGGTTTCTGGTCAAATTAGTTTCAGAAAAGCTATATTTTTATAGAGCTGTTTTTGAAAAGCACCAAGTATCTCAGCATAGGAGAAAGCCTCTGAGAAGTTCCACAGTTAAGAAACATGGTGAGCCTTGTTTAGCCAAGCATTTCTCAAACTTAGGTGACTCCAGAACCTCTGTGTGTGTGTGTGCGTGTGTGCGTGTGTGTGTGTGTGTGTGTGTGTGTAACACTTGTTAACATCCCTTAGAGCTGGTGTTATATAGGATATACTTTGAGAAATGCTGATAGAGAAATGTTGCTTGTATTCATTGTATAGCTTTTTTGACTCAAAATACCTTATCAGTTATGGATATTTTCACTTTCCTTATATCTATTTAGCTCTGATCCATGGCATAAACTTTCTTTTTATAGTTTTATTGAAGTGCAGTTGACCTATGATAAACTGCACATATTTCAAGTGTACAGTTTGATAAGTTTTTTTAAAGTAATCTCTATACTCAACGTGGGGCTCGAACTTAACATTGCCAAGATCAACAGTTGCGTGCTCTACCAACTGAGCCAGCCAGGTGCCCCAATATAAGTTTGATGTATGTATATACCCATGAAACCATCACCACAATCAAGATAATGAACATATTTATCACCCCAAAAGGCATAATCATTTTAATATAGTAATCGTGGTATCACATAATCATTTTTTTTAAAGATTTTATTTATTTATTTATTTGACAGAGAGAGACACAGCGAGAGAGGGAACACAAGCAAGGGGGGTGGGAGAGGGAGAAGCAGGCTTCCCGCGGAGCAGGGAGCCCGATGTGGGGCTCGATCCCAGGACCCTGGGATCATGACCTGAGCCGAAGGCAGACGCTTAACGACTGAGCCACCCAGGCGCCCCCATAATCATTTTAAGTAGTATAGACCTAGTTTGTAGCTCTAGGTCCCAATAAACAGTTCAGTATTGAATCTGTAAATGGATGGGCCATTTAGAATTTTCTTACGTATCAAAGGGTAATAAAAAGAGGGTGAACAAAAGCACTTTGATTTATTTATGTTTAAATGACGTGGAGACATCTGAGTCTGTTTCCTTCAGTATATACAAGCTACATCTCTTTCATAGAGCTGTTGTAAAAAGTAAGAGAATGTGTGTAAAAGTGCGTAACAATGCCTGGCACATTGTAAGCACTTACTAGACCATTTCCTTCTTTTCCTTCCTGGTTCCTTAGTCACCCCCCGACCCCCTTCCAGTTTGTGTCCAGGTATTAGACAGATGGCTATCGCTCTGGGTCGGATCAAAGGTGGTCGGACTTGGAGGGAGGGATTGACCCAGAGTAGTATACACTGGTCATAGTATTAGAGCATTTTGCTTGGTGCCGCTCAGGTATTTGAATCATCTTAGTTTTTCTCAATCTGTTTAAAGAATGTTTTCCCAAAAGTTGGTGTTGATAGATTATTGGTAACTTTGTGTCCATATCAGTAAGTGGGGCAGATGAGCAGACGCTACCGGCTAACGAGAGAGGAAAAGTGGCTTTAGGTTTTAGGCAACTTTTAAAGTTAGTTTGTAAATGTCACCTTTTGTTAGGTTAACAGAGAGTTAAAAGTCATATAGTTTTATTGAAGTGCAGTTGACCTACGATAAACTGCACATATTTCAAGTGTACAGTTTGATAAGTTTTTTTAAAGTAATCTCTATACTCAACGTGGGGCTCGAACAGAAGCTCACAAAACAGAAGACTGATTAATTTTGAACTCATTTTTTTAAAAGATTTTATTTTTAAATAATCTCTACAACTTGTGTGGGACTCGAATCCACAACCCCGAGATCCAGAGTCACATGCTCCACCAACTGAGCCAGCCAGGTGCCCCTGAACTCATTTTTTAAAAAAGTTTTATTTATTTATTTGACAGAGACAGCGAGAGAGGGAACACAAGCAGGGGGAGTGGGAGAGGGAGAAGCAGGCTTCTCGTGGAGCAGGGAGCCCGATGCGGGGCTCGATCCCAGGACCCTGGGATTATGACCTGAGCCAAAGACAGACAGACGCTTAATGACTGAGCACCCAAGCGCCCCCTGAACTCATTTTTAATTAAAATTATTCTTAAAATTAATTTCATTATTTTAATTAATTTCACTTGTCAGTTATTTGTACTCACTTTTGTTTTTAATTTATACGCATATTATGTTATATATATACTACTTATGTGTATATATTATATACAAATATGTGTATGTTTTTATTTGTACATTGCTTATTGAATGTGGCTGAGATGACTAGATTATTTGTAGCTAAATAAGAGGAAAAAGAAAGTACCTAAGTCCAGAAAGTTCACATGTTTATTTCAAGTCAGAAAAAGTTGGCATATTTTGGCTTGCACGGAATCTCATTATGGAGTCAGAGATCTGAAAGGGATATTAAATTAGAAGCAAACCTATCCCAACCAATGAAAGTTAAGTTGACTGTTTAATAGTTAACTAGTGGGGCCGCATCTGGAATTAAATCTTTCACAAACTTTATGTTTAAATCTTTATTGCCTTGAATTAATGCAGTCCCCGCCCCCCTTTCTGTTTAATGGCCTGAATTTGTTTTTGGCTTTTTTACAATTTTTTTTTTCTTTTTAGATTTTGGCAGTGCTTTCCAAAATGTTTCCTTCTGTACTGCCTCCAAAACAAAATTATAAACAGGTTGACTTTCTTTTTTTTTTGATGCATTAGGAAATCGTGTTTTTGCTTTTCTGACTTGTAAATGTGTCTGGTTTTGAGTAAGTTCTAATTTCGGGCCTTGAAAGATGAGAACTTGAATATACTTATTTCTCTGCATCACCTAGAGAATGATGTTGGCTGTTAGGAAAGCGTATCAACAGAACCCTGGAGCTGCAGAGTTTCCTGTGTGCAGTACCCAGTGGGTGCCCGTGATGGGGACCCTGGCTGCTAGGGCTGAAACCTCACGGGTACCATCCCTGAGCTCATCGGTTTATCAGACATCATGGCTCATGTGCTGTGTGCCATGACACTGCTAAGTGCTGGGGATGCACAGATGAATGGGCTGGGAATAAAAGGGAATTTTATTTTTTAAAGTGTTAGTATTTTTAACACCGAGACATGAAACCTTGTAAGTAAAATAATGTTAAGCTAATTACCCAATTTTAAGTCTTTGAACTATTGTCTTTGATATGTTCTGGGTTTTCCACCAGTGGACCCCAAAGCCTTACCTAATGCACCTGACAGCCCTCATGTCCTCTTTACCATAGTCTAAGGCAATTCCAGCAGGAAATAGGTACATACCACCTATTTCTTTTTTTTGCTTCTTTTTCTTTTTACCTTCCTTCTGCTTTTACTCCTGTGATCTGGATATCAAGGGGGAAATGAAGTAGCCCTTCGTAAGGGGGTTCAGGTGACTTGTAGGCTGGAGGCATATCTGTGCCAGGCTGGGCAGATGACACCTGCCAGAGCGCCTAGCGCCATCAAGAGAGAATCACGTGGGACTGGGGCAGGTCACTCCAGCACTGTCCTTGCTTGACCCCACCTGACCCGTCCACTCTGTGCCTTGCCCAACTCCCTTGGCTGCTGGCACAAAAAAAAAAAAAAAGACCTCAGGATATAAAAGGGAGAGTTAGTTTTCCAAATATGGGCCCAAAATCTTACTTTCAGAGCTGTGTACATGAGTAGTATGTGGGGAATCCCTCATTTCAACAGAGATGGTGAAGATCGTCCTCTAAGTTGTATCTGAAAGAGGCAAACTCTCTTTTTTTTTTAAAAGATTTTATTTATTTATTTGACAGAGAGAGACACAGCGAGAGAGGGAACACAAGCAGGGGGAGTGGGAGAGGGAGAAGCAGATTTCCCGCCGAGCAGGGAACTCGACGTGGGGCTCGATCCCAGGACCCCTGGATCATGACCTGAGCCGAAGGCAGACACTTAACGACTGAGCCACCCAGGCGCCCCTGAAAGAGGCAAACTCTCAAACCATGCTAACTCTCAAAGCACACAAGTCATCAAGATTATTTGGCATTGTAAATAACTCGGTTTATTTGCTCATCTGTCTTTTTAAAATCTGTTTTATGGCCAGTATTCTCGAACTCCTTTTAGATTAGCTCAACACTAACCTGCTTCAGATGCAAGGAATGGCAGAAAGCATAATGAATGTTCTTCACAATGGTTGAGATTTTTGGTTTACACATGAAGATGGTGTGGCATTGGTAGAGTTCAGTTTCCTTATCCAGATGACCCTTACTGAGCACCTGCTGTATGCAAGCCACATTGCCCTGTGCTTTCATGTGGGTTCCTTTGAAGTTATCGACACAGCTCTCTGAGTTAAGCAATCCCTGGAAGTTTCTGAAACTTCAACCAGCTTGGGGATTACTTCTTAACACTGTAGATAATACTCCTGAAGGAGGAATGATGGGTGATGTCCCACTGGTGGGGAAGAACACTTGGAACACTTAAGCAAGTTCATGAATCAGGATTATAGAATCTGTAGGATAGAGAATTCTAGAATAAAAAATTCCATAGTATTTCTTTTTACTACAAAAGGTAGAGAATTTATTGGTGTGCTAAATTAGGATTTAGTGGCTCCTTTGCCTGTGTTTTTCAAAGTACCTGGTAAGTGCCTGTAATCCTCCATTGTAACCTGTATTGTTCTTGTTCAGGTCTGGTTCTCACCAGACAGTGAGCTCCTGGGGGTCAGATACCATATCTTACTCATCTTTGTTCTCCAGGGCCTAGTGCAATGTTAGGGCTGCCAGATGGAATACAGGATGCTCAGTTAAATTTGAATTTCAGATAAACAACAACTAGTTTTATTCTAAGTATGTCCAATATATACATATATTGATAAACTTGAGTTTTATATAAACAACAAATAATTTTTTCGGGTAAGTATGTCCCATGCCATATTCAGATTTAATTGGTAATCCTGTGTTTTTATTTGCTACATCTGGCAACCCTCTATAATGTCCATTACTTAGAAACTATTTTTTTGAACCGAAATGGTATAATTCTACGATGACCACAACTAAGGCAAATCAAGGTGTTTAGGGGGCTTGGTCACGTCCATGAACTGTAGGATGGAAATTGCAAATAAGAGTAATTACCCTCCTTCACAAGTAGTATTAGTGAAGATGGACCATTTCACCTGCAACAACTAGATAGCCTTGATTATAGAAATAATGTAGCGAGGACCTGAATTACTGGGTTTGCTAGTGTTCCTCGCCTTCCGTGAGCCAGGCACTCCTAATCCAAGTTTTTTATGTTCCTGAGCCGCCATCTTGGGAGATCATGCATATTGCCAAATGAAATAGTTGTCTGGGATTATGGAACTGTGGTTGAGTCAAGTACTGGCCCCCTTCACCCTTTCTCCTTTTCTGTTCCTCTCATTGCAGCTCTCCAGCACCCTGCTTCCTTCCTGAGAGGTGAGCAGGGACAGGCAGGAACGGAGATTGTCATCTGTTGAGCTAGAGGGGATTAGAGCAGGGTATGACAACGCTAGGTATTTTAAATCTCCAGATTTTTGCGGGGTGTGTGAGTATGTATATGTGGGTCAGTGTGTATACAGAGCATAACTACATAAGCATGAGTGATCTCCCCGTTTTCCTGGTAGGAGAAAGTGGAGCGTGTAGGGATGAAATCAGGGGCTTCAGAGCAGAGACACAGGCTGATTCAGGCAGTGGTTGCTGCTGAGAATAGAATCAGGAGCTCCTGCCTCCTTTGGGTAATATTGGTTTTTTAGGCCATCTTCCCATCCACAAAGTAAGACTCTGAAATAGGTCTGGGTATAAATGTTTTTGTGGAAACATAAACAGTCCTGACCTTAAGTATTTGGAAGTGAGGACTCATGCCCTTCTCCCAGAATATAAATTTGACTCAGTAGGGCTAAGAACAATTACAGCCTAATACAAGAAACCGTTTAGCAGACGTTGTTCGGCTGTCAGCCAAATTAGAGCTTTGCATGGTGGGGTGTGTTCTGTTGGCTGTACTCTATTAGGGAAAGCAAAAATAGAAAGCTTTTTTCTCTAGACTTGAGAACCAAATCAATGTATGGTCATTAAGAGCATCAGTGGCAAATGGCCACAGAAGTTGCAATCTCAGCCTTAATGAGGGTGTGCTGGTGTTCTGAAAACACAGAATTTGCAAAGAAACAAAATGCTCCCATTGGTTCTGAGGCCGCTGAAAGCAGCGGACACTAGATAGAAAACCTCGCGTGGTATGTTTTCGGTAGTCGTGCTAATCACATGTGTACGTGCCAGGCACTCCGGCCACCTCAACCCTCTGGAAGAGAATCTCTGGTAGGGGGGTGGCTTGCATGGTGCTGGAGCTGGCTCCCTTGAGAGGAAGCTGGCGTCCCACCCCCACTCTCTGGGCCCCTCAGGAGGGTTTCTGAGGAGCGTTCAGTCCTTTGTAGGGATGCACTTGGTGGCCGGGAGTTTACATTGCAGCTTCAGCTGTGCCCAGAGAAAATATTTATTCTCTGTCTCCGTGGTCTTACTGAGAATGGAGGACACGGTGATTGTTCTTGAGGTCACCAGTGCCAGAAAACCTTGTTCACGGGAGGCATCGAAACTTCCTATTTTCCATGTACCTTAGTTTAACATTATTGCTAGTGTTTTGCTCAGATTAACTTCCCGTGTTTGTTTTTATTTTAAGTCCATTCTTTAGTTGAAGTGTTACTTGGTGAATGGAAGGAGAAAAATAAAGCAAGGGGAAGGGGTATAATATGGAAGAATAGAGTTTTGTTTCTAGTCCCGTTTTGCAACAGTAGATAAGTACTTTAAACTTGTTATTCCCTGGTTGTTGAACAAGACACTGAAACTCCATTTTATAGTACTACATGGTGTATTGAATTTGATTAAACGGCCAAGCAAATCCATCACCTTGTCTAGACTGCAACTCCACATGCAGAGTTTGAGAGGCTGTTTTGTGGCATCCAGACCTTACTTCTAAGAGCGGTCTGCACTGATCTGTGAATTCACGGAGCAGGAATTTTGCTAACTGCTCATCGTGTGTCTGTCTGAGGCCCAGTGTCCTCCTCACTTGCCAGTGTACTTCTCATTCAAATGACAGAAACTTTGCAAATATTAAGGACCAGAAATATTAAGGATACTAAGCATCAGTATTTGGGATCCAACAGTAAATCCAGTTCCTAGGAATCAGGCACCCAAATCTAAATCATAGCACAAATGCAAAGGGCAGCTTCTTTTTGAGAGAGTGGGGAATCCTGAAAACAAGCAAAGCTTAATAAAAAGGGAAAACAAACTTTGGACTGGTAATTTTTGTAATTCACCTGGCTCTGGAATTTTCTCCTAAGTCCTTGAGGCAAATTTCCATTCATAGCCCTAGGCAACATTCTGGATTATGAAGCAGAGGAGGTTTACTTTAAGAAGCCAATGGGCTGTAGGCGATGAGTTCCCAGAGCAGTAAAACCATCCACGGAGCTGTTGGAGTGTATCTGGGACTTGCTAGAAGAGGGAGTGGCTGCGTGGGAGATGGGGGCAAAGAAAAGTTCTGCTGAGGGGTGCCTGGGTGGTGCAGTCGGTTAATCACCTGACTCTTGATTTCAGCTCAGGTCATGATCTCAGGGTCATGAGATCGAGCCCTGCGCTGTGTTGGGCTCCGTACTCAGTGGGGAGTCTGCTTGTGATTCTGTCTCCCTCTGCCCTTCCCGCTCATGCTTGCTCTCTCTCGCTCTCAAATGAATAAATAAATCTTTAAAAAATAATAATAAAAAAAAGTTCTGTTGAGATTACACTAGTGGTAAAGGGTTAGGTGGGTTGATGGATAGTGTGGTGGTCTGGGAATTCAGGGTCCTCGGATATTATTTCTACATATTAACTCTGTGACTTTGGACATTTCAACGCTCTGGTCCTATCAGCTAATCTTTAATATGAGGTGCTGGATTAAGTAACCCCTGAAGTCTCTTCCGGTTTAAAATTCTGCTATCATTTAGAAATACACTGTCAGGAAAATATCAGTGCCAAAGTCTCCAATACGGCAAGTATTTTCAGGTTCGGTCTCAGTGAGAGTTACTTTTGCTATTAACATTTTATAAAAAGTGGGAAATTATTAGTGTGTGTTGTCACACCCATGTTAAAGTTGTTTGTGTTTCAGGTAATGAAAGAGAACTTTAGGTGACTATTAACATTTAGCAAGGGGTGTAGCTGAGAGTTGATAGTTTATAAGGGCAAACTAGTTTAATAGCAAGCAGTTGCCACTGGATTGAAAAGTTTACAATTTGATTTTTCATTTTTATAGCCTCAAACCTGGTCAAAAGTGGATGATTCATATAAAATTATCTTCATTAGAACAGGCATAGTATTAGCCTTCAGTGTTGCTCGGGGTAAAGATTTCAAAGTGTTGGCTTTACGTATTTTAATTTTCCTTGATTTTCTAAAAGTTTCTACCTAATCCTGAGAAAGTCTAGTTGCTTCGTCAGAGACTTGACTGCTTTCTGTCTCAGAGTATTTAAGGAAAGTACATTTTCTCAAAATGGAATTTTCCCTGGGTCATACCAGTCAACTAGGGCTCTGAGCCATAAATTATCTCCCAGGGTTTGGTTCCCTTTGAGAGAAAGGGAAAGGAGATAACTTTTGCTCTTGCTAGAAAGTAAAGCTTATCTACCCCTACCTATTTGCAGTTTAAAGAAAGGACGAGTGTATATTTATACAAAAGGGTAGGTCCCTTGACCACAGTAAAGCAGCTACTGAGGCTGCTCGTTTTGCGTCCAGGAGACACAATGTATTTTCAGGCCACAGGAGGCTCTTTTGGTGCCAGACTCCGGGCTGAGTTCTGAGGGAAGGTACAAATGTGCAACTGAGTAAATACCTTTATGATAACCCCATGTTCTTCTCGCGGACATAGTATTTGTGTGTGTGTGTGTGTGTGTATAACATATACATATATATGTATACATGATATACATATTAACATACATATATACACAGAATGCATGTTGCTAATGTATAATAATATATACAATATATATGATGTTACTATGTAGTTGTATATGTTACTATATATTATATTGCTATTTAGTAACGTATCTTACTATTTTTATATTACTTTGTCATTTATTTATTTTTTTTAAGATTTTTTATTTATTCATTTGAGAGAGAGAGACAGAGAGAGCACAAGCAGGGGGAGAGGCAGAGGGAGAGGGAGCCTGATGTGGGGCTCCATCCAGGACCTGGAGATCATGACCTGAGTCGAAGGCAGATGCTTTACCATCCGAGCCACCCGGGCGCCCCTATGTTACTTTGTCATTATAGTAGTATATATTACCAACATAGAATATATCTACATATCTGTATGTATAGATACATACCTACGCACATACATACATGGCTGGGTAGGTGAAGGAATGAAAGTCTGTGACCTGTTCACTTTCAGAATTGCTTCAGAGTGTTCTACTTTACTATGTACTCTTACCCATGATGCGTGGGGCGAAATGGTAAGTGTAAAAAGCAATTTAAGAGGAAAGTAGGTTTAATGGATGTTTGGAATCAGAGGTAAACCTCCTTCCCACCTTCAGGGAAAAAAAAGAAGTTGTTTGATTTAACCGCTTTTTTCTGAACCAGTCTTGTGTGTGGAAGCCGATATCACACTGAGTTTGGTAAAAGGAGCTGTGTGGACATTTAATTCTTTGTGTTAAGTAGCCTGTGGGCTAGTGGCTTGCCATATAGTAGTCTGTGTTTTTCAGTTGTTTGGGGTTTTGTTGGTGGTGGTGGTGGGGTTTTTTTTTTTTAACCTAAAAAAAAAAGTCCTCATGTAAGGACAGAAAGCCTTGTTTCAGTTTTCTCCTGAATGTTTTACTTACTGTTTAAAAATGATTATCCAGCTCTGCTGCTAACCAGACGGCTGGCCTTGATCTCATGAAGTATTCTAATATTTCAGTTTCAAGTTCAATGATGAGGGGATTTTGAGTTCCCCATGAGTTCTGTTTGGTGATACATTTGTGTCTCTTTATATTAACAGTGTTCCCTTTTATCCTTTGCTCGAGATGGAGAAGCAAGTGAAATTGGATGACTCTTATTTTTAAGCCTGACTGGCTCTTCAGAAAATGACAGGAGAGTCACTCCCTCAAAATGGCTAACATGTTCAGCTGTGTGTAAATTGGGGTTATAATCCTTTCTTTGAAGACTAGGAGGAATGCTATTATGATAAATGTGCTGGAAATCATTAAAGACGAGAGTACATTGGGACACAAGTGGCCATCCCGAGCCATTTGCTGTCGGGCGGGACACCCTCTGCGTCCCGTGCAAAGACCGAGAAGCGCGAACGGATTAGCCATGGCCGCGCGGGGCGGCCCGTGTGGGGCCCGGCAGACCCGGGTGAGTTTCCGAGCAGTGCAGTTCTGCCGGCGTCTAGCTGGTGCTTTGGCTTTTCTCACCTCTCATCCCAGCAGGGAGGAAGACAGGCCAAAATCGGAGGGGGTATTTGTGTACCTGTTTGTGCCTACTTATGAGATACCAAATATGCTCCCCCTCACATTGTCTGCAGATTTTTTTTTTTCTTAAGCATGAATGTGGTGGGAAATGGAGGTTGTTCAGCCATATGGGCAGTACCGAGTATCGGTTATACTAAGCAGAACAATCTGACTTTATTTATTTATTTTTTTTTTAAAGATTTTATTTATTTATCTGAGAGAGAGAATGGGAGACAGAGAGCATGAGAGGGGAAGGGTCAGAGGGAGAAGCAGACCCCCCGCTGAGCAGGGAGCCCGACGTGGGACTCGATCCCGGGACTCCAGAATCATGACCTGAGCCGAAGGCAGTTGCTCAACCAACTGAGCCACCCAGGCGCCCCAACAATCTGACTTTAGATGACTGCTATTTGAAGTGGTTGAGAATGGAAATATTCCTTTCACCACTATGATAAAGGCAGAATTTTAGTCAATTTTCATGTTTTCTGAAGGTCTGGGATGTGCAGGGAATTTACTGCAAAGTTGTCTTCATTTAGGTAGTTAATACATGACGATTTTAAATATGGGTTGTTTTTATTTCTTAGTATATAACTGCTTGCTTTCTTAACAATGAATTTATATTCTATTTCATATTTCTACATTTTAAGTAAATCCTTTCTACTTCGGAGAATCTTCATCTCAAGACTTTTCTAACTAGTTTATTGGAAGCAGAAACTAAAAATCCTATGGCTGTACCTTCTAGGGACAATAAAATATGTTTATTGTCCATGCATTAAAGCAGGAAGGAGGAGATAAAAGATGCTTGTAATCTCACCAACTCCATGAGAGTTGAGAGGTGGGTTTGAGCTGAGGAAATTTTAAATTAAATGTTTTTAAAAAACCCCAGAGGTTTTATGGGGATAGGCAAGGGTAAATGCAGGGAGGTGAGGTAGGACTCTTGCAGTAGTCCAGGCAAGGAATGTGGTGCCTTGGTCTATATACTAGCTGAGGAGTTGGTAAAATGTAGTCATATTCTAGCTCTGTTTGGAAGATAGAGCGAAAGGGTTTGTTGATGGTTTGGCTTGGGCTTATGAGAGAAAGCAGTCAAGAGAGACAAAGGTTTTTGGCCTGAGAAACCAGAATGATGGAGTTGCCGTTTATCAAGTGGGAAAGACAGGGAGAAGAGGAATTTCTGAGGGGAAAAAATAAAAAGTTGAGTGTGGAACCTATTTAGTTTTTTTATTATGATAGTTATTAAAAGCTATTATTGGCTCATTTAATCTTCCCAATGCTTTTCCATAGACATAAGTGTGCTTTTATTAATAAATCTCAGGGCAACGCTAAGCTTAAGCTATGTAAACACTGGATCAAGGAGAGAAAAATTTAGGATAAAGATCAGAAAAGGCCAGTTAGGAGAAAGCACCCCCAGGAGCATGATACAAGCCCCAGCAAGAGAGTCTTATAAAAAGCAATTTAATTAAACTGTAGGCTTCTAATTGAGAACCTTTTTCCAGAAGGAAAAGTGTTCCTGTGTCTGGCTCTAACTGGGTATGCACCAGGTTTGCACTTTGCTACCCAATGTGCTGTGTGATGGGGCTAATACTACTAAAAAGGAATATGGATTTTCTGATACATCATAGATGGATCAGTTGCAATCTTGCCAGTATTGGTTTTCACTGTGAAAATAGCTCTGCTCTTTCCTCCCTTCCCCCCACTTCCTCCCTCCCTTTCTTTCTTCCTTTCAGAACTATTTCTGATTTTTATGCGAACTAACCTAGAAAAGTCCATTATTTGTTTAGCTGATTATACCTGACAAAGAATCACAATATTGAGTAGAGTGTAAAAAAAAAAAACTACTTTATTGTCTTTGTACATGGATGAAAGCAGGCCAGTTTAAATCTCTGTCCCTAGCTTTAAGGGAAAAAGAACATAACTGCATTTACTTATTTATTTTTTTTTAAAGATTTTATTTATTTATTTGACAGAGAGAGAGAGAGAGAACACAAGGAGGGAGAATGGGAGAGGGAGAAGCAGACTCCCTGCTGAGCAGGGAGCCCGATGCGGGGCTCAATCCCAGGACCCCAGGATCATGACCTGAGCCAAAGGCAGTCGCTCAACCAACTAAGCCATGCAGGCGCCCCAGCTTAGTCCATTTTGAATGTCCTCTTATTCCTCCTCTTATTGCAACTGAAATCAGTTCTCATTTTCTTCCTTTTTCATCTTTTGTTGTTGTTCATAACTTCATTCAAGAGTCGCTTTGTGATGCTGACAATATTTGGGCCTTCTTTAAAAAATAAAGCAACAGCCTAAGTGCCCAGTATTAGAACCTTAATTTGCTGATTTAGCAGTGTTCATGGAGCACCCCTATGTGCTAGGCACTGTTTGATGCCTCGGGATGCAGCAGTGACAACCAGTACCCCTGCACCCAGGAGTTGAAAATCTAATTGGGGTGGGGGAACAGTAGTCCAGTATGCAAATATGTGACTTTGTTTGGAGTATATATACAGAGAGCCCTGGCATAGAGAGGGATGGCAGTGCATGGGATGATCTGAGAAGGGAGCATCTGAAATCAAGATCTAACCTTGCATGGCCTCCTGGCTTATGGTCAGCTGGGGGATGGAAGCCAGCTTCCCTCTGCAAAACTCAAGCATCTTGGGGTACCCAGGTGGCTCAGTCAGTTAAGCATCTGCCTTCAGCTCAGGTCATGATCCCAGGGTCCTGGGATTGAGCCCCATGTCAGGCTCCCTGCTCGGGGGAGCCTGCTTCTCCCTCTCCCTCTGCCCTTCCCCCTGCTTGTGTTCTCTCTCTGTCAAATAAAGAAATAAAATCTTTAAAAAAAAACCAAAAAACAAAAAACCTCAAGCATCTTAACTGTGTAGTTTGAGATCTTCTCAGATAAGAAATTAATGCAAGAGTCATGCTAATTTTTTTTTTTTTTAAGATTTTATTTATTTATTTGACAGAGCGAGAGAGCACAAGCAGGGGGAACAGTAGAGGTAGAGGCAGAAGCAGGCTCCCTGCCGAGCAGGGAGCCCGATGCGGGGCTCGATCCCAGGACCCCGGGATCATGACCTGAGCTGAAGGCAGACGCCCAACCATCTGAGCCACCCAAGCGCCCCAAGAGTCATGCTAATTTTAAACAATGACAGGATTGATGTATGGGCCCATGCATATTTTATTTGTATTTTTGTAAAGAAACCTGCGTAAGTGTGAATAGAGTCGTATCTTGAAGAAGGCTTTACTGTTTTCCAAAGTGAACAAATAACGCATTTGAAGCCAGCATCTGGTGAGAACAACTGTGGGTTGTTTGTCCCAGTTTTACAAGACGTAGTAATGTTGGGACCATGATTATATAAGTTAGAATCTTAACGGTTTTCGGGCTGGAAGGGAAGAACTTTTGGGGACTGTCTACTTTGATTTCTCCCATTTCTTGGAATGACTAAGCTGATGGCAGCTGGACCCTCTGCCCGAGGCTCTCCCCCCTCGTGAGTGAAAGGGCTAGACTGGAGGGAGGGCTCTCCTCTCCATCTGTCACACTCTTCTAAGTGATTAGAATTTGTGTCCCCATGTCTTTCAGCATGACACCCATACAGTCAGAGTCCCAGAGAAGAGCAGATTTTTAATCCTATTAAATTGATCCTACAATCATACATAAAATAGGTTTCTGCTATTTATAGTTTGTCCTTTTAGGCGGGTAATTCTGCCCCAGATAATGATAAAAAGAGAGAGAATTCCTCAGTTTCTATCTTTCCATTTTTGATTCATTATCACTGACATTAGGGTAAAAGCTAAATTTAAGATTAATGCCAGTCTTCTGTTTCTAGCCTGTAAGATGTGGCTGAATTTCCTAGTGCTTGTGGGGAGGGGGCCCAAGGTGAAGTGCAGGGCAGAAATAATCACACTTGTGCCCTCCCTTCTCTCCTCTTCCTGTTCCTGGCCTCGGCATCCACCCTGAACCTGTCCGCCTTTCGCTCTCTTTCTTTCTCTCTCTCACACAGATCCCTCTCTTTCTCTCTCATTTTCTTGCATGCAAACCAGGTGCCTACTTTCTTGTTTTCGTATTGGCTAAAGCCAGACCAGTTTGCAGATCAAAATTGCCAGAACATAAGATAGAAAACTAAGAGATAATATGGAATGCCGTGAACATCCTTAGGTCTTAAAGTGCCAGTTGGGAAGAAATTCGAGGTAGCATCCCGGGATTTCCTTGGGACAGTGCAGGTGGTTGCCAGGATTAAGGCAGTGCTTCTCAAACTTGAACATGCACACAAGTCACCTGGGCATCTCTTTCAAATGGATGATAGTGATCCAGAAGGTCTGGGGCAAGGCTGGAGGTCCTGCATTCCTAACCAGCCCCTAGATGCCGCTGGTGCTGCTGGGCCAGACCACACTTGTCAGCATGCTGTCAGGGATGGACTTCTTAGCAGGGTTTGTACGTTCCTTGCCAGTCACTTAAAAGTTGAGTGATAGACTGTGTGCTGAGGTAATGTCAGTGTCTAAATTAGTCAGCTGAAATTACAGTCTCTCAAAAATGTGTGGAGGAGTGCATGGGCTTCTTCCTGGGCTTCCCTTTCAAATCTACATCAGGAAGTCAATGACTTAGATCAGGTTATTAAAAAGGAAAAGCCTGTTTACTCTCCACCTCTCACATTGCTTTCTTTCACTGTGGAATCAGACCCTGATTATTTTTAACTGCATGCCTTGCCGAGACTGAGGAGGCATTTTTGTTTCTAGTACCAAGACAGAACACATACCCCTCTTTCTTTAAATTCAGAAAATCTTACATCAAGTTGCCAAAATAGGATGGCGTATTTCCCAAAATTACGCAGCAACATAAGGGGTGACATATTCTGGGATTGGAGTAGTAAGATCAAGGCTTTTGTATGATCAACACATAACAAATACAGGGTGGTGTAGTGTCACTGGGGTGGGGGAGACTTTGTGGAGCAGTGAAGAACAGGGAATAGTGGGCTTCTTATTCCTGATCTGTCTCTGTAACCTAGAGTGAGCTCCGTAAGACTCGATGGGCCTTAGTGTTGTCATTTCTGAAATAAGGATCCTCTACTTGACTATTGAAAAGGTCTTGGCGAACTCATATTGCCTCTTGCATTAAGTGTGCTTGCTTACAGGGAGCTAGTGATTTGTGTGTGCTGGTTTCATTCCCATAAGACAACAAAAAGAAATATCTTTGCATAGTCTGCCATCAGTATTTTTAGCAAGTATCCTTTTAAAAAAAAAAAAAAGATTTTATTTATTGAGAGAGAGAGAGGGGTGTGCGTGTGTGTGCGCGTGTGCACACAGCTCGGGGGAGGGAAGGGGCAGAGGGAAAGAGAATCTCAAGCGGACTCTGCTCTGAGCACGGAGCCTGCCATGGGACTCGATCCCACGACCCTGGAATTGTGACCTGAGCTGAAATCAAGAGTCGGACGCTTAACTGACTGAGCCACCCAGGTGCCCCTTTGCAAGTATCCTTAAGGAGATGTTGCATATGTAAGTTGATGATTTTTATTAGGGAGCTTTTCTTTGTAATTGCCCTCCATTTTATTATTTTCTTTAGTTATTTAGGGTTAAAGGAAGATATTTAAAATATTACATACAAGTAAGCTTTTAATGCCTAGGTTTACACACAATGTTACCTTGCTTAAAACCAACCCAAATGGGAGAATATACTTTTGTATAAGAAGTGGATTAGTTAAAAAAGGATTTATAATAGATAACAATATGTATTATTGGTAAGTTCCTTTAAGAATTTTTTAAGTGTTCCCTTCCACACCATCATTTTGGGAGCACACTTATAACACAAAGCAAAGCAAATCACTAAATCAGACTTCGAGGCAGATAGAATTACAGTAGACGCACAGTGATGTGGGATTGGGGAGCAGGGATTCTAAGTATCCGTAGCATCCAACTATAATGGACTCATCCCTACAGGAAAGTTTAAGAAATGATCATCCATTCAAAAAGATTGTGCCTTAAAACAAGTGGAGGACACTTTGCTCTCGTGTAGTATGATATGTTCGGTGGTGGACTTGTGACCAGTGATTTCATGGCTGCCCATCCCTTGAGATTTGGGCAGGGCAGTGCAGATGGTAATGAGCCATCTTGTTACATCGTTGGAGCCTCCCAGATAACAGGGGACTGGGGACAGTTGGGGCTTGGGTGTATGTTTTGATGAGTAACAATCCTTTAAAAACATTCAGTTACAGTGCACAAATATGCAAATCCTTTTTTCCATATACTAGAACGCATCCAGACGCTAATGGGGCTTTTCCCTCCAATTATTATGCTCATTTTGAGTTGATATCAAAACTCTGGAAATACTCATCTGGGACAGATCAGGTCCAGACATTGAAGGTACTGGATCTTCTACCATCATTTTAAATGAATTTAGATGATTTTTATTTCTTAGAAACAGTTGGATTCAACCAGGTGATTGTTACTCCTTGGGCTCATGTTCCAAGTGTATCATGAGAATATTCCATTGATATGTGTAATCAGTAATGTATTAAATTGGGACGCCTGGGTGGCTCAGTCAGTTAAGCTCCTGCCTTCGGCTCAGGTCATGATCCCGGGGGTCCTGGGCTCGAGCCCTGCATCAGCCTCCTTGCTCAGTGGGGAGCTTACTTCTCCCTCTGCTACCACGCCCCCTGCTTGTGCTCTCTCTCTGACAAATAAATAAATAAAATCTTTATTTATTTATTTGACAGAGAGAGAGACAGCGAGAGAGGGAACACAAGCAGGGGGAGTGGGAGAGGGAGAAGCAGGCCTCTCGTGGAGCAGGGAGCCCGATGCGGGGCTCGATCCCAGGACCCTAGGATCATGACCTGAGCCGAAGGCAGATGCTTAACCGACCGAGCCACCCAGGCACCCCATTAAATAAAATCTTTAAAAAAAAATGTGTTAAATTGTCTGAACCAAACTGATAAGAATAAATAATATTACCTTTGATTGAGAGTCTTGATGGTCTTAAGAGTTTGTTCATATGTAGTCATCAGGTTTCCAGAGCAATACATGAGGAGGGTATAGATTGGGTGTGTATAAGAAAACTGTGGCTAAAGGCAAGTAGTTACTTGCCCAAGGTCACTTAGATCATAATCTGTAGAGTTGGGACCAGAACTAGGATATCTAATTTTTAGTTCGGTGTTCTCTCTGATACCATGTGTGATGGTTAATTTTATGTGTCCACTTGACCAGGCCAGGGGATGCCCAGATAACCAGATTCAACATAGCTTCTGGGTGTATTCATGAGGGTGTTTCTTAAAGAGATTAGCATTTGAATTGGTGAATGGAGTAAAGCAAATGGCCCTCCCTAATGTGGATGGGCATATAATCCCTTCCATTTACCTTGAAAATAAAACAAAGAGGTGGAGGAAGGGGCAGTTTGCTCTCTGTCTGACTGTTGATCTGGGACATCAGTCTTCTCCTGCCCCGGGTACTCCTCATTCTCAGGCCTTCAGACGGGGACTAGAGTCTACACCATTGGCTCTGGGCTCTCAGGCCTTTGAACTGCACCCCCGGCTTTCCAGGGTCCCCATTTTGCACAGCGTGGGAATTCTCATGCTGTCTGCAAGATGGGGACCCTATGTATATATATGTATATACATACACACACACACACATATTTTTGATTTATTTTTTTTAATATATAATCTTCCTCCCCTCTCATTATTGGTCCTGTTTCTCTGGAGAACCTGACTACTACACCATATTAAAGGGGACAGTCTGGCTCATTTATGATGGTAGCTTTCAAAGGTTTACAAAGCTTTACAGTTTGACAAGGCTTTTACATAGATACCACCTTTTCTTCACAAGTTGAATAATAATGTTATCTTTAAATTACTTAATGTCTGTTGAGGCTTGAGAAGAACCAGTTTTACTTCATTTTCTCTTTCTCAGTTAATTTTTGCGTAAAATCTTCTAAATTTAAAATCCTGATTTCTTTTTATTCTCTTTCCCCAGGCATGATTTTCTTGAAAAGGGAAGTTGTAACAGTAATTACTATCCAGAACAAATAGTTCCTGTAGGAAATGTGCTTATTGATCTCATAAAATTTAGTGCTCTAGTTTGTCAATATTATTCTCTTATTCTCTCTCTATAATGCTTAATAGTATTTATCTTTTAAAGTAGCAAATTGTGACTGAAGTTAAAGTCTCTCTTTAACATGCATAGAGTTAAGTATCAGACAAGTCCTGTGTGTATCATCATGTATTCCTTTGCTTAATTTTCATTCTGTTAGACAAAGAAAAAGTCCTCTAAAATAACGACATGATGGATACTCAGGAGGGGAAAGAGAAAGTTGAGGATATTGTGTGGATTTTGTGTATGAGGTTTATTAGAAAGACTAGGGTATGGAGGGAAGAAGGACAGGCCTTTTGCTTTGCTTTAAAAAATTTTTTTGATTTGAAAGCCCAACAGAATAACTTAAAAAAATTTATTGATGTATAATTTACATAAAATAAAATGCACCATTTTAAATTTACTGTTCGATGAGTTGTGGCAAATTTATACACGTGTATCATCACTGCTACACTCAAGATTATATAGACTCCTAAACATTCCCCCTTTCCAGTCAGTTCTTTCTTGTTCCAGTCTCAATGACCACCAGTGTGCTTTTTGTTACTATAAATTAGGTTTGCATTTTCTAGAGTTTCATATAAATGGAATCATAAAGGATTATCTTTTGTCTGGCTTTTTTACTTAGTGTAATGTTTGTGAGATTGATCCGTGTTGTTGCATATATCAGTAGTTGGTCCTTTTTCTTGCTGAGTGCATTTCATTTAGAACTATACCACAGTGTGTTTATTATTCATCTGCTGATAGACATTTAGGTTTTTCTCAGGTTTGGGTTATTATAAATAAAGTTGTTATGAGCATTCATGTACAAATCTGTGTGTCAGACATATGTTTTCACTTCTCTTGGGTAAACATCTAGGAGTGGAATCTCTAGGTCACACTGTAAGTATATATTTAACTTATTATAAGAAACTGTCAAACTTTTTTCCAAAAGGATTACATAATTTTATTTTCCCACTAGTACTGTATGAGTGTGCTAGGTACATTGGGGTATTATCTTTATTTTAAGCCATTCCAGTGGATATGTGATTTTAATTTGCATTTTCTTAACTAATGATGTTGAGCATCTTTTCATGTGTATTGGCTATTCATATGTCTTCTTATGTGAAGTGTCCATTAAAACCTTATGCATATTTTCTATTGGGTAGTTTGTGTTCTTATTGAATTCTAAGGGTTCTTTATATATTATGGATGCAAGTCCTTTCTTGCATTACTTTCCCACCCCCTTTTTTTATTGTGGTAAAATAACATAATATTTATAAATTTAGCCATTTTTAAGTATTCAGTGGTATTAAGGACATTTATATTATTGTGCAACCATCACCACCATCCATCTCTAGAACTTCATCTTGCAAAACTGAAACTCTGTACACATTAAATAACTCCCCATTCTTCCTGCTCCCCAGCCCCTGGCAACCACCATTCTACTTTCTGTCTCTATGTATTTGACTTTTCTAGGTCCCTCATATAAAGGGAATCATATAGTACTTACCTGGTTTATTTCACTTAGTATAATGTCCTCAAGGTTCATGCTTGATGTAGCATGTGTCAGATTTTCCTTTCTTTTTAAGGCTGAATACTGTTCCATTGTGTGTGTACACCACATTTTATTTATCCATTCGCTGTTAGTGGACACTGGGGTTGCTTCCATGTTTTAGCCAATGTGAATAATGCTGCTATGAATGTGGGTATAGCAGTATCATTTTGAGGCCCTGCTTTCGATTCTTTCTTTCTTTTTTTTTTTTAAGATTTTATTTTTGCAGGGCTCCTGGGTGGCTCAGTCGGTTAAGTGTGTCTGCCTTCGGCTCAGGTCATGATCCCAGAGTCCTGGGACCGAGCCCCACATCGGGCTCCCTGCTCCACAGAGAGCCTGCTTCTCCCTCTCCCACTCCCCCGCTTGTGTTCCCTCTCTCGCTGTGTCTCTCTCTCTGTCAAATAAATAAATAAAATCTTAAAAAAAAAAAAAAAGATTTTATTTTTGCTAGAGAGAGAGAGTGTGCGAGTGTGCGCACAAGGGGCACTATTTTTCATAGCACCTGCCCTATCACACATTCCCAGCAACAGTGCACAAGGCTTCCGGTTTCTCTACGTCCTCCTCACTTTATTTTCTGGGTTTGGTTTGGTTTATAGTAGCCATCCCAGTGGGTATGAAGTGGTATCTCATTGTGGTTTTGATTTGCATATCTTTTCACGTGCTTATTGGCTATTTATATATCTTCTTTGCAGAAAATCAAGCATTGCCTCATTGCTTTTAAAAATCTTTTGTCCTCAAAGCCTAGCAGGATAACTTACTTGGCCATCTGTTTTAAGAAGAGCTTGTCCACCTTAGCAGAACATTTGTATCATCATTTAAAAACTACAGTGATATGAACATCTAGTTGCTGATTACATGTGATAATAGTTCATATTTCAAATGCTAAATGAATACTTTTAGACATGGAACATAGTTATGTTTTGTGAAAGTCACAGGGTCACTATTTCCCCATTGCTTTCCCTGACACAGTTCAACTTTTATAAAGTACCTAAAGTTTTTGTTTGTTTGTTTGTTTTTGTTTTTTTACCTAAAATGTTTTTACATGGAACTATGTTTTAGTCCCTACATTAAGAGATAAAATGAGATTCATACACGTGTAAAGAGCCAGTTTAAATGAACAAGATAACTTACTGTGGACAGAAAAGAGGAAAGAAGAAAGGTTGGTTCACTTACAGAAAAATTATGAAATTCAAAGAGGAAAAAAAGAATCAGATTTTTCAGACCCATGTAAGTTGAAGGGGGACAAAAGAAAGCCATCTCCACTTCATTGTTCTCTCCTGAAATAATATTGCGCATAAGACCTTGAGTTCATGGACATATGGATCCATCGCCCAGGAAGTGTTTAAAATGGAAAACTGGGTACTTTTTCTAAAAAGTTTAGAGCCTGAAATTTGCATTTGAAATAACAAACTTCTCAATCACAGCCTGCATGTCATCTTTCATTTCGGTGTTTAGTTTTCTCCTGTCTTGCATATAGTGTTTTAAGTCAGATATATCCCAGATCAGGGCTCAGCAAACTTTTATGTAAAGGGTAGATAGAATATTTTTAATTTTGTAGGCCATAGAGTCTCTGGCAACTACCCACCTCTGCTGTCGTAGCAGACTTGAAAGCAGGGTTTTACCATCTTGGAAAGAAGCCATGGATAATACGTAAAGGACTGGCAATAAAACTTTATTTATAAGAGCAGACAGCAGGCCTTACTTTGCTGATACCTGTTCTCTCAGGGGCCCGTGCAAAGTTTAATCTCAACACATGGTTAATGAGAGCTGTCTGTAAATGTTGACCCTTCCACATGGTATTATTGGGGTCCCAGAAGTTCTCAGAGGGTTAAGTGATTTTTTAAAATTTTAAAGGTTTTATTTATTTATTTGACAGAGAGAGACACAGCAAGAGAGGGAACACAGCAGGAGGAGTGGGAGAGGGAGAAGCAGGCTCTCTGTGGAGCAGGGAGCCCGATGTGGGGCTCGGTCCCAGGACTCTGGGATCATGACCTGAGCCCAAGGCAGACGCTTAACGACTGAGCCACCCAGGTGCCCCGATTTTTTAAAATTTTAATTTGAACTTTTATTCAGTGACTCAAATCCAGAGGGAGTAAGAGAGAAAAGCTTTATAAATATTTATAAATGCTAAAACTTAAGTTGCTGAAATAAAAATTGGTTCTCATAAAAAGATAATTATATAGCAAGTTTGGAATTCAGTTTTGGTTTCATTTCCTTGTGGAAACATCTTCATTGTGAGGAAAATTAGGAAATTAATGAACAAATGTTTTCCCGAGTGGGAAGTGCTGCTTGACCAGGCTCTGAGGACTACCAGGATGGCTGTCACACACAGTTCCTGCTCTGAGGCACTTACCATCCTGAAAAATTAATCAAGGCCCATGAGAGAGAATATTTCTGTAATTGTGTGTTTTTAACTTTTGGAGGGCATTTTCCTGGAAAATGAACTTTCTTGAGGTATAATTTGCATACAGTCCAACTGTAACTTTTTTAAGTGTATGACAAATTCCATGAGTTTTGACATGCCACCACCATCTCCATCGAGATAGGGAACATTTCCATCTTCCTAAAGGTGCATCAACCTTCTCCCTCACCAAACCCCAGACAACCATTGATCTGATCTGCTTTCCGTCACTGTAGATTAGGGTTGCCTGTTCTAGAATTCATATGAATGGAATCAGATAGTATATACTCTCTTGTATCTGGCTCAGGGATTACTAAACTTTTTTGGTTCATAATACCCTTAGAGAATCAGTAATTTTTTTCATGGTAAGCCAAAAGCACTACCTAACAGTTCCATTAGGTCCAGAGAACTCAGCTGAAGTACTTTGCATGGTACTTGGCGTTGCTATGTTTCCCTCATAAATTTGAAATATTCTGTGGTACACCTGTGTGAGTCCATTATGGTGCCCTGGGTTGACTTTAGTGCACAGTTTGGGAACCACAGATCTAGCTTCTTTTACTCGGCATCATGTTTCTGGGATTCACTCATGTTGTTAGATGTGTTAGTAGTTCATTCCTTTTTTTTTTTTCTCCTCTGAATACTATTCCATTTTCAGAAATATCACAGTATATCCATTCACTTGATGAGGGGCATTTGGGTTCCCATAAACATAAGCATTCATGTGAAAGCCCTTGTGTAGGCCAGATATTCTCCTTTCTCTAGATTAGAATTATTAGCTCATATAATAACCCATGTCTGACTTTATAAGAAACTGCCAAACTTTTCTGAAGTGATCATACCATTATACTTCTACCAACAATGTACGAAAATTCTAGTTGCTTCAATTCTCTCCAATACTTGGTATAGTCAGCTTTTAAAATTTTAGCCGTTCTACTACTGGGTATGTTGTATATCTTAGTATGGTTTCAATTTGTGATTCCCTGATGAATAATGTTGAGCATCTTTGCATATGCTTATTTGCCTGTGTGTGTGTGTGTGTGTGTGTGTGTGTGTGTGTGTGTGAAGTGTCTGTTCAAATCTTTTGTCCATTTTTTAATTGGGTTGCTTATCTTACTATTGAGTTATAAGAGTATGCAAGCCTTTTGCCAGATGTATGTATAAAAAAGATTTTTCCCCAGTTGGTGGCTTGCTTTTTCATTTCCTTAACCTAGTGTCCTTTGAAGAGCAATAGTTTAAAATTTCACCGTATCAGGTTTTTTTCTGGTTAGTACTTCTTATTTGTTTTTGCTCTCAAGATTAAGAAAATTTTCCCCTAGATTTTCCTCTAGAAGGAAATATCATGCTTTAATGTTACAGTGTTGACTTTTACATTTAGGTATAGGTTCCATTTCAAGTTATTTTTTGTGTATGTCATGAAATCAGGGTTGAGGTTTTTTCCCATCCAGATATCCAGTTGTTTTGGTACCATTTGTTGAAAAAACTGCTTTCCCTTCTGAATTAACTAGACCTTTTGTCAAAAATTGATTGACCATGGATATGTTTGTCTATTTCTGAACTCTGTTCTGTCCCATTGGTCTGTCTGTCTGTTCACGTTACCTTGACCATTGTAGCTTTGTGATCAATTTTGAAATCAGGCAGTATGATGGAGAAGGATGTATTTTTACATTTGATTTCTTTTATACAACTATTTTTTTCCAAATGTATTATTCAGTAACTATACCTCTGAAAACTGAAATAAGCGTATTTCTTTTCAAACTTGGACATTAAACTGCCTTTAAAGGCAGAGAAAGTATACTGAGCATAAAGGACAAATGATATTGCTTCAGTGTCAGCCTCGATGACCTTGGGCCTCCGTTTCCTTGCCTGTGAAATGAGAAGATGGGTCTAGAGGACTCTAGAATAGTGCTCACTGATGTCCCATTTGAGTCTAACTAACTTGTAATTTTATATGGCTCATCAACAATTTTCTCTTTAATTTGTACACTATGCTGTGATTCAAGTTTTAAACTAGCCAAGCAAAAACAGTACTGAAAACCAAAGAGTTTAATGAAAACAATGACTGACACTTAATAATAACTTTGTACCCTTTTAGTGGAAATGCTTCAGGAAATCTTGATGCACAACTGGACTCTTTCTTTTAGGAGCTTTTATAGTTTTTCCTTACTTTGGCCTAAATTCTAGCTTGGTGTTTCAACACAGAACTCTTAAGTTATTAACTTAGTTAATGGCCCCACGGGCCAGAGGCTGTGGGGCCGGCTACCTCTCATATCAGGGTCCATGGATAAATCTCCGAACTGGAGAAAAGCAGAGGTCATCTAGCCCCCCGGTCTTCAAAGTGTTCCTTGGACCAGCGGCTTTGGCCTCACCTGGGAACTCGTTAGAAATGCAGGATTTCAGGCCACACCCCAAACCTACCGAATCAGGCATTCACAGGTCTGTGTATTAAAGGTTGAGAAGCACTGTTCAAGTTGGACAGTAAGTATCTTCTCCTTGGCCTTCCCACCAGACCCTCTGGCCTCTAGACATCTCTGAGGGTAACCCCACAGAGACAGTCTGTTCCATTTGTGGATAGTTCTGTTTATGTTCCTTTTTTTTTAAATTGATGTGAAATCCATGTTCCTATACCTTGTAGTGTAACTCGCAGGCATCCTTCAGTGCTGCCAATGTGCCAGGCACGGAGAACACAGAGATAAATAAGACAGTCTGAGTTTTCGAAGAACGCCATCTAGTTTAGACACAGGAATGTCCATGAATGGCCTGCAGTACCGTGTGATGACGTCCGTGAAGATCATGGCTGGGGTGCTGAGGAAGCACGAAGGAGGGAGTGGCTGATTCTGTCAGAGTCACGGTGTTGGGCAAGGCCTCCAGGTGAAGGGTGGAGCGGGAGTGTGCTAGCCACGGGGAAGGGCTTCCGGAGAGGGACAGAGGTGGGATATTTCAGACAGAGAGCGGAGCTTTGCAGAGGCCACGGAGAGATGTCAGGTGCTGGGGGACCCGGAGAAGTTTGATATTGCTTACGCAGGGGATGTGACGATGGTCCGTCACAAAGGGCCCATCCATGCAGTGCCGAAGGCGTTAACTTTATTTAATCTAGGACACTGGGGGAGATAGATTTGTATTTTAGGAAGGTAAGTGCTAGCTGCACAAGGCCAAAGGAATCTGAGGGCGGTGAGGTGGAGGCAGGGGGCACTCCCAGCCTGTCGTCGGCAGTCCAAAGGAAAGATGATGAAGCATGAAACTGGGGGTGAGCAGCTAGGGCTTGGCCTCGGGGGGCCATGATGGGTCTGCCTCAGAAAACCAAACAACAAATCCTTTCCCCTGCATTCTTCATGTTTGTTCAATACCTAGTTATTACAGACCAATTCTTTCTAGAGACTTTGCTCGGGTTGGGGGATGTGTAAATAAAGAAGGCCTGGGCCTTGCCCCCCACCCCAGAATTTCACTGTTTAGTGGGGCAGGGGACATCTCAAGTTGTTCCTTCTTCATGTGATACTGTTTTATTTTTAATTTTTTTTTTGTCATTTTATTTTTTAAATTTTTTTCATGTGATACTGTTTTAACTCCTTTATCGTTGGCTTTCTTCCTCATGGTAATGATCTAATCAATATTCTCCTTAAAGGGTGGTGTCCAGAACAGAATTAAGTGCTTCAGATAATGTAGAATACCTGAGCAGTGTAGTACCCCCTTTCTATTAAAATGGCCTAAGATACGGACCTGCTTCGTTGAAGGTCATGTATCATCACTTTAACTCTTTAACAACCATACATCAAAGCTACTCACAGAATTCCCGAGAACACCTGCCATGTCTTTGTTTCCACGTTACTTCCCATTCTGTATTTGTAGGCTCTAACTACATTCCTTTTAGACATTATCTTATTATACGTTTCCTGTTGCTCCAGGCTTTTGAGTTGTTTTTTTTTAATCTCTGGTTTCAGCCTGTTAATTTGTTCTCTTGGTTGTAAGCTAACTGAATGATTTATGAGCTCCCTTGTATATTTCCACCAGCATCGTTGAGATGCCCGTGAGGATAGGACCTGCATCTGAGTCCTGCCAGATGTCGCCTGCTTTGCACTGTGCCTTTTGGCATGAACAACGTGGCATTTCTAATCAGTGGGGAAAGCAAACTCATCACTGCATGGTGTTTAGGAGCTGGATACCTGTTGGAAAAAGAGAAAACTGGAGTCTGTTCTCATTCTTTAGATAAGATATGTAAAAATAAATTACAGATGGCTCTAAGATTTAAACTTTAATAACGAAGTCATAAAGACTATTAGAAGAAACATGAGTAAATTTTAAATATATCTTGGAATGGAGACAGAAGACTTTTTCTCCCCCCTAACCATGTCCCAGAACGTGGACGCCATAAAGGAAAAGACGAACTTTCCAAAAAGGGACATTTCATATGAAAATTAAAAGGTTCTGTTTGGCAAAAATTCCATAAATGAAGTCAAATGACAAAGAATGTACTTGGAAAAATGATTGCGGTATGTATGTCAGAGGGCCAATTCTTTTCATATGGAAAGAATTCTTAAAAATCAATAAGAAAAAAGATGGACAATGAGGAGGTTGAACTGATATTAACAGAAATAAGCATATTAAAACATCCTAATCTTTACTCTGTTTAGAAGTTCAATTGAAAACAATGAGATCTCACTTTTCTACCTATGAGAGGACCATGATGAAGTTTGGTAATACCCGCTATTATAGATGATACAAGGAAATAGGCAGACATATATAGTTGATGAGTGTTTTTGAAGGTCATTTGTACAATATCTATCAGAATTTAAAAGGTCATTATCCTCAGACTCAGGAATTCTACTGACCCTGTAAATATTTTCCAGCAAGTATGCAAAAATAGCTACATAGATATTTGTTGTAACAGTGTTTATAATGGGGAAAAAAATGAAAGCAAATCATGTCGGTAGTACACAGTGGAACGCTGTGATGATTTAAAATGTTGCAGTTCTCTGCGGCGCCTGGCTGACTCAGTCCGTGGAGCATGCAACTCTTGATCTCAGGGTTGTAGGTTTGAGCCCCATGTTGGGTGTAGAGATTACTTAAAAATATTTAAAAAAATTTTTTAATAAAAAAAGTTGCAATTCTCAATATCCTGATTGAGTCAAGATATTAAATGAAAAAGCAAATCCGTGTGTATAGTCTGATATCATGTGTTTTATAAAAAAGATGTATATCGGTCAGGAAGGTATTAGCTACAAATAATAAAAAGCCCGAGTGGGTGTATTTATCTTATGCCACAGGAAATCTGCATATGTTGGCAGTGCAGGGTTGGTACAGGGACCCAAGTATGCCATCTGTGCCTCACGCACGCTGTCTTTCATTTCTACGTCCCTAATTGTGTGGGCCTCTGCCCTCATATTTTTTTCCCTTCATCCCAGCAAGATGGCTGTGCTCTACCAAGCCCCATGTCTGGATTTCCAGGTGGGAAAAAGATATAAAGAGAAAAGTAGGAGAAAGGGAAGACGTCTGTATCATAAAAGCCAGAATGTTTCCAGAAATCCTCAGCAGACTTCTGCTTACTTTTTGTTGGTTAGAACTATTCCACGGCTCTCTAGATCTTTAAGGGAAGCTGCAAAGGTAAGAATTTTAATTAGGCACATGTTTTTCCCTCACATGTAATGAAGGGTTCTGTGATTATGGACGAAGAGGAGAAGGAATATTAGGTAGGCAGCTAGAAGTGTGGCACTCTCTCTCTCTCTCTCGCTTTCTCTCTTTCTCTCTCTCACACACACACACACACACACACAATCTGTGTTTGCATATGATACTTCTGGAAGGTACTTGAGAATTGGATAACAGTACAGTCTTCCTCGACTTACAGTGGGGTTATGTCCTCATAAATCCGTCGTATGTCCTGATAAACCTTACCGTAAGTTGAAAATGCATTCAATACACCTAACCTCCTGAACATCATAGCTTAGCCTAGCCAACCTGAAACGTGCTCCGAACTCTCACATTAGCCTCCAGTTGGGCAGAATCATCTAACACAATGCCTATTTTATAAGAAAGTTAGATACCTCATGTAACTGTGATTGACTACTAAAGGTGGAAAGCAGATTGCATGTGTAGGTACGGAGTGGTTGTCCGGGTGTGTGGGTCGCTTACCCTCGTGATCATGTGGCTGACTGGGAGCTACAGCTCTCTGCCAGGGCCTAGCCTCCTGAGAACGGATCACACCGCAGGTCGCCAGCCCGGGGAAAGATCCAGATTCAAAATTCGAAGTGTGGTTTCCACCAGATGCATATGGCTTTCACACCATTGTAAGTCCTGGATCATCTGTAGTTACCTCTGTGGAACTGACCAGCAGTCAGGAGAAAGAGGGGCATTTATTTTTCACTTTATATTGTTAATTCCCACTGAGATTTGTTTTGGGGTTGGGGGGGCGATTTCCTTGAGTTTATTCTGTACCTGACATTAGTATGAAATGGTTCCCATAAAGAAGGGAGCTAAGCCCTTCCTCATGAGCATGGTCTGATGGAGGGGCAGGGCAGAGGGGGCCCAGGTGGGCGTCCTTTTGAGAGACCCCCGGCAGGGGACTTGGATGCACAAGCAGCAGAGGGTGAGCAGGAGGCTGCCCAGGCTGGCGGCTGACAGTGCCGAGCCAGGCAGGCTGGGAGGGGGCAGGAGCTGCCCCGGATCCTCTCCTCAGGGTCCTCCAGCCCTGTGTCCTCGTCTGCCACTGGGATGGACTGCATGGCAGGGCCTCCCACGGGCTCCTCAGACAGCTGGGCTGGGGGCTGGCTGGCACCAGGGTCACAAACCCTGCACACTTCCGCTGCTTCTGGCTTCCTTCTGGGCCAGGGTGCTCGAGCTGCGGGTGCCCCCAGCAGGTGCCTGGGCCAGGGGCAAGGCCCGGAATTTTTTTTTTTTTTTAAACAATGAATATGTGTTAAATGTAAAGGAAGGAAGTTGATAGGAAGTTGACATCAGTGCATTATCAGAACCCCTTGGGTACAGCTGTCCAGCCAGTTGGTATCTTGGACTCCTTCTAGGTCTGAGCCTCCTCAATTATACAAGCTATAATTTATACGTTTTCCAGAAACTAAAGAAGAGGATTAAGAGTCAGCCTCTTTGGTCACAAAAGAAACCTAGCATTTTGAAGATGTTCTTATTTAGTCTTCGTTATGGGCTGAATGTGACCCCCCCAAAAAATTCATATGTTGAAGTCCTAGCCTCCAGCACCCTAGAATGTGACTCTATATGGAGATAGGATCTTTTTCAAGATTTTTCTTTTATTTATTTATTTTTGTTAATTAATTAATTTTTTTTTTTTTATTTTTTTTTTAAAGATTTTATTTATTTATTTGAGAGAGAGAATGAGAGAGAGCACATGAGAGGGGGGAGGGTCAGAGGGAGAAGCAGACGCCCTGCCGAGCAGGGAGCCCGATGCGGGACTCGATCCAGGGACTCCAGGATCATGACCTGAGCCGAAGGCAGTCGCCTAACCAACTGAGCCACCCAGGCGCCCCTATTTTTGTTAATTTAGACTGAACGTGGAGGCGGGGCTCGATCTCACCACCTTGAGATCACGACCTGAGCAGAAATCAGGAGTTGGTCGCTTAATTGAGCCACCCAGGCATCCTGGAGATAGGGTCTTTAAAAAGGAGATTAAAATTAAATGAGGTCATGAGGGAAGGCCCTAACCCAATATGACTGGTGTCCTCATAAGAAGATGAGATTAGGGGCGCCTGGGTGGCTCAGCCAGTTAAGCGTCTGCCTTCGGCTTAGGTCATGATCCCAGGGTCCTGGGATCAAGCCCCCCATCGGGTTCTCCACTCAGCAGGGAGTCTGCTTCTCCCCCTCACTTTGCCCACCCCCCACCCCCCTGCTCATGCATGCTCTCTCTCACTCTGTCTCAAATAAATAAACAAAATCTTAAAAAAAAAAAAAAAAAAAAAAGATGAGACTAGGACCCAGACACAAACAGAGAGGGAAGACCACATGAGGGCACAGGGAGAGCAGGGAGAGAACAAGATGGCCATCTATGAGCCCAGGACAGAAACTTTAGAAGAAACCATCCCTGTTGACACTTCCATCTCAGACTTCTAGCCTCCAGCATTGTGAGAAAACCACTTTCTGTTCTTTAAGCCGCCCAATCTGTGACATTATATTATGGCAGCCCTAGCAAACAAATACATTCTTCTATCCCTTTAAACTTTGGTGGGGATAGTTCCGTGTTTTACAGAATCTCAGGATAGTCGAGATTGCCCTAGGCTTGGCTACTCCCGTCTTCTTTTCCCAGGTGAAAGCTGGTCTCCAGGGTGACTAGGCTGGGAACCTGGAAATACTGAATGTGGGCTGGGACAGATCTCTGACAGGGCTTTCTAAAGGGCCTCCTTGCTGTGAATGCCTCATTCCCGGGTTCCTTGGAGCCCTGGCTCCAGCTTTCTTGCCTGGTCTCTGATCCATTTTCTTTCCTTGAACTCTAGGACCGATGGATGCTCTCCCTCACTCTGGCCTCTGATGGCTAAATCCATCTTGATCACAAACAATTTTATCTCTTACAGATGATCTGCACCTGAGTGGTTGGGATCCTGTATTATATGAGTTGCCTTAAAATACATACTGGCAAGAATTATATTCCACTTCTGATGGAGCAGGAAAGGGTGTGTGTGTGTGTGTGTGTGTGTGTGTGAGTGAGTGAGTGAGTGAGAGAGAGAGAGAGAAAACCCTTGCCCTTGAAGTTTCAGCTTTTGGGGTCTGCACACCTCCAGCTTAACACTCTGCCTGAGCCAGGGCCCTGGCCTCCGCCAGGACCAAAGGACTCTGAAATGGCCTGCAGTGGTCCTTCTTTAAGGGAGGCTTGAACTTTTGGGGGGCCATTTTCCCTGTGCCAGTGGATAATGACTGCAGGGTCACCCATGTGCTGGGTTAGGAGGGAACCAGGCCTGCATTTCTAACAGCTGTCAGTTGACTGAAGGTGAGCAGAGGTTGCCTTCACGGCATTCCCATCCCTGCTGAGCCCCTGGAGAGGGAAGCCTCATCTGTGAGGTTTGCCTGTCTGCTCACCAGTCTCTTCTCAGGAAGTGTGTAGCCTGGGTGGGATGGGGTCGCCTCGTTGGTCAGCAGGTCTACCTTGTGGACAGGCCGGTGAGCACAGAGCTGCACAGATGGAAATATTTAGGTCTGGCTAAATGCACACAACTGAGCTCCTGGAAGCTCCTGGTTTTTACTAAGTGGGGAATGAAACGCACTTTTATTTATATAGAAAATTAAATCTTGCTCTTTTTGTATGGTTTATGATTTTTTTTTTTTTTCTGCTCTAGGGAACTTTGCCATGATAGCGAAGAGTAACAGACCTTTTCTGTGAGCACTCAAACTCCTATATATACAGGGTGGCTGAGTTCTTTGAAGCCTAGGGAGACAGATGAATATCTGAGAAGAAGGCTTTACGGGCCATATCATATCTTTTCTTGGGGCCCTGACTGTTGTCTGTGCTGGGTGTGAGACAGAGCCACACATACCATCCTCTGGGTACCAGTGGGATGCGGTCCCTTGCATCGAAGCATGAGGGGGGTAAAGTAGGGAATCGATGAGAGGGTGGCTGGGGAGAGCCCAGGCCATGTTTGTTTGGCCTGTTTGAGAGATTGTTCTACTTCATGCCAAATTTGCGAGGAGTCTAACTTGAGAAACCTAGAAAATTTAGTAGAAAATACATTTTCACAGTATTTTAAGCTGGAACAGACTATTTTAAGCTGAACAGACCCTGAAGATAAACCAGTTCAGCTTCTTCCTTTGGCAGCTGAAGGACTGGGGCCCAGAAGAGTCAGGGTTTGTCAGGAACGTGCAGGAGTCAGTGCAGCCCTGGGAGTAGAACCCAGGTCTCAGTGTCATGCTTGCTCTCTCCTTTCCAGTAGCGATGCTTACTGGGCTTTCGCAAAGCATCTTCCTAGATATAGAGAAATACCTTGTTACTCATAAAGCCAAGTCTTCAAAAGTTGTTTTTATAATAACTTATGAGAGCTTTGTAATTAGTTGAAAATAATACCTTGTAGTTAATGAAAGAAATGGTTATGCTCAGTAAAAGCTGTTTATTAATTATTATGTTCCAGTCAGTGCTTGCAAATTAATTTAAGGGATGAAAAGCAGGATTATGTCAGGAGTTAGAGTGATCCTCAGAATCTAAGGAAAGGAAACAAGTCCAAGCTTTCCTTATGTGACTTGGAACTTGGGACTGGTGTGTGTTGCTCTGTTCCTCTGTCCCAGTCTCTCTCTGAGTCCCCCGCCCCCCATCCCCTGTCTGATGGGCCCTCAGGTCCTGTCATTCAACTTGTCGGTCACCTTGACTCCCATCTCCAGTCCCCTGACTTGATCCCCTACCCCCACCTCAGTCCCCTGTCCCCCAGCTTGGTTTCCCTCCCAACTTCTGTCCCTCTCTCTCTCCCTAAGGACTTGCCCCCATTTTTTTCTCCCCTCAGACCAGCTTCCTCTGCAGCTGACATGTGATGCAGGTGACCGCCCCAGCCTCTCTCTGCTTCACTCACTAATTCTGTCTCTCACCCCAATTCCCAGTTCCCCACGGAGCCATCTGATCCGCCTACTTCACCTTTTCTCACCAGGCTGCGAGTTGCTGCCACTCTTCAGAACGGGCTGCCTGTGGCCGGGTGGCCAGCCCTGGGCAGAGGCCAGGGACCCTGGGGGCCTCAGGAGCCCTGGGAAAGGCAGCCGGCCTCCAGCTAGACCCCGTGTGTATGACCTCGTTCAGTCCTCACGGTGGGCCTACAAGGCATGCAGTGTCGTCTCTCAGGGGGGCGTGGACACCTGGGCTTAGTGTCCTTAAAGCAGTTTGCTCAGGGACCCACTGCCGGGAGGTGGTGCAGCTGGGAGCCAGCCCCTGAGGTCAGCACTGCACCCTCCTCCTCCTCGTGCTGGGCTCTTCTGAAGCGAGTCCGCGCATTCCCGGGAAGTCACCATGCTCTGATGCTAGGTAGACCCAGCTGTCTTTTGCATGCGTTTTGAAGTTACTGTTAAGGCCCTTGGGCTGTCTGTAGACTTGAGATCAGTAGGATTTTATGAAAACCTGGCTTGAGACCCTGCGTGATATCTACTAACATCTTCACACGCTTGGGGCCCGACAAGGATTTCTTTGATCTAGGTCAAGTCCTCGCAGAAATGCCATAGTGAGATTTCAACATCATGAGCTGGTTGTCAGGATTTTAAAAAGCGCCCCCCCCACCTCTTTTAAAGAAAATGCAAAGCTCTGGCATAAATCAAATTTTTAATCAGTGGAGATTGGTTTATATTTTCGTAGCCCCTGGCACCAGTAAAGATCTTACATGGACAGAAGACCTGTAAGTGTATTTGGGAGGGAGGTGATCCTTTGCACACCATCCTCCTTGCTGAGCAAAGATGGTTAAGTACTTCCTTGCATTCCGTGAAATTTGCTGCGATGCAATCTAAGAACCGAGAAATGGAGGGTGGAAATGGGCTTAGTAGTAAGTGACCTTCTGTTTCCACTCCCTCCTCCTTGTTCTTTGACCTCCTGCTGCAGGGGCCTTGGGGGCACAGTAAACCCAGCACAGAAGCCGCTAATCCCCCAGCCTTTCGTTCTGGCTCCATCCAGCAGCTGCCCCCTCTCACTCCGAGGCCAGGCAGGGAGCCGCTCAGACCAGCTGTGTAACCTAGACCCAGATACCTTCCCCTTCCAACTCACGTGCTCTCTCACCTCTGTTGGCTTGTAAAGGAAGAGGGGTAGGAAAGGATGCGGAAACTAGAAGCCTCTGCTTGCTGGAGGAGCTTTTCTCTGTCACTTGTGCTATTTTTTCTTAGATGTGTGATCTGGGTTTGTGAAAAGCTTCCAGTGGCTTCTCCTTTTAGATCATTTCATTCCACGATGCAAATGGCATCTCCACTGAGTCTGGAATCACGCTTAGTACTTGGCCAGAGCCCCTTGCTTCACCACCTGGCCAGCTGACTGCAGTTTGCCCCGGGGCACTCCTGATTCTGAGATGCCACCAGCGCAGGAGTCCGCCTGCCCTGCAGGAGGGTTGGGGGCGTGGGGAGGGGGCGGGGAGGGCTCCCTGGGGAGGACCTCAGGGCGGGGCTGTGGGCGGCAAATTCACCCTCCGGGGGCACAGGAGACTGTTCAGGAAATGGGTGGGGGGGGGAGGGTGGTGGCAAAAAGCAACCAAACAAAAGGGCCCCATTAAAAAATGGTTGTGTGACATGAGTCTATTTTTGTAAAATTGTGTGAGTGTGGGCAGGGGAATGAGGGCCAGGGAAGAGAAAGATACTGATATCAGATGAATGAAGAAATGGCGAACAAATGTAGTTGTCACTCTGACACCTCTGTCAGCTAATATGCAGTCAGAGGAAAGAAAAGAATGTTGCACTTATGCTTCTGCCTGATGGAAAAGAAATCAACCAAAAAAATCCCTGGTGTGTAAGATAAGCATTCAGTATGTCTGAGCTGAGCAAGGAGAGAGGCAAGGAAGGGGACCTGGGGGACGCCTGGGTGGCTCAGTCGGTTAAGTGACTGCCTTCGGCTCAGGTCATGATCCCGGATTCCTGGGTTGAGTCCCGCATCGGGCTCCCGGCTCGGCGGGGAGCCTGCTTCTCCCTCTGACCCTCTCCCCTCTCCCCTCTCATGCTGTTTCTCTCTCTTAAATAAATAAATAAATAAAATCTAAAAAAAGGAAGGGGACCTGGATACTTGGGAAGGGGGAAAGGGAGGAAAGGGAATTCTCACTTTTCCTTTACACGTTTTATGTTAATTACTTGTTAAAACCAGCACGAGTTAACTTTTTTATAATTAAAATAATAAATATAAAGAAATCCTTAAACAAGAAATCTAAAGAGAAAAAAGGAAAAAAATTAAACTTACACTGGGGTAGATTATTTTAAGTTTTATCTTTATTTTTTGGTTTTAAATATTCTTTTCTTTTCTTTTTTTTTTTTTTTTTTAAGTAATCTCTATGCCTGACATGGGGCGCAAACTCACAACCCCAAGATCAAGAGTCACACGCTCTACTGACTGAGCCAGCCAAGGCTCGACTTAAGTTTTATGTTTAATAGGTAGTCTCTGTAAGTGGTGGGTATCTTTCAGAAGGCTCTATGGGGAAAAGAAAGTCTTCTCTCTTGTCCATGGCCATCCATCCCCCGCCACCCCCCGCTGGAGACAGCCAGGATTCCCGGGTATCCTTGCAGAGATGCTCTGTGTTTTTACAAATATATATGGCATGTATTAATAGGGGAAGAGAGAGGTTTCCACCCCCCAGCCTCCAAAATAGTAGCAGAATAGAAACACTGCTTTGGGCCATTTTTTTTTTTTTTTTTTAAGTTAAAAATACACTCTGGACATACTGATACATGTAGAGCTGTCTGGTGTTTTTTTTTATTGATTGTATGATATTCCATTATCTAAGCTGTTTTTATTTTTATTTTTTTTTAAAGTTTTTTTTTTTATTTATTTTTTGACAGAGGGACACAGCGAGAGAAGGAACACAAGCAGGGGGAGTGGGCAGAGGGAGAAGCAGGCTTCCCGCGGAGCAGGGAGCCTGATGCGGGGCTCGATCCCAGGACCCTGGGATCACGACCTGAGCCGAAGGCAGACGCTTAACAACTGAGCCACCTAGGCGCCCCCTAAGCTGTTTTTATTTAACCAGGCTTCTATCAATGAGCATTTGAGTTGTTTTCAGTCTTTCACTTTAGAAACCATACCAAAGACCTACTTGGGACTATATCCTTTGACATTTGTGGGTATAGCTGTAGAAGAAATACGTCAAAGTGGAATGCCAAATTTCTCTCCAAAGAAGGGGTACACATTGACTCTTCCTCCAGAAATGTACAAAAGTGCTAGATGTTCTTTAGAGGGTCCGTGCTGCCTTGGAGGTGGGATATACCATAATGGTAGCAACAGGGATTTGGGGGAAGGTGATAGGAGAGTCAGGCCTTTTCAGTTGCTCTTCTGATAGGCCCGTCTCTTTCCAGAAGTTACTTTTGCATAAACTTTGGTTTCAGGTGAACAAGGATATGAGGAAGAAATGAACATTTAGTGAGCTGCTACCATGTGCCAGGCAGAGGGTTAGGTCGGTTTCATTCTTCTAGCACTCTTATGAGGTATATGTTTGGCGTTTCTTATCCACACTTCACAGATGAGAGCAGGGAGGCTCAGAGAGGCTAGATAACTTCCCCAAGGCCACACAGTGGGTAAGTGGCAAAGCCACTTCTCAGACTTTGTCAGTGCACTCATGCTCATGTTGATCCTCCTCCCCTGTCTCTTGGAAATTTAGAAATCTCTGTAGCTCTTGTGTTGCAGAAAATCTGGGGATGCACTGGAGCAATGAGCTAGTCATAGAAGACCGACGTCACCTACGTCTGACCTACAGATGTGTGATCTTGCTTGTGCCTCAGAAATCCCTTTCCATGGGTCTGTGGGGTGGACGGACAGAGTTTGTTGTGGGGTTATGTGGATTGTCCGTAACCTACAAAGGGCTGTGTTCCAAAAATTCCTTTTCGTCTACTGACTCTAAAGGGGAAGACATAGTCCTGAAGTGACAGTGCTCTAAGTGCTGGTTTGGCTTCCGGGCTAAACCACAAAAGCCATATAACCTACAAAATTCTGGAAGAGTATTCGTGGCCATATGTCTTGGCACTGTCCATAGGGGAATGTGTGGGTGAGGACATAGGGATAGATAAGGGCTAAGAGGCCACAGTGAGGATGAAGATACGAAAGGCCAGAGCTCCCACATTTGAGGCCTGGGCTGGCTACAGTGAGGCTGGGGCTGGGGCTAAGGAGACAGGGCGAGAGAAGGCTTGCTTTTTGGAATCATTAAAAGCATCACTGCTAAGAGGAGTGAGGCCACTTATTATTTTCGAAAGTCAAATGTTTGTAGGTTGGCAATTGCCTATACTTTTTTGTTTCAAATGGCTTTATTAGACTGGTAACCTCTGATGCAAACTTGGCTTCAGTTAAAGAGTTTGGATATAATTTGGCATACTTTCTCAGCTCACGAAATAAAGGAGCTTTTTCCCCCATAAAAAGCAGGACAAATTTTCTCATAGATGCTGGAGAGCACTATGCGCGCATTTTCTGGTGTAATTTCCAGTCTAAGTGGAGAGACAGCGGTGCTCTTTTGAGCTGCTTTTGTGAGCCAGCACTGGGTTCCCCTGGGCTTCCAGACTGAATGGGAGCCAGTGTCTTTACCCTTAGCCTCGTCTCCTAGAAGTTTGGTGGAATGGTGTTGGATGAACGAAAGCGTAAGTCTCACTTCTGTGTGATAATACTCTTAACTTTGTAATAGGCAAAGAGCAATTTCCTGAAGTGGAAGAGGAAGAGAGGAGAAAGAAGCCAAGCTTCCATGTCTCTAGGGGATTAGAGGCACATGGGCGTCTGACCCCTTGACTTCCCTTATATGTCAGCTCTTGCATGTTTGTCCTGTAGAAGCTGTCGTTGGTTGTCCCATATTATTGGTCCTCCTCAGAAGTTTACAACCATCAATTATCTCTAACTACTTCGACCTACTAATTTTATAGCCATTGGTGGTTGGCGTCACCTACCAATTATTACTAGGTATTAGACGCTATGTTGTTGTTGTTTTAAAATACTTTATTTATTTATTTGAGAGTGAAAGAGCAAGAGAAAACAAGCAGAGGGGAGGGGCAGGCAGAGGGAGAGGGAGAAGCAGGCTCCCTGCTGAGCAGGGAGCCTGACACGGGACTCGATCCCAGGACCCTGGGATCATGACCTGAGCCAAAGGCAAATGCTTAACCAACTGAGCCACCCAGGTGCCCCTATTTAACTTAATTTATTTATTGCCCATTTTAAAAACTGGGTTTCTTTGTTTCCTTATTGAGTTTTGACTTTTGTTCTTTATATATTCTAGATACAAGTCCTTTAAATCCGATACATCCTTTGCAAATACTTTCTCCCCATCTGTGACTTGTCTTTTGATTCAGTGTCTTTAGAAGCATTGAAGTTTTTAACCTTGATGACAAGCTAACCATTTAGAAAGGAACGATTTCACTCATAGTATAGGAAGTACTTCAGATCCAGTAGCCACACTTCACTTTTAGCTAGGATAGAGTAACAGAGACTATATTTACCGTCACATCTGAAAAAAAAAAAACAAACCAGCAACGTATATAGAATGATGATTTTCAAGACCCCGAGCATCAGGCAACAAAGGACAGTGATCCTGAGAGATGGGGAACAAAGGAAGTGGGCCTCATAACTGCCCCAGCTTAGCACCCTCGGCTGCCGGGTGGGGAGGACACCAAGGCATCCTGGCCGGCTCCCTGAGTGAAGGAGCCAAAGGGAACTAGAGCTTTAGAGTTAGCAGGACAGAGGCCTGGGGAAGAGAAGGAACTCCAGAGATCTGCGGAGCAGCGTCCCCTGGAAAACCCAGCAGGGTGCTGCTCAGAGCCTGTATGAGAGGAAACCCTACGACTGGGAAAAGAAGCGGGGCGCTAAGAACTTATTTCAGCTGGAGTCTCCCCTACCCCACATCCAGAGCACTAAATAATTCGTGGTACCTCTGCTCCCTCCTGTCTCCTCCGCTCATCCCTACTACTCTCAAAATAACCCATTTTCAGCGGCAGTTCAGAAGAGGGCGTTTTTAGCTACACTTACAGGTTTCCCTAAAGTGTCTCTGAACTGTGTCATCCTTAACATTTAGAAAATATTTGAAGATTTTGGCGTTAGAATCTCCCCAAGGGGATTTTGACTCTGTAATGGCTTTTCAGTTTGAAAAAGATAGCAGAATCAAGTAAGACAGAAAAGCAGGGTGATTTCCCGGGGCGCTTCTGGTTGTTGCCCCCGGCCGTGGTGCGTGGAGGAGGCAGTGTGTGCGGGGATGTTTGGCAACCGGCCCTGACTGGGCATTTGTATACCCTTTGGAAGGAAAGGCTGTAGACTTCGGCCCTAAGGGCTTGACTGTGCACTGACCAGTGTCAGATTTGGAACCAGAGACCTGAGGGAACTTGAGAGGCTGCCTTGTATGTGCCCTCAATCTGTGGATTCCCCCATTGATTGATTCAGGTTTTCACCATGTCCTGAGGGCCTCCTGTGCGCCAGGCACTGTTCTGGATGCTGGGGATCCAACAGTGAGCAAGGAAAATCTCCACACTTGTGGAGCTTACCTGGTCTAACAAGAGACACACCATCTGTGTCAGGTAGACAGAAATCTTATGAAGAAAAATAAATCAGGCAATGGAATGTGCAGGGACGGGGAGGTGAGGATGCCATTTCATACAAGGTGGTCAGGGAGTTTTTTTTGTTTTTTGAGTTGGTGATAGTTGAGCAGAGACCTGAATGAAGCATGTATGGGGGATGAGGGGAGGGTGGGGAGCAAAGTGGTCAGGACAGGGAGCAGGATGAAAGCACAAGGGCAGGAAGTAGACAGGAACAGATCACATGGGACCTTGTAGAACTTTGTGAGGACTTGGGCTTTGTTCCCAGCGAGGGTTCTGAGTACAGTGACATGACCTGATCTGCATTCTAAAAGAACCCATCCGGCTTTAGTGGGGAAATGGACCATGGAGGCCAGAGGTGGGCTAGGAGGGCACACCTGCTAGGCGTGGGCAAGGGAGCTGATCAAGTGGTCAGATAGGTTGGGTGTGATTGAAATAGAGCAGCAGGATGGCTGATGCTGTGGGATGTGAGGGAAAAGGAGGGTCAGGGTGGCTCTACATTTTTTGTCCAAAGTAGCTGGAAGAACGGAGTGGACACTTATGGACATGGGGAGGACTTGGAAAGGAGTAACTTCGGGGAGGTAGGGCCAATGGAATCAAGAGTTTGATTTTGGACATGTCAGTATCCAAGTGACCATGTTTAATAGGTAGTTGGATCTTGGTCCGATACTCAGTAAAAAGCTCGAGACAAGGTGAATGGAGACCCAGGCAAGGCAAATGGCCTAGTTGAGTGGTGGGTTCTACATAGACCAAACTGCTCAGAGAACTGGCTCCTCCTCGGTACTACCCTCTCCCCACGTGAAGCTAAGCCCGTTTGGGTGATCCCATACTTTCTAATTGGCTTTAATGCTTTCACGATTATGTTCTTTTCTTTCTCTCTCTGTATCTAGCTTTCAGTCTGGAAGACAGCTGTATCTGCTTCAGGATGAGGTGCCACTGAGATATAAAGGATTCTTTCTTGTTTGTAATTGCAATTGTAAGAGGTTAGAGAGGCCAAGGAGTTCTGGGTTTCCGCCGTTCATGCAATTTAATACTTTTCAGGTCATCATGGATGCTTGTTGGTTGTTTATAATGGCCCCAAGTCCAGTCTGGATCTTCCGGGAATGAGACTCGGGCGAGGGGGGGGTGAGTAAAGGGAAGCTCATGTTGGGGGAGGACCTCGCCCCCCCCCCCCCCCCCCCACTGTAGGTTCTCCTGTAGGGTTTGTTTATGCATGTGGGAGAGATCAGCCATGTGCAAAATAAGCAAGCTGGACCATCTCAGGGCTCCTTCCAGACTTAAGTTTGTGGGTTTCTCTGGTCTCCCAGGCCCTTCCTTGGCTTGCCCGACCCAGGCTGACATTCACTTCTTTTTCCTCCCAAGAAAAATGAACTTGTAGAAATCTTGTCATCTTCCTTGTTAGGAGACAAGCAAATCTATGGCTTCTGATAATCCTAGCACTTCCGAATCAGGTCGATTTTGATAAGGCTGTTGGGCCAGTGTTTCAAATTTCAGTTCAAATCATAAAAGTTCCTCCCATTTACAGTTGAAAGGAAAGCTACGGTTGGAGAGAGACAGTTTTAGTCGGAATGCTTTCATGCTGTCTGCGTTCACTTCTCTGAGCCTGGAACCGTTTCCACTAAGAAGTAGGTGACAGGCTATCCAAATAAAGAGTAACCTTTTGAAAGCACTTCAGGCCAGCAGTGTGGGCTTTTTATAATCCTCACTTGCCTTTTGAGAGAGGGAGGGCCAAGTTGGGTTTGGGCTCTGCTTCCCCCCCTACCTTCCCCCATACACACTTTGATCTGTGAAGCATGTCTAATCCTTAGCCAAGTCTGTTGGAACTTTATCCAGAGCAGGAAAAAGGGAAATATTTTTCCTTTCTTGGGTGGATTTGTATTTATATAAACCCTTAGCAATGAAAATGGAGCCAAGTGGCAGGCACATGCATGTGAGGAGAGGCAAGTTGAGTCAGTGGTGGAAGAGGCCTGGACCAGCTTTGATTTGGGTCAGACCCTGGCAGACCTTCTAAGGGTCAGTGAGGACAGGGCGGTGTAAGTCCTCATGGGCATTTTCTGAGGGACGAATGTATACGTGGGGCCATCACCAACAGCCTGGCTGAGCCAGCAGCCGACGGGTTACCTTCAGATCACAGCTCCGGTGGGATTTGTGTGTGTATGGGGTGGATTCATTCACTTCATGTTTGTTGTTGCTACTGAGAGAATAGTGTTGTAGAGGGCCTTGGCTGTCCTCTGTAACTTCAACTCTGGAAGCTTTACTTTCTCACAGTGTGTCCATTATTGATTGACCTGCATGAATTTGTCAACCCTTTCTGGACTAGCCCTTGGCACTTCCTGTGGGTAGTGAGTTTTAAAATGTGCTTGCCATGGTCTGAACGCTTTCCTGTCAGAAAACTACCTCATCTAAGTTTCCAGTGGTGCCTCATGGTTCTGCCTTTCTAGGATGCATCGGGCTTTATTTTTAGACGTTCTAGAGAAATCTTGTATATAATCTAAAGATAGGATATCTTGTTATTGTGTTATTGCACTTTGTATATTATTTGGGCTAATCTGGGACTGATAAAGACTCCGAGACCAGAAAGTGTAAAGAACTTTGATATAATCTTTTATTTTGCTGGGTTCACTCTTTTAGATCCAAAGGCAAAGCCCTTCCTAGTAGGCTCCTGAACTTCCTGCAACTTCCCTGGAGTCATTTCTCCTCCGTGTAATAAATACCACCATGGCCAGGTTCACCTGCTGTCCTAGATGTTTATTCTGGCCCCCAGGAATATTTATCTTGTGTCTGCTGGAACCTCACACTTTAAAGTGGAATCCTCATGAAGCTTCTACCTGGTATCTCGTCCCAGTGCAGTGATGAACACTGGGGGAAGGAGACTCTGTAGATCAGAGACCCTGAGGCTTTTCAGCAGGTGCAGAGTCTAGGCACAACAGCAGCCTGGAGGAGGGGGGTATGGGGCTCTAAATCCGCTCTAGGTGATAGAAATAGGGGGCTGTAGGCAAGGCGATTGCAGCAAGCCAAGCATGAGGAAGTGGTAGGAAAGAAGGCTACAGAGGATTGGATGTATGTGAATAAAAAAACAAAAAAGGAAAACAGACTTGAGGACAAGGAAGTGTGAGCCTGTAATGTGAAGGAAGTGACAAAATTCAGGTGGAGATTTGAAAAGAAATCGTGTTAGCAGGTTTTTTTTCCTTCTGGTTGAACTCTGGTCAAATGCTTTGGAAGGGGTGCTGTGACCTTAGGTCTCAACTCTTGATCCAGAAGAGAGCAGAGTACTTCTCCATCAGGGAGGGGCTGAATGCAGCCCTTCTTGGCGAAGCATGCCCGAGATACTAGTCACTCCTTCTGTCCCTCAAACAAACAAACAAACAAACAAACAAAGCTTTATGTAATTAGTAAGCAGACATTACTATTAGGACACTCCTCTCTTGGGAATTGGGCCAAACAAGGAAAAGCTGAGTTTGCCCACTCCAGACGGAGCACCTTCCATAAAAGGAAAAATTAAAGGTATCAGTCGTTTGTGCCCAGCGTGGGGTTCCTGCTCGGCTTGGCTTCTGTTATTCATTAGGAGAGTCTGAGGACTTCACAGGTTAGAATCACTGTGTGAGTCACAGAAGTAATCAAGATTGTGATCTCTGTTTCTCCTTCTGCCTGTAACTGTCACCACCACCACCACCTTGGAGGATACTGGGGAGAAGTTGAAGCAACGTGTTGAAATTTAGTTTGTTTAGTGCAGTCTGACGAGCAGGCCCTGAAAACTTGCTGAATTTAGGAACTGAGTTGCACCTTTAGTTCAAGGGCATGTCCAAGAACCCCAGTTGACCTGCTTCTGTTTGGCTTGATGATTGTACTCTTACTGATGAGACTTCACAAATTGTCCCCAAAGCATCAGGGCATAGAAGGCCATTTGAATATTTTTTTAAAAAAGAAATCCCAGCTTTCAGAATCAAAACTGGTCTTGAGAATTCAACAAATGGCTGGAGACAGAAATGTCTTCACATTGTTAAATTGCCCAGAACTCAGTAGATTCCTACATTTTGAAGAATCGCAGGGCTGTATGTTGAAAATGAAAACACAATTTTACGAGAAGTTCATAATTTCTGATGGTGTGAGTTTTTGCAGTTGCCTTTAGAATTCATACCTTGGGATGTATCCAGTTATTAAGTGGTCCTCTCATTGACTCATTTCCAAGAGGAACTAACTGAGCCAAAAGCAGACTCTGCTCACAGGAAGAATGCAGCATCTCTGTGGCTTTGGGGAGCCTTTTTGGAGTCCCAGAACTCTCTAGAAGTACCTGTAGCCAAGTGCTGGACAATGTCTGCAGGTATTTCAGCTGACTTCCAATGACCCAGGAGGAAGATTCCTGCTGAACCTCTGGGTACCCCAGCCGGTTTCCTGGCAAGCTCAGTGGGCACCTTCCGGGGAGTTTTGGGGGTGTCCCAGCTGGCTTTCCCATGAATTCAGCGGCACCCACGGAGGGAATTTTCCAAGGACTCCAGCCGGTGCCCCTTCCAGCATCTGAGTGAGCTTGACAGCATGCTCTCCCCACGCCCAGACAGCTTCCCAGGGAATTTTGTCAGCACCCAGAGGATAGGTGCCGGCCTGCCGGCTTTGTCTGGCCTACGGTTCCAGGGGCCGGCACCATACCCTGTCCTGAAGAAGAGGACCATGAGAAGGACGACTGCCAGAGATGGGCACAGTTCCGGGCTCCGAAACGGAAGACCCGCATCTGTTTCTGCTCTTTACAGACTCGCTACACTCCTTCCCGCACGTCACTTTCTCGCCCCCCCGCCCCCGCCCCGCCGAAAGAATTAATAATCAAAGGGCTGAGACCAAAGCTGCTTAACAAAATGGAATTTCTTTTAAAGACTACCAAAACACACAACCTGGTCTATTTATTTTATTTCTTCTGAGCCGTGGCCAATCAGGAGGCGCCCAGCCGTGGTCCTGAGGGAGGCACCGTGGTGGGAAGGGGTGCAGGCATAGGGGGACCCTCCTCTGAAATGGCAGCCAAGTCTACAAATGGTTGGTTATGTGGAACCAGCAGGTATTGGGGGATCTCGTCTGCCTCTTCTCACACTCGTAAGTGTGCATGATGGCATGTTTTTAAATTGAACGTTTTAATGTTGAATGTTTACTTCTCCTGTGTATATACTCTCTGGGCTTTATTTCGTCTTAAGACAAGGTGTCCTGTTCCCTCCTTCTGGCTCTCCTCTTCCATATAAAGTGACCGTGGAGTTCTCCGGTGTCTGCTGTCTCTGATAACTTGGTGGGCTTGCCAAGTGGGGGGACCTTCGTGCTCATGGTTTCGGACGATGCTGCCTTTACCCTGAGGAGACGTGGGAACCATGCATTCGTGCACCTCATGGCCGCTACTCGAGAGTCGCACTTCATTAAAATACAGCAGTGGACTTGGAGGGGCGAGGGGTGTGACTTTTAGAATAGTAGAGCTGAAGGTACCCCGAAAGACATCCAGATAATTTACTTAATAGAACCTATATCATTGTTTGTTTTAATACCTAAGACCACTCTGCTTGTTTTGAGGGATGTTCATAACTGAGATCTTTATCCTGGATCAGGAAGTGGGTTTCATTTACACTGAAAAGAAGTGTTTGGGGCGTTTAATATTGTGATTTGAGTCATTACTATGATCAGTTTGTAGTATTTTGAGTAATGTGCCCAATATTTGAGAATTCTGATACTTAGTAGAAAAAGGTGAAAAAGAGTTTGTTCCACTTATCTTCTGTTGATTTTTTTTTTTTTTTAAATCATAATAAGACTTAGCATTCTGTTCTTCCACGGAGGGGGGGAAACAGTTGATGTGGTAGCTTTTTAATGCCAGAAATCTCGAGCCGGAGTAATTAAGAACAGTTTTTCATAATTTTCAATAATTTTCATAATTTTCAGTAATTTTTCATGATAAAGCCTAATACAACCTTAGTGATTGCAGTGTTCTGTGCATGAGGCCAAATTTCTGCTTCTTCAGGAAGACGGATGGCATTGTGTACTTACTGCACATGAATAGAAAATCTCCGACAGAAGAGAATGCATTAGCATTTACAGCTGGCCTTTCCCTTCAGTTGTGAAACATGCTTTTGTCTTGTTTTACTATTGACTCAAACATAATAATAAATAAATAACCTCAGGACCATTTCATCTTGAATGGCCCATTTCACTCTAAACTCATTTGTGTTCTTTGTCAGTTGCTCTTTCTAATTAGAATGTACTTTTAAGTTGACTCTGCCACCCAGAAATGTCAGTCTCATAATTTTTAATGACTGCAGAGGATCCCACCTTATTAGTGTGTAGTAGTTTTTCATCATCTCCCCGTTGTCGGACATTTGAGAGGGTTACCAAGTTTTCACTGTTTTGTAAATAGCGTGGCTATGAGCAATCATTGTATAATTTTTGTCAGAGAGAAAGGCCTTGAAGCAAGTTCCTGAAAATGGAAATACACCAGGTCACATGTATATCTGTCCTCACTTTACTGCTAACATGTTTTCTGTAAATGTAGCTTTTTTTTTTTTTTTTTTACAACTCCCACCAACTTTGGGATTTATTTCTTAATTGCTTTTGCTAGTGATGACAGATGTGTAATAAATCTAATCTTTTTTTTCACTTGAAGTTTTCAAATCTCTGGCGACATGGTGTTTTGCTGGCAGATGCTTTATGGTCTAATCCTTGCGTATTGCTTTGCTATAGAGAACCTGGTTACTGATCATATATTTGTAAATGAATTTTTTATATAGTTGGAAAAGTAAGTTTTTCAAAAAAAAAAATTTCATCATTATAGTAATAGTGTCAGGAATTTACTAGATGCCAGATACAACATTTAGTACTTCTTATATTATCTAATTTAATCATCATGATATCCCTGCCCAGGACAGTACAGTAGTGTGTCCTGTCAGTTAAGAGTGGAGTCAGATAAATAGACTATTATGCAGCCATCAAAAAAATGAAATCTTGCCATTTGCAATGACGTGGATGGAACTAGAGGGTATTATGCTAAGCAAAATAAGTCAATCAGAGAAAGACAATTATCATATGATCTCACTGATGTGAGGAATTTGAGAAACTAGACAAAGGATCATAGGGGAAGGGAGGGAAAAATGAAACAAGATGAAACCAGAGAGGGAGACAAACCATAAGAGACTCTTAATCTCAGGAAAGAAACTGAGGGTTGCTGGAGTGGAGGGGGGTGGGAGGGATGGGGTGGCTGGGTGATAGACATTGGGGAGGGTATGTGCTATGGTGAGGGTATGTGTATTGTGTAAGACTTGATGAATCACAGACCTCCACTCAAATAATAGATTATACGTTAATTAAAAAAAAAAAAGAGTGGAGTCACATAGTCCTGGGTCCAAATTTTGGCCCTGCCACTCCTTCCTTATGAATGTTGGTGAGTACTTAACCCTGAGCCTAACTCTCCTGAGGATAAAAGCTGTACCTACTTCATAGGGTTGTCGTGAGAACTAAGTGATGTAATAACATTTATAGCATAAGCACATAATAAATGCTTGATAAATGTTAGCTGCTACTGTGATCATCGTTTTTTCTTCTGGGGTTAATGTGTGTCCTTCACCTTGATGTATATAACAGCATGATAATAAGGTAGAGCACATGGTAACGAATGTTATTGGGTCTTCTGAGATCGTGTCCTCCACTCTTTGAGGTCTTTTCCAGTCCTGCAAATCAACAGTAGTCTGTCCTTCTCATTGCTCCTCTAACATTTTGTAACTTTGCTTAGGGGCCCCTATCACACAGGACTGTAGTTCTTTTTATGCACATTTGACTTTCTCTGATGCTGGGACCCTTCGTATCAGAGGCCTTGCCTTAGACTCTTGTATCCCCGCATCCCCTCACACACACAGTAGGATCTCCCTATTTAGATACTCGGTGAATGGCTCTATTTTAGTTTAGCTTTTTTTTTTTTTTTTTTTAAGATTTTGTTTATTCACCTGAGACAGAAAAAGCATGAGCAGGGAGGAGCGGCCAAGGGAGAGGGAGAAGCACACTCCCGGCTGAGCCAGGAGCCCGATGTGGGGCTCGATCCCAGGCCCGGGAGATCGTGACCTGAGCCAACGGTGTGGCGCCCTTTAGTTTGAAAATCAAGTTTGTGTTAAAGAAATTTGAGACAATGAGCTTCTATTTTAGTAGACAACACTAGTTATGAACCACTTTTTGTATTTGTGGTACGTTTTTTGAGAAGAAGAAGCTACTTTCCTTATTTGCTCAGCAATCTTAGCCAAATCTCCCATCCTAGGAATCCCGGCAGCACGCGCTAGCCTGTGGGAGTGCGTGGATGTGCTGCGGATTGTGACCCGTGCAGCCCGGTGCTCCGTTTTGTGGGGCATCAAGTGAATTTTTCGGATGCGTGAGCCCTCTTGGTACCTCAGCTTTCATGCTGCCTGTGTGTCTGGCCACGCTGCTGGGAGGAGGACCCAAACAAGCCGGTTACCTGGTTCTGGAGGATACTGGGAATCGGGGTGGGGGGGTGGTTGCACTAAAGCTGTTGGTTTAATAAAAATTGATAACGGATGCTTACTGGTCTACTACAGATTATTTCAGCTCTGGCTGCTTCCGGAAACCAGCAGAGCCAGCAAGAGAGCCCCTGTGCTGGGGGTGGGCGCCCGAGTCGGGGCTTGGCATCTGCAGCTGGATCCCGGGCACTCAGGCAGCTGAGAGAGGCCCGGGTGAACTTCCAACCAGGAGAGCGTTCTCAGGGGAAACCAGAGAAGCTGAGTCTGTGTTCAGGCCTTGGGGGTAATCTTGGGACAGAAAGTGCAAATTGAAAATATCCCATAAGGAACCAGGGAAGAGTGGTCCAGGACCAGGGTGTTACCAGGCCTGGGGTGTTCAGAGCACCCCCTTGCAGTCCTAGTCACGTGGTGGCTGGGTTGGGTCAAAGATGCGCAGCTCTGTGGGACCTGGAGCAAATCCGTTAAACTCAGAGAGTTTCTGACTTAGAACATGGTGTTTGGGCCGGATGACTTCCAACTATTCATCCAGCTCTAACGTGCTATTATTACTTTGGTTCGTTTTATTGCTTTGATAGCATTTAGTGTTTACATTTTTAACTTGCATTTTTATATTTTGGAATATTTTCCTAGCTGGTGTCAGAGTGTAGCTCTGATACCCATGTATCCATGATATAAGCTAGTCATGCTAAATTAACTTTGCAGTAATTGGGTGTTGACAGTAATTTGGTTAAGGAACTTCAAATTATCTTCAGTTCATATTGTCCAAAGCCATATAAAAATGCTCAAAGCAGGAAACAAATGCCTTATCATAAAAGTACAAATATGTCAATGCTTAGTTCATTATTTAAAAATAGTGTTTTAAAATTGCTCTTCTAGGAGATGTGTTCTGGCATAAAGAAGCAGTTCCCACTCTGGGAGGTCTCGGAGGGTGGTGGCAAAGAGTAAGCTATCCAGAGATGACCTCCCAAGGTCACATGCCGAGTCTGCCACTTGCTAGCCCTTGACTCAGGGTACGCCACATAACATCCCTGACCGTTAGCCTCTTCATTTGTAAAATGAGGGTAACCCTCACAGAGACATCGCACAGATGAAATGAGATGTACATTTAAAGCTCTCAGTACAAGGACCGGCATGTGGCCATGCTTTATCACTGTGAGTTCTGCTGAAGGTGGGGCCTTTAGAAATAGGGTATTTTGAGGCAAAGGATTTTTTTTATTATCCTTTGTTGGCTTAACTTCAGGATCGCTAGAATCTCAGATCCATTATACAAGCGATGGCTGCCAAAGAGTTGACGGTTTTTTTTCAGTAGCAGCTCTCTGTAGTTGGTATCCATTTTGTGTCCTTGGTTTGGTCTGTTTAACTTCTAGGTTTAAGTAGGGGGATTTAGGCAATAACAGGTACCATCCTCAGCTAGCTGCTGGTTATTGCGTTTTCTCTGAGCGAGAGCACCATGCTAGCCATGAGAAGAGAGAGAGGGCAGGCCACTGCCCATAAGTAGACGAGGCGGAGGGGAGACGAAGGAATGGAAGTCATCACTGCTCTTAGGGATTTAATGATCTAGTTGGAGAGCGATTGTATCCGGGGTGTGCAGAGCACGCAGATTTCCCCTGGGTATTGTGGTAATCCGTTAAGTTAATTGTCTGTTTTTACTAGACCCCATTACTCATAACATTATGCTGGTGCTTTCAAATCCTCACACATACCTACCTAGCAAATCCTCTTGCCAGGGTGAAGCTGGGCTGTTTACCTTGATAATACCTTTAGTCGGCTGCATTTCGAGATCATTTCTGCAGGGCTTTGTTGAAATGCTGCTACAGTCTGCCTGAATCCCATCTGCCCCCGAATGCTAATTACGGACACCTTGGCAGCCCTTGCTTCTCCGGGCTCTAGGGATCCTCGCTCAATTCGCCGCGACATCTAGATAAAGATCTCCAGAGTCAGTCTGTGAAAAGGAAGGTGAGGAAAATGCTAGCGGAGGCTGTCTTTGTCTGGAACGATGGCCTTTTCGCCATAACCATGAGAATGTTCTCCATGGTGACGCAGATGAGAATTAAGGCAGTGGAGTGGGAGCGGGGCCAGTCTTGTGATTCTGGGTGCATATTTGTTCTCTGACTCCATTGTCTGGAGACCCTTTACTTGCTCACTACCTGCCCTCCTCCCTGCTTCCCCCATCCCCGAGCGCTGTATTACTCTGTGAAATGGTCCCATTCGTAAGGTACATCTCATGAATGCATTTTCTCTCTCTTCCTGCAGGGGAGTTGCTGAGTCAGCCCAGACCAGAAGGAGTGGCAGAGATCATTTGCCCTAAGAACGGCAGCGAGCGAGTGAATGTTGCCTTGGTTTACCCACCTACACCGACTGTGATCAGCCCCTGTTCTAAGTGAGTTCCAGACGTGGTCCCCTGTCCCTCACTCCTCATCCTGCCTCAGTAGTTGTGACAACAAAAAGCCAGGTTAAAGTACCTTTTGGCAAACCTCGAAGACTCTCCCAGGGCAGACCTAGATATCTAGGTGACATAGACACCAGGGCTTATGTAGCAAACTAGGAATTTTTTTTCTTGTTTGTGATTTTTTTTTCTTTGCTTTGCTGATAAAGGAGTGTTTAACAGCTTTATTGAGCTATCATTCACATACAATACAGTTCACTCATTTAAAGTATGTAATTGACTTCTGGTATATTTGCAGGTATATGCATCCAAAAAGAGCATTTTTTTTTTTTTATGGATCGTGAGAACAGTGAGGGCCCATTAAATAAGAAAAGCCTACAGAAAATCTGTAGATTATTTTTCTTTGTAGATCTCTGATTCTCAGTCCTTAGTAATCAGCGGCTGTGCAGAAGGAAGCTCCCACCTTCCCCCAAAGAATGTGCATGCGTGAGCTAACTTGGCTACAGTTAGTATTATACATCAGACTCATCCTGGGTTGGGTTTTTGTTTGTCTCTTTTTGTAGTATTAGGAACCAAACAGGCCACTCCTGAACTGAGATGAAATACCTTTTCACCGCAAATCTTGAAAAGTGGCGGCTGCAGTCTTCTGGGAGCCGATCTCGTTATCTGGGGGATGGTGGCGACGTGATCTGTACAGCAAAGTATTCAGACAGCAGACTTTCATTTTTCTTTCTAGTTGACCACATAGAATTTTTTTTCCATATATATAAGCTTTTTATAGGGCGCTTCTGAAGTTTGCATTTGAAAATGGTGACCCGTCCTCCTCATCTTGAGAAACTTGCCGTGAGGCTGCATTCCAGAGAGCCCTGTGCCGAATGGGGCTCATGCCTCTGCCCTGAAGTGTCCCTTTTCCTGACTTTGGTGTGTTGTCTGCAGAGCGAGGGGTTCAGTGGGCGCTCATTCCTTAGCAGCTGCCGAAGAGGGCCGTCCCTTTCTCCAAAGCGGATGACTCATTAGAACAGCCTTAATTCATCATCTTTGCTGGAAAATATCACTGAATGCCCAAGGGAAACTCTTAGCTCAGGCTCTATAAGCAGAATGCTATTTTAGCGAACCTGCTGCGCATGGTCTAATTCATCACTAACGTGCCCCTAAGACATTGTGAAATCGCAAAGCTCTTCTTAGGATTACATAGTAACTTCCTATTAACCAGAGCATCCCCTGTCCCGAACATATCAAACGACAGCAGTGTGATTGTCCTTTGGCATACATGGGTCCCTTTCTTTCAGACACACGTAGGGAAAGCCTAAGGGGATTTACAGAAGTCGCAGGCTGTGACATGGAGGGCAACAGTTTGCAATATGCTTTGCACTTGTGTAGATTTTCCTGAGCCAGCAGAGATGTTAACCTCTTGTTTTGCCGTAGCCACGTGGCATTTCAGAGGCGAGCTAGAGGTAGAAGTTAACATACTCATTTGTACGAGAAATGACCGTGGCACTGAGCCAGCTTTATCCGTGTTTTCCCATGGGCTTCTCGCCGTACTGCCACAGAAGGGCATTTACACCAGCCTGGAGAACATGCTATCAGCCCCTCTGTCTCTCACACTTTGTTCTACCTACCTGACTAAGCAGCTTGAAGGTCTTGGGTAATCAGAGCCGCAAAGCCTCCCAACGTCTAGATGCTGGAGAGAATACCTTTAGGGATCGAACTATTTTTGACCTAGTTATATGAGTAGTTTTATTTCAAAATGGATTTTTCTTTTTTTTTTTTTTAAGTCTCTTACAATGGGCAGCAGGTTTGGAGTGAAGTCTCAGTTCTAAATGAAGGAATATCCGTAAAAGCAAACATAGACATGCAGGCCTGGCCTTGCCCAGCGGAGGGCTGATTCACACGCCGATGACAGGGTATTGCAAGTAGGAGATTCCGGGGACTGAGGAGGAAAACTGTCATGGGAAGTGGTTGTCATGGGGTCACAACTTGGGTCAGACCCTGACAGACTTGGGGCTGCCAGCAGGCAGGTGGACTTGGCAGTCTTGGGCTATCACCGCACTGGCTTTGCAACTCCAGCCAAGTTAACTTCAGCAAGTCATGGCGAGTGATTTCTTACTTCTCGGTCAGCCCCTAAAATGCAGGTGGATGGTAGAGATCCGTCTTTCTGAATCAGGCATATATATCAGAATTTCCAGGGGGAAGGGCCAGGTGCTAGTCTGCAAAACGGTCGTCCCCCTGCTGATTCTAATGTGTGCGTGCTGGCCTTTCTGATCGCTGGGGTCCCGTCCCTGACTCGAAGGGTGGGCTCCCTTGCCTGTGGGCTTTATCCTTGGTTACAGAGCCTCTCTCGGGTCAGTAACCAGTCGTCAGCACCAAGGCAACGCTGATCCGTGCTACGTGGATCAGGATTTTATTGCTCAAATCAGGAAAGGGTTGAGGGTGACAGGAGCACTCTTAATTATGCCAGGACAACAGACCTCAGCCAGAAAACTCTTCCCAGACCTATCAGAATCATCACCCTCCACTCCTATGTCATTGATCTAGATCTCATGGTGGTTTTTGAAAAGACAATCCAAGCTCTTTAACCAGCTTACTCCTCTCCTTTACAGGTCAAATCAGAGACTTGTCATTTAACTTGAAGCTTGCCTCTGACCATGTATAAAATAATGGTGCTGCCATGTGCTTTATAAAGAAAAACCATCGACGACTGTTATTTGATTGGATCTTCCGTATCAATTCCAAGCTTTTCTGTTTCTCATTTAAAAATTTTTCTATGTTTTATTTCCCTATGGGGAGAGACAGAGAATAAAGAGTAGGTAGTGATTTTTTTAAAAAGACGACTTCCTTTCATCATTTGTTTTGGCGACTGGCGATTCGGGTCGCCACCAACTTTCCACTGGGAAGCGGTCATATGAATGAGATGCCGCCCCTCTGCCTCACCCTCCAAGGGGATAACTGAGGAGCTGAGTGGCTTCTTGTCCTCTTTGTTGATTACCAGATAGAAATGTGAGTCATCTTCAGACTTTGGCTCTCCTGGGCTGATTTTCAAGGATATTTGCTTTTGAGATGAGGTGAAACTTCACCTCGTAGCACATTTGCTAGGTTGCTCTGAAAAACTCTGACCTCCTTAAGGATATGTGGGTTCTGTCTGATAGGTTTTTTAAATAATGCAGTGATTATTGACATATTACTGTGTGGTACAGAGCCATCACCACGGTCTAATTGTAGAACGTTTTCATCACTCCTAAAGGAAATGTGTGCCCGTTTGCAGCCGCTTCTGTCTAATGCAACACCTCGTTCTGTGCAGTCAAGAAATTTTTTCGTGTCACTTTCAGGAATGGTTTTGCCGCCTGGTGTGTTGATATTACGCAGATTTGTGAGTTTCAAAGCAATTCTTATAAAGTGTTCTTGTTTGCCTAATTCAGTCCAAAGGCAGTGAATCGCGTGCCCCCACCCTGCTGCCAGCCCACCGTTGGACAGCAGGGGTGAAGTAGAGCTGCTTGCAGGGAGAGTAGCCTCCTTCAGACCGTTTTCTTTTTTTAGTATAGGTAGCATTTTTTAAAAACATAAACTTTATTTTGTAGAGCAGTTTGAGGTTCACAAGAAAACTGAGCAGAAGGTACAGGGAGATCCCGTGTCCCCCGTGCCCCCACACACCATGACTTGCCCCACATCGACGTCCCCCTAGCAGAGTGGCACATTTGTCACAGTGGATGAGCCCACACTGACACGTCTTTGTCACCCAAAGTCCACAGTTTACATCGGGGTCCACGCTTGGTGCTGTCCGTTCCATGGGTTTGTGTATCCACCATTATCGTATCAAAACCAATATTTCCAATGCCCTAAAAGTCCTCTGCGCTCCATCTGTGTCATTCTTCCCTCCCTCCTCAACCCCTGGCAACCACTGATCTTTTTTTTTTTTTTCAGCTTTAGTGAAGTTTAATTGACAAATAAAATTGTAAGATATTTGAAATGTTCATCGTGGTGATTTGATATATGGTACATTGTGAACGGGTTCTCGCCATCTAGTTAATCACCCCGTCCAACACCTCACATACTCATCCTTCAGAAATTCTGAATGGGGGTGCCTGGGTGGCTCAGTTGGTTAAGCGACTGCCTTCGGCTCAGGTCATGATCCTGGAGTCCCTGGATCGAGTCCCGCATCGGGCTCCCTGCTCGGCAGGAAGCCTGCTTCTCCCTCTAACCCTCCCCCCTCTCATGTACTCTCTCTCTCTCTCTCATTCTCGCTCTCAAATAAATAAATAAATCTTGAAAAAAAAAAAAAAAGAAATTCTGAATGGTCAGCCTACCTGATGCCTAGACATGAAAGGGATACTGAGTCTTGGACATTACAAGTCACAAGAGGCAAAAATATCCTTTCAGTGGGGAAAGGAAGGAGAAAGTAGATTCATTTTTTAAGTTTATTTTAAAAAAATTTTGTTTGTGAATTCCTGCCTCTATCCTGCCTGCCCCGCACGTCGAGACACTTAAAATTCCAGTTCAGAAGGGAAGTGTGAACTTCTTTAGGCAAGGGGCAGCTCACTGTTTGCTTTTTATTTTTAGGTACCTGTAGAACATTCCTCTCTCTCGTTTCCAGAGAGGTTTAGACCAACCCTGCCTCTGCCAAGTAACATATAGGCTCCAATAAGCTGCCAGATGACCCAGGTTATCTCCTGATTTTCATCTAGGAGACAGAATCCAATAGGTTAGCATCTAAAAATGTTTTACCTTAAGGCATACTGAAATGCAATCCACATTCTTCCGTGCGGTTTCTTAATGGACTTACCCTTGAACGTACAGGAAATGGGACTGTATCATTTTTATCTCTTACCAGCTGCCCATCTTTCCGGCGGTGGCCCCACGTCTGTGTGCGCTGCACGTGGAGTGTTGGACACGACCACGGAAGTCAGTCCGGATCGGGGCAGTTCGTGTGTCACCAAATTGGAAAACACGGGCTGGTTTGAAAATTGTTGAGCTAATAAGCTTTCTTCTTTTCCAGAAAGTACAACTGAGGATGAAAGGCAGGGCCGAGACACTGCCTTTCAGAACTACCTTTTAAACTTGGGTCATTGCATACATACTGTAGCATTCCCATTCAAGCAAGACCCCGGTAAATTCCAGCTTCTTACTGTTTATAAGTAGTCCCAAAGATACAGTGATGACCACGCACAGGAATTTTGGCAGTTCCATTGTTATGACATAAGGATATTTAAGACCCATGGAAACAGCCCTTTTATAAAAAGTAGGTTGGAGACTCTGTGGCCTTTATCTCATCAGATAAACAAGCAAAATACGTTAGACTGCACTCAGATTAGTTAGTATGGACTTGATCATTTTCTTTCTTTCTTTCTTTTTTTTATGAAATCAATGGAGCAACATGAATTTGGCTTTATAACGATGGGAGAATCTTCTACTGACCACAGAGTTGTAAAGCATGATGGGTGGGGATGGTATTTCGGAAGAAAGGGAGCTCAATGTGGAGGTGGCCTAGGAAGTGTATCACGTTGATTTGCTCTGTTTTTTGTAAGGAGTGAGACAGCTCATTGCCTCGCTGCATTCTAGGGCCAGGAGAAATAGTGTCTGTTGGATTTAGTGCCCCGTCAGCCACACTGATACTAGAATTTGTTCCTCTCTGCTTAGGTATCTCCATACTTTCTTGGAAAATTAAGTGGAAAAGATAGTGCTTCTTTCCCCTATGTCATCATTTTTCTGTACCCAATCTGTGACTTTAGGAGCACCAATTTTTAAGGGTAAGTCTCTGGGAAGCAGAGAGGGTTTCTTAAATAGATAAGGGCTTCCTAAGGCCTCGAGAGTTTAGGGGGAAAACGGGTTGGGGTGGGGTTTGGGATGAAGAGATCCTATACGGCAGTGCATTTCAAAATTACAAATCCTTTGCTTATCCCGAATCAAGAAGCCTTTGGGGATTAAGAATAAGGAAACTGCCTGATTCTTTTGCCTAAAACTATGATATTGCATGCATTAGTCATCTTTAGTTCCTTGCTGGAAAAAAAGAAGTCATTTAAAAAAATTTATTATGCACGGATGTCATATCGGGAAAATCTCAAGTGGATCAACACAGCAAATAGCTTCTTAAAAGTAGTGTTTGCATTTACTTTCTCAAGGCAGTTTGGGCTCCGGAGTTACGCTGCCTGAGTTCGAATCTTTGCGACTTGTTGGTACTGTGACTATAGACCTCTGGCAGATGCAGGTTCCAGAAGCGGTTGTCTTGTGGGGTTGTTGTGAGCATTTAGAGAGACCGTTGTGAGGGGAATGGTTGGCACGATGCCTTACAGAGTGCACAGCACTCAACAAACAGGTGCACCTGTCCCTACTAAGCTTTTTCTACCAGGAATGTTAGTGGTGTGCACTGTGGGTGGCCTATCAAGGTAATCCTAAAAAATAAAATTTCAAAATGCAAATCTAGATAATCTAGATCCTAGAATGAAATGTGCTCACTGACTTGCCTAGCAACGTTGAGTTTCTTAACTGAGGTGCCTGCCCAAGGAAGGTAAACGTGTGTGCCGGGTAGGTGGGGAAGAATGTTGGCTTCCCTTCCCCTTCACCCCAGAGGATCTGTGTCTAAGGCCCCCTGCAGTGTCCTAACCCCATCTGCATGGGAGAAAGAGGAGATGAGTGGTATCATTTCTTTCATATCATGATCACAAATGCCTGTGGTACCTGCTGAGCCCGTCAGAGCAAAGCCCCCTAACTCATGTCCTCCACCAACCCTGTAGGTCACACAGGGCAGGGAGCTCTGCGCTCCAGACCCAGCCACGTTCTGACAGCCGCAGGTACCGAGCGGCGCAGCTGGGCCTCAAACCCACGTCGTAGCTCCCAGGCTCAGCGCCGTTTTCACACCAAGTTCTTACTTACACGTTTGTTTCAGAATGTAGTGTAATAACAGAACGTTGGAGGTATGTAGAGTAAGGCCAGCAGGTCAGGGCTCGGGCAGGAGGCAGAGAGGGAGGAACCGGGCAGGAGCCTGTACTGTGTTTTCCAGGGGAAGGTGCTGGCCGGGCATGGCCAGTCTGAGTAGTTTCAGCGGGCTGTGGGGCGTGGGGGCAGTCGCTGGGTGTCTGGTACATGGCCCTGGAGTGAGGAGGGCAAATAGAGAGCGGCCTGAGCTGTTGGAGCCTGATAAAGGAGGTGGCCCGCAGGGTGTGGGCTCTGCAGAGTTGGTCTGTATTGAGAGGCGCACTCATACTGGAGTTGTGTGCTATCTCTGGGAACTGCCTAACGCTGGGAGGGCAGTCCCGCCAAGGGCAGCCAGGGCCCAGATGTCAAAGCATCAGAAAACAGAAAATAAAAGACCTGGTTAGTACGACATGGGATAGCTTCAGTTTCAGCCTAAGCTTCTAAGTACCTTGAAGAACTGTGCTGTGTTCCGGGAAGAGCAGGTTCAATAACCCGAGAGGATTGTGGGTCTGAGCCTCTGTGCTGACCTCTCTTGCCGGCGTCCCACTGCAGCTCCCCGGGAGGTCCCGTAGGCTTTGTAGGTATGAATTAGGGTCTTCCCCCTCCGTGTTCTCCATCAGTCTGTGCTTCCCGCCACTGCTTTGCACCCACTGCCAAACTAGGAGTCTGTCAGCTGCAAGGCCGCCCTTTCCGTTGTCCCCCCACGCAGCCTTCCGCTGAGGCCTCTTCTCCGGTCTTTTCAGGGTGCCTCGACATGAGTACCTTGGGCCAGACAACTTTCTCTTTGGCCCGTGCTTTCCCCTAGATGCACCTGTCCCTACCAAGCTACCTGTGTTTGAGTCTCAACTGGCCTCCGTCTCTCTAATCGTTTTTTCCTTCAAACCAATATTATCTTTCAATGTCAGACCCTGCCACTGCTCTATTTAAAAGCCTCAGATGGCTTCCTAATGATTATAGACTCGAGTTTAAACCCCTGGGCATGACTCACAGCCCCCATCCACCCTACTGATACGTGCAACACTCCCTTACTGTGGGAGGGAGGGGTCCACCATACAGCACGCCCAGCTGGGTCTCAGCCCATGGAGAGCTGCCACCCCTCCTCTCCTACCTGGTGAAGAAGGCCCGTTGTCCCTAAGGCCAAGGTCACGTGTCAGCTCCCCTGAGACGCCATCTTCAGCCCTTCTACTGTAATCACCCTTTGCCTCGCTTCTTACACACCGCCATGACAGTAATGGTCTCATAGTATCTTGGCTGTTTTTCACCTGTGACTTTCTCATCGCATCTTATTCATTATTCATTCAGCAGGGCTTTGTTGAGGATTTACCCTCCAGGCATCATGCCAGGTGCTGAGGCTGCAGGAATAGGCAGACAGACCCTGCCCTCATGAATCTAAGAGTCTATTTGGGGAGAATGGGAATCAGAGACTTAACCAAACAAACTTGTGAGTGTCTAATTACAATTAAAATGTGATCCCTGCCTCAGTGGGTGTATCAACAAAGTCCTGGGGGGCACCGAGAGGAAAGAACTCTACCAGGAAGGATCGAGAAAAGTTGTAGGAAGTGGCATTCAGGTGGATCTCTTGGGATGGAGAAGCAGTGTGAGGTGGGGAAGGTTGGTGATGTGATGGCTGTTTCCTTTCCTGAAGAGCCTAAACATGAAAAGTGGTATCAATGTGGAAATATACTCAAACTGGTTTTCCTTTTTTCTCTCTTGAACAGTGGACGATTCCCTCTGGGTGCCCTGGCTTAGACATTCTTGTGTTTCTGTCGTACGTGTGGCTCAGGGGAACAGACAGCCAGACACAGCTGTCTGTGTTTCCAAAGGCTCCTTAGAGTCAGTGAGAAAGACATTTGCCCAGCACACCCCCCCCCCCCCAAACCCAGAGCTCAAACCGCCAAAGGTAACTGCTTGGTGGAGACGTGAGTTGTCACGCTGCCATCCTCTTTACCGTTAGATTTATTATATTAGTACTTGAATTTGAGGCAGTTTTCAAAACTTTCTCTACTGGGAAGTTTACTATAATAATAGGCCTTCAAAAAGTCCTCAGTCCTCTGAGTGCCAGAGAAACACGAAACCATCCCTAGGGCCCTGAACGTCCCAACCTTGCTTTTAGCTGTGCAGCGTGCTTGGGAGTCAAATAACCCTCATTAAAGGCTGGCCCTGCTGTGTACTGGTGTGTCCCCCCGGGCAAGTTCTTTACCCTCTTGGAACCTTAATTTCCTTCTTGGTGAATGCAGAGTAGGATGGGCTTACTTCATGGGCGCGTGACGAATTGAGGATTAATCAAATAATGCACTGCAGTGAGTGGTGTGACTCCTGGCATGTAGTGAGTAGCTAGTAAATGGAGGGTGCAGATTTTTGGTAAAGTAGCTAATATTATACTCAGTCTCCTTAAAATCAAGCAGCACTGATACAGATGGAGGGTGGAGGGTCTGCGTGTCATTATAGGAAAGCCGATATAAGGGATGGGGACCTCTGACATTTTTCCGTCTAACCACTTTGTCTGAATCGAATGCCACTCTGTTTAATTAGGTGGCGATGCAGGAGTTTCTTCATTTCCTATTCATCTGACTCTGGCTTTTAGTTTGACAGCCTTGCCTCTAACGCGTTAGGCCAGGTAGACATCCTAAACTAAGAGTTCTCACTTCTCAGCATGGATTCCTACTTGTAGAGGGTTATTTAGCCTGTGTGTGTGTGTGTGTCCGTGGATGTTTCTTGAGAGGACCCAGGGCTGTGGTTAGAGTTTGGGGTTCTTGATTAGAAATCTAGTTCAGCTGTGAAATTACAATGGATTAGGTGGTTATTACTAATTAGTATAGTTCCTCTTTATGTCTGAACTTCGTGTCACGAACAGAAGCGTTTGCCCAGCTTTCTAGTGAAAAGACACTTTCCTTTGAAGGATCATGAGTTGCCTGACATTTACATTTTTATAAGGAATTCCAGAAGTAGAAATTAAAATCTGCCAAGAAACACTGATTCCTATGATTGCTTCTGGTTCTTATCATTGAGAATCTCATCCTCTGTCACCTTTTGTCATTGCTCTGCTTTCTTCTCATCTGCCCATATAGGAAGAACGTTGGTGAAAAGCACAGGAACCAATGACTTCTATGGCTATGGAATTTCCGTGGAGAAAAGAGAGCATCCGAACTCACCTGGACCATCTTTCATACCTGGCAAACCCTCTCCATGCTCCCGCGCATGTTCCATGAACTTGAGCGAATAGACGTTCGGGGTGCTCGCAGAGCAGGGCATGCAGCTGGCCGGTAGAGGAAGTGGGGAGGGGCAGGGGGAGGCTGGGGGAGAACATGGAGCAAATGTTTTACAACCCGAACCTCAGAACTGTGATCCTCCGAGGAGAGCGCTACTTGAAGAAAAGAAAAAAAAAAAAAAAAAGTCGAATGGCTTCTCAGGGATTTTGTTTTCTGTGCACATAAAAGCCATATTTCCAGTATAGGTGGCCGTGTTTGGAGCACTCAGATTTCAGTTCTGTTAAATGTGAAAGAGGGATCGACTGACCGTTCATTGCTGTTCCGTAACTAGTGTAAAATATGTATATGTTTATCTTTATTTTTATAATATGCAAATACATTTAAATTTATACAGTTTGATGCTTCTAGCGTTAGTTCACACTGGGTGCAATATTCTGCATGAGAACTGTGCCGAGATGGGGCTAATTTCTTATTTTAGCGTAAGACCTTTTTGTTCATTCTTTATTCTTCAATCCGTCTGAGATTTTAAAAAAAATCTCTCTGCCCACGGATTAAGTGCTGGGGTCATAGAGGCTGCCAATAATCAGCAAGAACCTTAAACGTGTACGGCAGGCAGTCTCCTCCCCTTCTTTTAAATGAAGGTCCCCCGCCTGTAAGGCTGTTTGTTGGGCGGGCTGGTAGGAGTCCTCTGTCCCCCTGCCCGCCTGTCCACTAGCACCAGGCCGAGTGGTCCTTGCTCCAGGCTGGGTTTCGTGTCGACAGTGAGTTGTCACTGACTGATGTGCTGATGGAGGCCTGGCGCTGGGATTCTTCAGGGGACAGGGACAGAGAGGGGTCAATGAGTCCGTGGAAAACCCGAGTCTTTCAATAGCTCAAGATAATCAGGAGTCAGTTGTGAATGGTGCAAAGAGCTTTGCTAACGAGTCCTTTTTTTCTCTCTCTCTACAACAGAGTCTGTGAAATTTAGCAGAGCACTCTGCCAGCCCTCCACATCTGGCTGTCAGACCTTAAGATAGTGAGTTGCCTCACTGGAGAGCATAATCCCACATTGGTTATTTACAAATGCAGAGCCTTGATAGGATGGTCACCTGCCAAGAACTAGTAAAACCATTGTTGTTCAGTCTCCACAGAGTGGAACATGAAAAGCAAAGCAGATTGCTCTCTCATCCACTCCGAATCGGGGCCAAGCGTATCTGCCGCAGTAGTAACACATTCTGTGAAGAATGGAGAGGACTCTGTTTACAGCTGCCTCCTCTGCGTGTTGATGGGGGAATGTGTAAAACAAACTGTTTCTCACCAGTGTAAGGCATGAAAAGTGAGTCAGCTGGTATTATTCTCTTCCTTCTTTTATAAAGTATTGACTCTTGCAATGCCAGTATACGAAGTCTCGACGTATTCTTAAAAGGAATAACAAACTAGCAAGTGGTTGCATTGTGAACAATCCCGAGTTGATTTTCGTAGATTTTGTGCCCCAGGAGCTGAGACTCCAGAACCTCAGTTAAACGAGTATGATTTCTCACGGCCATAAAATCAAATGGGATCAGACTATTTCTGCATTTTTGGATACTTGAATATGACACCTCAGTTTTGAGATTTCATTTCCTTTTAGAACACAGTCACAAGATCACCTGCTTAATCCTTTGGTCAGTTCTTGTGTGAGCGTGTGCGTGCGTGCATCTGTGTGCGTGTGAGCCGAATGGTAACATTTAATTGCTTTATGGACCATTGAATTGTTGGGCACAGGAGTTTTGTAATTGGCACGAGACAGTTCCTAAACTGTCAGATTAACTAACTTTGACCAGTCTTTTGCAAGGACTCTGAAGGATGTGACTTCGGGCTAACTCCCCAGGGGACCATATTAAATGGAAAAAAAAAAAAAAGGCTCCTTTGGGTGACATACCCTGCAAAATGTTTGTTATTCTTATGAACATAAATGCCCACATTCTTAATATCTGCTATTTTTTGACAAATGATGTTTTGTGCTGTCATCTGAACCCTAGAGAAGCAGTGTAAGAAGAAATCTTGGTGTCACGTGTTTTAGCAAAATGGTCATTGTGACTGAGGGTCACGTGACCAGAAGAAGCTCCGGAAAAGCTCGAGACCTTGCTTCAGGGTCGGGGGAGGGTTGGAGATACAGAAAACACTCTGCTGTACCGGAATGTTCAGTGTCAAAGCAGGCCGTTGCATACCTGGGAAGACTCAGCCGGCCGAGGCTGACGGGCGGGTCACTAAAGCACAAGGGGCGTCTTTTGAGACCCAGTGATCCCTTGCCTCGCAAACAAACGCCCTTCGAGTTTGTTATGGTTTCTATTCCTGCAACCTGTGGTATCAAAACCACTTCCTGGAATTGTAACAGTGCTGCCAGGATAAATGTTTTTCCCCCTTCTGAGAAAAAAAAAAATGACAGTGCTCATATTTGACATTTGTGCATTGGACTCTTTTGAATGAATAAAAAGGAAAGGGTTTGGTATAATTCCTGATGGGGTGTGTGTGTTCTTTTTCATGCCACAGTTTGTAAATTGTAATTGTGGTTTCCCCTTGAATTGTCTTGACTGGGCAGAAATTAAAAAAAAAAAAGTCAAAAAAGTTCAATAAAAATACAAAGAAATGATGAAGCAATTGTATTTGCAGAGTTTAGTTATTTTTGTTTTTTCGTTTCTTTCATTTCAGTTCTAGGAATAACTTTTATACATTTGAGTCGCTTTTGAGCTAATGGGAGATGGATGGTGGCCACGCTACTGGGGGGTTGGAGTCCCCAGAAGGAAAACTGAAGGGTCCCTGTTTAAAACCATGCCTCTTTTCAGACAGCAGATTCAGCGCTTGAATATGGGCTCCTTCTTCAATCAGACCCTTTATCAGCGCTGCTCCATTATACTCTTCTGTCAAACTTAGGCATCGACCACACTTTGCAAGTTCCCTTTTTTTTTTTGATTATGTTAATCACCATACAGTACATCATTAGTTTTTGATGTAGTGTTCCATGATTCATTGTTTGCGTATAACACCCAGTGCTCCATGCAGAACGTGCCCTCTTTAATACCCATCACCAGGCTAACCCATCCCCCCACGCCCTTCCCCTCTGAAACCCTCAGTTTGTTTCTCAGAGTCCATAGTCTCTCATGGTTCATCTCCCCCTCAGATTTCCCCCTCTTCATTTTTCCCTTCCTACTCCTAATGTCCTTTCTTAGCAGAAGGCCGGGTCTCCGCCGCGTGCATATTGCCCCGGGCGTGGGGAGGGGTCTGTATTCACCGGACCTGCAGGTACTGGGTCAGAGACGAGGGAGAGAAACTGTCAGCTTCTACAGGAGCTGCGGCCTCCAGGGAGGGACTGAGAGGTGGATTTCCTCACGCCTTCAAAGGCGAGAAGGCAGGTGAAGCCTCTGGGGGCCTCCGATCCAGACGCACCTCTACCGGCCCGGAAAGCTGACACCTGGGTGTGGCCATCAGAATTTTCAAAAGGGGGGCGCCTGGGTGGCTCCTTAGGTTGGGCATCTGCCTTCGGCTCAGGTCCTGGTCCCTCCTGGTCCCGGGGTCCTGGGATCCAGTCCGATTGGGCTCTCTGCTGAGCAGGGGGCCTGCTTCTCCCTCTCCCTCTGCCTGCCTATCTGCCTGCTTGTGCTCTCTCTCTCTGTCAAATAAACAAATAAAAAATCTTGGCCGGGGGGCCCCCCCCATAGCCCATTCTGGGTGCCAGGAGAGTCCTCCATCCTGCTGCTGCCCTTCCCGCTGAAGAGAGTAGTACAGGGAACATAACTGGTCATTTGGGGCCTCGTTGTTTTGGTTTCGTTGTTTTTAAACCGAGAAACTCGGAGTTCTGCGAACTTGCTGAGCACGGCCCGGATTCGCAGGTGCTGGTGGCGACAGCTACGGTGAATGATTTAGCACCTGTCATTCCCTCTCCAATCTGCTCCTACCTCACTGTGAACTTTTTGAAGTTGATTCCAGGTTTGCTTTGAATACACAGTGCTCCAGAGGTGGGGGCCGCTCAGGCGTTGGGTTCAAAAGCCCAGGGGTTCCCGCGTCCGGGCCCCCGGCACCCAGTGGTGGTGGGAATGAGGAACGGCCCTTGCCCGCCAGAACTAGGCGCTCTTGCACTGACTCCTGGAGCCGGGACGCAGAGTTGCTGGGAGAGGTTTTATTAAGCAGCTGATCCTTGGACATTGCCTGGGTTTGAAGGCGTGAGGAAATCCACCTGGCAGCAGAAACCCCATGTGAAGACTTAAGCTCAAGTAAGAAGCGTCTTTTTCATCTTTACATGCAAGAGATGTCTTTGGATGAAATGATTTCGTTCTAAACACTGAGACTAATTTAGGTTTCTCAAACTGCTCCATGAGACGTTCGTTATCTCCTGAGATACTAATGCATATTCTTCTGCAGAGGAGTGCGAGATCAAATAGGTTTGGGAAATGCTGCGTTAAATAACCAGTTGTTGCCGCAGGCCTCTGAGAAGTGCTTAGAAGCGGATATAGATTGCGAGCAGGGAGAGGGCAGAGGGGAAGGGCCCTCCGTGCAGCATTTCTCCGCGTATGAGTGTGGAAGGAAGCCTTTCCCTAGTCGGCTGCGGATCCCCTCCGAGAGCAGGTTTTCCAGGGTCTGGGGCTGCCCCTTGTGGGCCAGGTGGTCATAGCATCAGGCGATGATCACTGCTCTGGGGGCCTTTTATGTTAGCAGGAGTGATGAAGAGCGCTCACTCCAGACCACCTCCGCTTGAATCCTGGCCCTGCTATCTATGCTCCTCATGTGCAGAGTGGGGGAGACCAGCCTACCTCATACAGTTGTTATAAATGTCAAAAGAGGTTCTGCGCATAAAGGGCTTATGACAGCGCCCAGCACTGGTGAGCACTGATCAAATGCAGCTAAGCTCATTCTCTTTGTTTGCATGGTGCCCCTTTTTACCAAGAAAGCAGGCCTCAAGCCTGAGTCTGGAAGGAAGGAAGAAAGGAAGGAAGGAAGAAGGAGGAAGGAGGGGAAGAAGGAAGAAGGGAAGGAGGAAGGAAGGAAGGAAGGGAGAGAAGGAGGGAGGGAGGAATTTTTAATAATTTTTGGTTTTATCATATTTACTAATTGGTTATTTGCCCTAGTGATAAAATGTTTGCTTTAAAAATGAATGCATTTTGGGGTGCCTGGGTGGCACAGTCGTTAAGTGTCTGCCTTCGGCTCAGGTCATGATCCCAGGGTCCTGGGATCGAGCCCCACATCGGGCTCCCTGCTCAGCGGGAAGCCTGCTTCTCCCTCCCACTCCCACTGCTTGTGTTCCCTCTCTCGCTGTGTCTCTGTCTGTCAAATAAATCAATAAAATCTTTAAAAAAAATAAATAAAAATAAAAATGAATGCATTTAGAAATAAATACTTCAAAATAGAAAGAAAAATATTAAGTGACTAAATGCAGGTGGCACACAAGGAGTGAAAATATGGCAAAAAACTATGAAAATGGTATGTGAATGTCTGGGTACTGTAATGGAGGGACACAATCTAATACAACCCATGGAAGGACCAGGAAATTGCCCTGTGAGTCTGGACGACCCCAAAGCTTTTTATTTATTTATTATTATTATTATTTATTTTAGAGAGAGAGAGAAAGCGCATGAGCAGGGGGAAGGGCAGAGGGAGAGGGAGAGAAAGAATCTCAAGCAGACTCCTCGCTGAGCATGGAGCCCATCACAGGGCTTGATCTCACGACCCTGAGATCACACCTGAGTCGAAACCAAGAGTCGATGCTTAACCGACTGAGTCACCCAGGTGCCCCAGAAGAGCCCAAAGCTCTTAAGGACACTCCCACAGTTTTAAATTTTCCACCAGAAAAATTTACTGAAAGATTAACAAAGAATTATTATTAGAAAATTAGTATTTTTTAAATTTGAAATTTAAAAGAAATTTCACTACATCTTAAATGGTTCAGTGCAGCCAAAAACTTTTCATATAAACGCAACTGAAATTTGAATGGGAAAATTGATTTTGTGCAAACTTTAATGTTTTCCTAGAAGACGCTTATAGACAAAAAAGTTTTTCTCTGAATATTTTACTGAAGCCAGACTGAAAAAGTAACTCCTGTTCTCACTCATCAGAAATAAAAGCAGAATCTCACTAACCGATTTGTCTCCTGGCTTTATAGTCACTCAGTACTAGAGGAATCATGGCATGAAATGAAGCTGGGTACAGGCCACAGGCCCGGTGTGTGTCAAGGGGTGGATGAAATGCCCGGCAAACCAGCGATACGTTCCTTCTTTTCTTTCCTACTCCAGATAGTATGCCAAGGTGGCAGATGAGCGGGCTTCCAGAGCGACAGAGTAAGGAGCTCAGGGTAAATTCTCTCTCAACTAGGAGAAAGTGTTTTTAAAAACACACACAGGCACGCCTGGGTGGCTCAGTTGGTTAAGCATCTGCCTTTGGCTCAGGTCATGATCTCACGGTCCTGGGATGGAGCCCTGAGCCCTGCTCATTGGGGAGTCTGCTCTTCCTCTCCCTCTCCTTCTGTGGTCTCTCTCACTCTCACTGTCTCTCAAATAAATAAATAAAATCTTTAGAAAACACACACACACACACACACACACACACACAGCCATGGTCATTTCAAATCTCCAGAAATTGTCCTAAGGACATAGAGCAAATGGATAAATATTCATTCAAGGAAACCTACTAAATACAAAATCGACCAGGGTCTGTGACTTTTGAGATAGGGCCTTCCTGACCCCTCCTCCCCCACAGCTCCATGTTCCAGAAGTGGTACCCTGGGCCCTCGACTTTGGAGAGACGTGGCCAAGAAGATGGAGGTTCTCTCTCCCCCTGACTCCCTGTCAGGGGCTGCAGTTGCATTTTGAGAGAGGCAGGCTGCTTGCATTTCTCATCCTCCCCAGCCCTTTGTGGCAGAAGCTCTGTTCCAGGCAAGAGTAGCTGAGAGGACCCGGGCCTCCTGCTTGCAGGCGGAGCTCTAGGGCAGTCAGGGTGGGACAGAACCGTCCCTGCCCCTCCCCAGCCCGGGAGAGGCGAGCCAGGAGGACCACTTCCTCCTTCTGCTGTGCCCACTTGTGGAGCAGGGGTGTCACTGTCAGAAAAAGCGGATCCCCACCCTCGGTTCCAGGGCAGAGGCACAGGGGTCAGTCCCAGAGGAAAGGCAGGCCATAAGGATGAGTAGCACCACAGCTCTGCCCGCGAAGACTGACTTTATTTGGAACAGAGCCTGGAGAACAGCATGCCTAAGGATGTTGTCAAAACCAGTGCGTAGCTTGGTGGAGAGTAAAGGAGGCTTGGGGGCTCCATGATACACATAAAGCAGCAGAGCAGCCGGACGTTTAATAGAACCAGGGAAAGAGCCGAGAAGAGAACTCCTGGGATCACAATCAATTCTGGGGGTGCTCTAGGCTGCACCCACTCAGGAGTAATCAGAGCAGGACATGGGGCAGACTTCAAAGCATCCCCAAGCCACACCCAGGCCCACCATCACAGGGCAGAAGCCTCCCTGACACAAGGGGCTCAAACATAACCTCTGAGCAAACACCGACTGAACAGTAAGCTACTCCCACTAAGGGGCTACTCCTAGGAAGGCAGGCTTGCAACAAAAATCACACTCATTCCTGGGAGCCTAGAAGATTGTGCGTGTCCAAGACTGAGCTCTCTGAGGAGTAATCAGAGAGGAACTCCATGCTACTAGTCTCTGGCTGAATGTGGAACCAAAAAAATGTAAATTCCCTGAAACGTGGTAGCAACCTACAAGCTACACAGGCATCCAACAAGTAGAGGGCAAAGATCTAACTGCTGGCTTACGCACAACTTTTGACCAGTAAGTGACTTATGCAGAACCAGGGGCAACCCCTAGTTTGTGGGGCTAAAAGATAAAAATCAGGAGGGAAATCTGAGCAGGGACATCAAAGAGCCCCAATAAAGGAGACTATGGAGGAGATGAAAAAAATTGTATGATTGCACGTGTCTTCTTTCTTTTCTTAACTGATTTAAAACAATCAGACAAAGTAATCCATATATAACAGAATATACACAAACATAATATATATTTGACAACATGAGCACAAAGGAAGCAATAGAGTAAGGAAATGACATCAGATGGTAATTGAAATCCAAAGGAGGAAATGAATGAGCCAAAAGGGTAAATAATAAAACTATTATAACAAATGTTACAGTATATACTTCCTCTTCTCCTTCCCTCAGCATCTTTAAAAGATGTTATATAAAACAATAATTACAACAATGTATTGTTTTTTGTAAGATGTGGATGTAATGTAAATTAACAATAACAGCACAAAGAAGCATGCGAGAAATGGAGTTATGTAGGAATAAAGTTTCTGTATTTCCTTGGAACTAAGCTAGTATGAATCTGAAGTGGATTCTGGTAAGTGAAGATATATGTTGTAAGATTTAGAACACCCCTTAAGAAAATAATTCAAAAATACACTTAAGAAGTTAATGGAATTAAAATGTTACACTAGAAAATATCCACTTAATGCAAAAGTAGACAGTAAAGGAGGAATAGAGGAACAAAGAAATGAGATATACAGAGGACAAAAATCAATATGGCAGATGTGAATCTAACCATATCATTAATAACCATATCATTCATATCAGGAGATTATTTTTTAAAGATTTATTTATTTATGAGAGAGAGAGATTGAGTGAGCAGGGTGGAGGGGCAGAGGGAGAGGGAGAGAATCCTCGAGCAGACTCCCTGCAGAGCACGGAGCCTGATGCAGGGCTAGATCCCAGGACCCTGAGATCATGACCTGAGTCAAAATCAAGAGTTGGCTACTTAACCAACTGAGCTACTCAGGCGCCCCAATGAGATTAAGCAACTTAATTAAAAGACAAAGATTGCCTCTTTGGATTAAAAAATTATGTTCTGCACAGGAGGCAGATTTTAATATAAGGATACAAATAGGCGGAAAATAACAGGATGGAAAAAAATAAGCCAGGCGAAAAACAGCCACGGTAAAGCTGAAGCAGCTATGCCAATATCAGACAAAATAGACATTAAAGCACACCCACATACAAAAATGTTACTAGAGACCAAAAGGGACATTTCATGGTGAAAAAGAGTCAATCGATCAGGAAGGAAAGGAAATTTGGGACATGAACAAAAATATAACAGCACAGGAGTCAGTAACCAATGGGTCAAAGAAGAAAACACAAGGGAAATTAGAAAATGCTTTGAGATGAATAAAAATGAAAACACAACATACCAAAACTTGTAGGACATAGCTAAGGCAATCTGCATAAAGGCATGCCTCTAAAAAGAAAATCTCAAATCAATAACTCTGTTAACCTAGGGTTACCTGGGTGGCTCAGTCGGTTGAGTGTCTTGACTCTTGATTTCAGCTCAGGTCGTGACCTTAGGGTTGTGAGATAGTGCCCCGGGTCAGGCTCGGCGCTGGGCAGAGGAGCCTTCTCTCTCTCTCCCTCTCCTTCTGCCCCTCCCCTCCTTTAAAAAAAGGAAATAACTCTGATAACTTAGGCAAAATGGACAAATTCCTATAGATAAAAAGTAGCAAAACTGACTCAAGAAGAAGTAGAAAATCTGACCAGACCTATACCAAGAAAAGAGATTGAATTGGTAATTTTAAAACTTCTCACAAAGACTAGGATCAAATGGTTTCCATGGTAAAGTATACCAAATCTTAAAAGTACTGATAATAATCTTTCTCAAATTCTTCCCAAAAATAGAAGAGCACTCTTCTTCAGAACATTTATGAGCTATTAAAACTCAATAAGAAAAAGATAACACAATTTAAAAATGGGCAGAGGATTTGAATAGACATTTCTCCAAAGAATATATACAAGTGGTCAATAAGCACATAAAAAGATGCTCAAAACCATTAGCTCTGAGAGAAATGAAAAGCAAAACCTTGGTGAGATACCACTTCACACCCACTATGATGGCTACCAAAAGAAGATAGACAATAAGTGTTGACAAGGATGTGGAGAAATTGGGACTATACATCATTGGTAAAATGGTAAAGACACTTTGGCAAATGGTTTGGCACTTCTTCAAAATGTCAACCATAGTTACCTATGACTGGGCAATTCCATTCCCCCCACTCCAAATTTATACCCAAGAGAAATAGAAGCACACATCTATCCAAAAACTTGTCAGCAAGTGTTTATGGCTACAATTCATTATAGCCAAAAAGTAGAAACCATCCAAATAGACACCTACTGATGAATGGAAAACTAAAATGTGGTATATCCATACAATTGAAACATTATCTAGCAATAAAAGGAAACTAAGTACCGATACATGCTATCACTTGGAGGAACCTTAAAAATATAATGCTAGGTAAAAGAAGCTAGTTCCAGAAGACCACACATTGTATGATTCCATTTATATGAAATAAGCCAGTATAGGCCTATGTAGTGGTTGGTTGGAACTGGAGGGAGGAGAGGTAGGGAATGACGACTAATGGGGTAATGGGTTTCTTTTAGGGCAGTGTGGTAGTCAGGGTTCACCAGAGAAACAGAATCAATAACATATATTGGAAAGAGATTAATGAAAGCATTGGCCTACACAATTATGGAGGCTGGCAAGTCCAAAATCTGTAGAGCTGATCTCAGTTTGAAGGCCATCTGGCAGGAGAATTCTCTCTTACTCAGGGGAGGGTCAGGCTTTTGTCCTGTTCAGGCCTTCAACTGGTTAGACGAGGCCCACTCATGGGGGGCCATCTGCCGAGGGCACAGGCTTCTGCGAGAAAGACTCAGAGAACAAAGGGAGTGATGGAGCCAAATTGGGAATGGAGTGATAAGGTTTGCAAGTGAAGATACAATACTGAAATAAAGGAAAATATTATAGGGCAATGAGTTGTTAGACTGCTGGCGTGCAGCATGATAGAATCTGAGGATTCAAAAGGATATGGAGTCAGCAGGCTCTGCTCATAAAAGCCTTCGACAACACTGTGCCTACCGAACACAGTTCAGATTCCTTGGTCAACCGGCATAAACCTAACTCAACTCTATTTCCTCTGCAGGTGTACTTGAGACTCTCAGGGCAACCGTACCCCAATTCTAAGGGAGACACCTTTGCCTGCAGGTCTTGCTGGCCCTCTGCCAGCCTGGCATTGCTGGTTGAAGTAGGCAGGGGCATCTTGTGGCCTGGTATGCAAAAATCGTCCGGGCCAGCAAGTGTCCTGCTCCTAGCATTAGACATGGAAGAGCCTGAGCCAAACAACAGTAGGAGCAGGGGGACTGCTGTGACATGGAGAGAGGAGTCAGAGTGGCGATTGGAACCACTTCCATACCGAGACCTGGCTGAAGCAGAGGAAGCTGGCTGTAAGAGAGGAGAGCTGACCAATGCCAAAAAGCATTCCAGAGACCACACCTGCTGTGGTCCCTAGAGTTGGGGGTCCTTAGAGTTGCCTCCATTGTTCCAGTCCAAATATATTATTAAAAGGAACCAGCCATTGCTAGAAGTAACTTGAATGGATCTCTGCATATGCACCAAAAATACCCGGCTGGAGCAGGACCTCTTTCCCAGGAATTCCTTCCCTCCGTTACCGGGCACTCATGACATGCTAAGTGCTGTTTGGCCCTGCTGGAGATGAGGACACCACCGGGCCTCTGCATACACCTGATCTTGTGGTCAGAGATGATGTTCACTACTCACACTGAATTCCTTAGCCCCACTTGCACTCCCCTGGCCATGTGCCTTTGACTCATACTGTTCACAGTGGTTCCTCTTCAGAGAATTCCCTTCACCTGCTAAATGCTACACTTTTCCATGTAGCCTTCCAGAATCTCTCAAGCAAAATTAATTTCCCTCTTTGTTGTGCTACATCGCGCTTCCGTAGCCATCACGACACTCCTGCTGTTTCGCCTTGAGTTAGAGTTGTTTATATGCCTATCTCATCTTCAGGAACTTGAAGTCCTTGAGAATAGGAAATAGGCCTGATTCCTCCTCCCCCCATGGCCTATCGCTGAACCTTCCACCTGGGATCCCTTCAATGCATGTTGGTTCAACTGAATTAAATTCAGCCTATGAGGAACAAGGGAGGGAGAAACCAAGGAGGACATTCACCCTTTTCTTTTATTCCCAGCTTCCACACCCAAGCAGATGGCCACAGAATGGTGGCATATATCTGAAGACTTGTCCAGCTGCCTTCCTACAAATCCAAATCACTAGCTGGGATGAACTAGTTATTTTTTTTAGCCTCAGCATGTGGTCAGTATTGCCTAGCTATGAAGAAGGCAAATGAAATACTTCCAAGTGCTTTGAACTGGCAAACCTGTGTTTATACAATTACATGACAACAAGCTAATGGGATGGCCTTGCTGAGGTTTAATGATGTTGAGGGCAGGAAATTACAGTCCCCTGACTACATGTTTCACTGCAGATCAGGTTGCATCTCATCGGAAAGGAATCTTGATTTGGAGCTATCCTTTCACATAGAGGGGGTTTGCTATAAATAAGGGGCGAGAGAACTGAATTCTTAAGTGCGTTTTATTTCTTCCTGATAGATGCATACGAGGATAAGTGGATGACTGTCAGCTTCAGGGCTGCACCAGAAAATTCCACTATTTGCAGGTGACAGCAACATAAATAATAAGGGAGGTCCTCTCACGAGTCCAGGCTTCTTTCTCAACCCATTCTGCCAAGCTCAGCTGACATTGCCACGACTCTGTGGACATGGGCCAGAGAGGCACCGAATGTAGTACTAGAAAGTGCACTTAGCTTATGATCAGAAGACCTAGTTAAAGACCCAGAGAGCCACTAACAAGCCATGGGATCTTGGGTATGTCTCTGACTTCTTAATTGCTTATCTGCGTACTCGATAATTGCTCAGGGTCCTTTCCACAATTTGCATCACATCTATGAGAGTTCATTAGACTGTTGTCCCACATCTACAAAATTACTAGAGCTGACTCACCAACATTAGGGTCATTTTTCTAATTGACCTGAACCACACACATGTTCTGGCCTGCTTCTCCTTGTGACTAACTCTGCATCGGTCACACGGTGGCCTAAGGTAATGGGATTTGGTCGGGCCGTGACACTTTCCTCTTACCCATACATGGTATGAAGGAACCAGCCTCTCAGACTCATGTCTCCTCAGTAGCAGAGTCTAATAGCTATTGAACCAATGCATGTGGTCACTGGCCTTCAAGGATTTTATCATGGTGTTATTTTTAAACTCAAGTGAAAAAAACTAAATGTTCAAGTTCTTAAGTAGAGAGGTTGGATGAGTGATACATTTTCTGTGCAAGGGTGATGTCTTACAAAAATTCAACATAGTTAAAGGAAAACAGTAAATCTAGCTTCATCAGAAATATTTACACCTGGGGACACCTCTAGAATGCCTTGCTTGAAACCCATGTTTTCGAAACATGGGCTGACCAGGCTATAATAGGAGCCATTTCTGAGGCCAAACTCCCCAGATGGAATCTAAAAGAGACTTGTGCTGCATTTTTAGGATTGTAGAATGTAGATGCTAAGAGGGATCATGTCAGTAAACCCACCTGAGTTTTGACATCTTGGGCCATCTAGTGCTGTGAAGATTCCTGAGCAGTGCACCTTTCATGTTTGCTTCTTTTGCACTCATACGCTGAGGTCATGGCAGTGGAAGCTGGACCATTCTGGAAAGTGATTAGGAATAGCTATCAAAGACATCAATGTATCCAAATTTTATTCCACTCTGAGGAGTCTACCCCAGCTTTACAGAAATATGGTCAAAGCTACGTAGGTAAGAATATTTAGCAAAAACTTAAAGCAACAGGCATCCACATTGGTAAGGAAGAAGTAAAACTTTCACTATTTGCATACTACATGATACTATATCCAGAAAACCCAAGACTCCACCAAAAAACTTCTGGAACTGATAAACAAATTCAGTAAAATCGCAAGATACAAAATCAATCTACAGGAAATCTGTTGCATTTCTATACACCAATAATGAAGCAGCGAGAAGAGAAATTAAGAAAACAATCCCATTTACAATTGCCCCCAAATAATGAGATATCTAGGAATAAATCTAACCAAAGAGGTGAAATACCTGTACTCTGAAAACTGTAAAACACTAATGGAAGAAATTGAAGATGACACAATGAAATGGAAAGACATTCCATGTTCATGGATTGAAAGAAAAAATGTTGTTAAGATGTCTATATTATCCAAAGCAATTTACAGATTTAATGCAATCCCTATCAAAATACCAACAGCATTTTTCACAGAACTAGAACGATTCTAAAATTTGTATGGAACCATAATAGACCCTGAATAGCCAAAGCAATCTTGAAAAAGAAAGCAAAGCTGGAGGCATCACAATTCCAGACTTCAAGTTATATTACAAAGCTGTAGTGATCAACACAGTATGGTACTGGCACAAAAATAGACACATAGATCAATAGAACAGAATAGAAAATCCATAAATAAACCCACAATTATATGGTCAATTAATCTTTGACAAAGCAGGAAAGAATATCCAACGGGGAAAAAGACAGGCCCTTCAACAAATGGTGTTGGGAAAACTGGACAGCAACATGCAGAAGAATGAAACTGGACCACTTTCTTACACCATATACAAAAATAAATTCAAAATGGAACAAAGACCTAAATGTGAGACCTGAAACCATCAGAATCCTAGAAGAGAGCACAGGCAGTAACTTCTCTGATATTGGCCATAGCAACTTCTTTCTAGATATATCTCCTGAGGCAAGGGAAACAAAAGCAAAAATAAACTGTTGAGACTCCATCAAAATAAAAAACTTCTGCACAGCAAATGAACAATCAACAAAACTAATAGGCAACCTACTGAATGAGAGAAGATACTTGCAAATGACATATCAGATAAAGGGTTAGTATCCAAATACATAAAGAACTTATAAAACTCAACAGTCAAAAACCAAATAATCCAATTTAAAAATGCGCAGAAGACATGAACAGATATTTCCCCAAAGGAGATTTGCAGATGGCCAGCAGACACATGAAAAGATGCTCAGCATCACTGATCATCAGGGAAATGCAAATCAAAACTACAATGAGATATTATCTCACACCTGTCAGAATGGCTAAAATCAAAAACACAAGAAACAACAGATGTTGATGAAGATGTGGAGAAAAAGGAACACCCGTGCACTGTTGGTGGGAATGCAAACTGGTGTATCACTGTGGAAAACAATATGGAGGTTCCTCAAAAAGTTAAAATATTACTACCCTATGGGGCACCTGGGTGGCTCAGTTGTTTAGTGTCCAACTCTTGGTTTTGGCTCAGGTCATGATCTCAGGGTCGTGGGATCAAGTCCCGATGAGGCTCTGCGCTCAGCACAGAGTCTGCTTGAGAATCTCTCCCTCTCCTTCTCCCTCCCCTTTTGCTCTCCCCACCCCTGACCCACTCATACATATATGCCTTCTCCCTCTCTCTAAAATAAATAAAAAATAAAATCTTTAAAAAAAATTACTACCCTGTGATCCAATAATCACACTACTGGGTATTTACCCAAAGAATACAAAAACATTAACTCAAAGGGATATATGCACCCCTATGTTTATAGCAGCATTAATTACAATAGCCAAGACATGGAATCAGCCCAAGTGTCCATTAACTGATGAATGGATAAAGAAGATATGCTACATATTATACAATGGAATATTATTCAGCCATAAAAAAGAATGAAATCTTGTCATTTGCAATGATATGGATAGAGTTAGAGTATAATGCTCAGTGAAATAAGTCAGAGAAAGACAAATACCAAATGATTTCACTCATATGTGGAAATCAAAAAACAAAACAAATGAGAAAAGGGAAAAATAGAGGGACAAATCAAGAAAGAGACTTTCAACTATAGAGAACAAACTGATGGCTACCGGAGGTGGGTAAGGGGATGGATGAAATGGGGATTAAGGAGTGCACTTGTGTGATGAGCACCAGGGGATTAAAATAAAAACTTAAAAAAAAAATAAAGCAGGGTGCCTGGGTGGCTCAGTCAGTTGAGGGTCTGACTTCAGCTCAGGTCATCATCTCAGGGTCCTGGGATTGAGCCCTACGTCAGGCTTCTCACTCAGCGGGGAGTCTGGTTGTCTCTCTTCCCCTGCTCCCTCTCATGCTTTCTCTCTCTTTCAAGTGAATAAATAAAAATCTTTATAAAAAAATTTAAAGCAAAAATAGGGAAAGGATTCAGGAAAGTATATGATGGGAAATGACATTTAAATTATGCTTCTGAATGTTTTATAATAATATACAAAAATTTTGCTACAATTTTCAGTGAAAAAATGAGGTTGCAAGTTTTATATACAATATTTTTTCAATGCTTATGAAGATAAATGCACAGACAAAAAACTGAAAGACAAAATGCTAATGGGGCTTACTTTAGATTTGGGAGGACAGGTGATTATTTTCCCTCCTTCTTTACACTTTACTCTGCTTTCCAAATTACCCACAATAAGCTTTACCTTGAAATTACAATATCATTACAAAAAGCTGATGAGTGTCCCACCCTTATCTGAGATTGCCTTGTCTCCCCATTCATCACCACCATCCCTTTCTCCCCACAGATACGCTGAAAACGAGGAAATCAAAGCCAGAGAATTCAGTTCTGCTGGTGAGGATTACAAAGGTCATAGTCCATGTAGACAGGTTTAGCGGAGAGTTCCAGGGTGGGTGGGTGGGGGCAATATCCTATCTATTTTCAAATGATTACCTTGAAGACAATAGGAAGAAGCACAGCAAGATGAGCATCTATGGATGACTGCTTGTTCTTGAAATCCTACGCATCAGCCAAGGGCCAGAAAAGAGTGGGCTGATGTCAGCCCAGCTCATCCTCCAAGGAAAGCCCGGTGATCTTCATACTTTTTCTTGGAATAGAACAGCCTTCTTATTCAGTGAAAGCCCGAGACTTAAGAAGTTCCCAGCATTTTGCCCATTAAATTAACTCATCCTTGAAGAAGTCAGGGTGGTGCTAAGGAAAATCAGAGAGCAGATTCAAGCTTTGGGCCTTTGGGCCATATGCAGCATACAGGCTTTCCTGCAAGTCCATTGTGAGTGTGCCTTGTACATTACACAACGCAGGAAGAAATCACGTATGAAATGCTGGAGCTGGGGGCTAGAATCACAGAGGAGGAGGTTAAGAGCATATCCAGGTTTTAAAAAACATACAGATACACACAGAGTCTGGAGGGAGATTCCCCAGGGCATTAACCTTTCTGAGTGATGAAATTATTGGTGATGTTATTTTCCCTGTGATGCTGTCCTGTATTTTCCAAACTTCTGAGCATGTGTTGCATTTCAGTATAAAGAAAAGATTTATTTTTTATTTTTAACATCACAATGGAGGGATATGTATAAAAGTACATAGACAAGACTCAGAAGGTGGTAGAGTAAGAGATACATTTTAATTTTCATTTTTATACTTTCTTTGCATTTTCTAATTGTTTTACAATGAAACTGGTTCCATTTCCCATCAGGAAGAAAAAAACAAAACTTTTACTTAATTGAGTCCTAAATGGATTCTGGAGAAATGTTTGTTTTCACAGCTAGATGTCTTTTATTTCCAGGGTAGGGGAGGGATTTTTCTCAGCAACTCATTGGCTCTGGTTCCTTAGAGATCCGCCTTGAGTCTGATGCTGTCAAAAGTATTTATCGAGCATTTATTAAACAGTTAAGACTGGGCAGGAATTCATGGGCTTCGTTCATTCATTCACCAAACAGTTTTGCTATTCTGTACTTTGAAGGCGTTGAGAAAAACATTGGTCTCTGCCCTGAAGACACGGTCTTGAGAGGAGAGACAAGTTAACATACAATTACCTAACAGCAACGATTCTTAAAATTCAGCATGCTCAGAATCACCTGTGGCCTTCTTATACCCTAGACGGCTGGGCTCCACCCCAAGACTTTCTGATTCAGTCTGGGTATCCCACGTGCTGCTGGTGCTGTTGGCCCGGGTCGGACCTTCAGAGAATCCTTGTATTATAAATGCCGGAGAGAGAGAGGGGCCTAGGGGCCCTGAGCTGTCTCCATCAGACTGTGTACTCTTGCTGAAAGGTAGGGAAGTGGGGAAGGGAGGAGGGGAGGATAGGCCCACAAGGCAGGATTTGCAATCAGTCTCTAGAATCCTTGAAGCCTTAATAGGTAGATGTCCAGGTCACCACACCTCCTCTTTCAGGATCTGGCAAAAGCCATGAACTCTTTCCCTGCCACTCTCTGAGACAGAATTCTCCTAACGCCACTTCTCTTCTACCTCCTCCCCAAACTTTCTCCACGCACTAAAAAAGCTGAGGTTCCACCTTCTCCAAAGAGAGGCCCCACCCTGTAGGTGGCTAAGAACTGGCCTCAAACTAAAAAGGAATCCATAGCATTAAAACTGTTCTGAGGCCCCACTACAGACTGAATGTCTGTGGCCCCCCAAAATTCATATGTTGAAACCTAACCCCCACTGTGATGGTGTTAGGTGGTGGGGTCTTCAGGAGGTGATTAGGTCATGAGGGTAGAGCCTCATGTCTGGGATTGTGCCCTTATAAAAGAGACCTCAGAGAGCTCCCTTGCCCCTTGGCCATGGGAAGGCTCAGCAAGATGGCCATCTATGGACCAGGAAGCAGGCCTTCACCAGACAAGGAATCTACCCGCACCTTGATCTTGGACTCCCAAGCTTCCAGTCTATGGTGTTTTGGTATAGCAAATCCAACAGAGTTATGTATACCAGTAGACAGACAAGGAGCATGACCCCACCCCCGGGAGACAGACCACCAAAATACAAGCCCTTCAAGGAGAAGGCTTCACCAATCATATTAGCACCGTTAGGCTCTGCAGAGATTCTTCCAAATGTCTGTGTAGGTTTTCCTGGGAGAGAAGAAAAGAACCAATGTCCACAAGGCTGGAAATGCTAATAAAGCTGACCATGTTTGGCAGAATCTTTGCTAAGGATGCAATGTTCCTATTCAGTGACTGTTTTATAAGTGCATAATGTAACCAATGGTTTATCCAAGCCTGTGATCATAAAATGTTATAAAGGGTTCCTATATTATTAAAATAGTGAGGCCACTTACAAAATACTTTCTAGATGAAGGTCAAAAAGATGATTCCAGTGTTTCCCGGGTAGAAGTTCAGCTATATATAGACTAAAAGCCAAACAGAAATGGCATGAGCTTAATTATCTCCGCCCACGAACATTGTATTTTGTCAGTTCGGTCAGAGTTTAAGTGTACTGGGACAGCTAACTATTTAAAAGGATTTATAAAGTTGATAATTTTGTAGTAGCAAACAGACCCTCTAATTTATATTTTATATAAATTTGAAGTTTCACATATTAGGTGCTAGGAGTTACATCTGCAATCCTTAAAGAGTCTGTAAAGGTGAGAGTCAGTACATCACATTTTTTTCTTAAACAAACATTTGTGTTTAAGGAATAAATATAGGAATAGCATATAGAGGGAAAACTCTGGAGTCAAATTCATGCAGGTGAAATTAGTTGTAGATTCTCTTTTAAGCTGGTGAATTTTACTATCCACTCCTCTTTCCCTCTCCTTGTCTTTTTTTTTTTTCCCCTCTCCTTGTCTTGCAGTTGATCTGATTTACCTCCCTTATGTCTGATGAATGGTCCATAGAGGGTTTGGAAAAAGAGAAAAACAAGAGGCTTAGGGATAACATTGAGAATGTCATCAGTGAGCACATTTCTGCCAAAATGCTTCATTTTAGCTCTGGATGGGTTACAGATGTAATTGATTCAAGCCCTTGTTGGTGCATTAATTCAGGGCATCAGGGGATCATATCCTCTTCTCAAAATGCTTATCATGAGTGTAAGCAGTAGCCAGCCCAATTTGGCGTAAGCTAATGTTTGCTATGTGTGATACAGTGATGGGGTGGAAATTACTATAACTACTTTACACATAGGACAACTAGGACAATAGAACTACAAATCTCTGGGTTTTTTGTTTTTTTTTTTAATGGCCATTTATTCTTTAGAAATATCACCAAAATGATCCTTAGAAATAGGTTTTACTACGTGTGCGGAAAAAAAGTTAGATTTTTTTTTCTTAGCATACACCTGAGTAAATTCCAGAGGGGAATAAGGAGATTAAGTATAAAAATTGAAATTAAACAAACATTAGGAAAATAAAATGAATTGATTTCAGAATGTGGTTGAATTTTCCAACAAGAGCCATGAAGGAAATCACCACATTTGATTGTATGCATCTTTTGAAAATTCTATCCATCTGGGATGCCTGGGTGGCTCAGTCAGTTAGGCGTCTGTCTTCGGCTCAGGTCATGATCCCAGGGTCCTGGGATGGAGCCCCGCACTGGGCTCTCTGCTCAGCAGGGAGCCTGCCTCTCCTTCTCCCTCTGCCTGCCGCACTGCCTACTTGTGATTCCCCCTTGTCAAATAAATGAATAAAATCTTTAAAAAAAAAGTTCTGTCCATCTAAAAATGTCATAGACAACATAAGAAAGCAAAGACAAATTTATTATTTTATTATTTTATTTTTTTGCAAAAGACAAATTTAAAGAAATATTTGCAACATACAGGAATGAAGGTATGGTATATTATAAAAAGAAATCTTAAAAATCAATGAAAATCTAGCAAAGTGGTCAATCTATACAATTCACAGAAGAAGAAATATAAGTCACACATATATATGAAAATATTGGACTGCATTATTAATGAAATTCCCCCTTAGAACAATCTTAGATTGTTTTGATATTTGTTTGTAAAAACAAAGATTTTTAAAGATGCCAAATTGCTGCTAATAACTGTGGAGAAGTGGTTATACACATCTACTCTATAAAGTGTAAGACGGCCAGGAATTGGCAGTAAGTATAAAGGGCTTTTGAAATGCCTGTTATCTGTTTTCTCCTGGTCCACTTGGCCTGATATCTTTTTTGTTTACAATTTTAATGAAGTATAATGTGCATGCAATAAACTGCACATATTTAAAGGGCACAATTTGATAAGCTTGACATACACATACACCCATGACACTGTCATCAATCAAGAAAATGTCCCCCAAATGTTTCTATATAATATCCATTCCCTTTATAATCTATTATAATCTATTCCTTTATAAGCTAGTGCTCTTTTGACCTCCATCCGCAAGAAACCACCACTGTACTTGCTGTCGCTATAGATTAATTTACATCTTTAAGAATTTTATATAAATTACATAATACATTTCATCCTCCTTTTTTTTTCTTTTGGTCTCTACTTTTTTCACCTAACATAATGATTGTGAGATTTATCCATGTTGTTGCATGCATCTGATTTTTCCTTTTCATTGCTGAGTAGTATTCCATGGTATGGGTGTACCATCACTAATGGATGGATTCACCTGCCTATTGGCATAAAATTGTCCATTTTATTTTTCTAGACATTTATTCTAAGGAAACAATCATGGACTTGTTCAAAGATTTATGTATATGTATATATATACACTTATATATCCATATATATATCCTAATACATATATATTACAGTGTTACTTAGATTACCAAAAAAGCAGAAGCTACCAATATGTCCAACAATAACAGATAAATCAAGCAATTATAATCAATCCCACTCAAAGAAATGGAGCATTTAAAAACCGTATCTTCAGATAAATTTTTTTTTTTTAAAGATTTTATTTATTTGACAGAGAGAGACACAGCGAGAGAGGGAACACAAGCAGGGGGAGTAGGGGAGGGAGAAGCAGGCTTCCTGCCGAGCAGGGAGCCCGATGCGGGGCTCGATCCCAGGACCCTGGGATCATGACCTGAGCCGAAGGCAGACGCTTAACGACTGAGCCACCCAGGCACCCCTCTTCAGATAATTTTTATCAAGACAAGAAATTTTTATCAAGAAAGACAAGAAACGGGTGCCTGGGTGGCTCAGTCGTTAAGCGTCTGCCTTCGGCTCAGGTCATGATCCCAGGGTCCTGGGATCGAGTCCCACATCGGGCTCCCTCCTTGAGGGGAAGCCTGCTTCTCCCTCTCCCAACTCCTGCTGCTTGTGTTCCTGCTCTCGCTATCTCTGTCTCTGTCAAATAAATAAATAAAATCTTTAAAAAAAAAAAGAAAGACAAGAAAGTCTTCATATATAATATAAACTTTGTAAAAAGGGGTACAAAACCCATTATCTGAATTTTTAAAGAATAAAATCATAAGAAGTACTAGAAGAAAGCAGGAGGTAAATCTGTTATTACATGTATGTGAGGAAAAGTTTTCTAAGACTCAAAGGCCAGAAGCAAAAACAAAATAAAACAAAAAAGTAAAAAGATGGTAAAAATCTTTTGATTAAAATAAAATCTTTTGCCAAAAAAATGACCAGAATCAAAATATACCTGATAAACTGCGAGGAGATATTTGCAACATTTATCACAGATTAAGGGATAATGTCCCCAATGTATTAAGAACTGTTTAAAATTAAGGGAAAGAAGACCAAAACTAGATAGAAAAAAAAAAAAAGATAAAAGATCATTCACACACAAAAAAGATCCAAAAATAGCCTAAATATGTGAAAAATATTCACTCCCCCCAAAAGAAAAAGTTCAACCCCACCCATAATTAGGGAAATACAAATTACAACTTCACTGAAATGCCAGTTCTCACCTATCGTATTGGTGAAAATTAAAAAGTATGACAATATACTCATTTTGAGCATTGTTGATGAGAATGGAAACTGGTATAGTGCCTTGAAGGGGATTCTGGCAATATCTAATAACCCCATTATCTAATTAAAACTACCTTTTGGGGGCACCTGGGTGGCTCAGTCGGTTAAGCATCTGACTCTTGGTCTCAGCTCAGGTCGTGATCTTTGCGTTGTGATCAAGCGCCTGGCCGGCTCCCCATTCAGCGGAGAGTTTGCTTGAATTTCTCTCCCTCTGCTCCTCCCCCTGCTTGTGAGCTCACACGCGCTCTCTCTCTCAAATACCTAAATCTTTAAAAAACTAACAACCAAAAAAACACTACATTTTGACCCAGCAATTACACTCTTAAGAATTTATCCTGCAGATAAACTCCAGCAAAATGAAAATACATGTGCACGAGTTTATGCCCTGCAGCATTAAAATATTGGAAACAGCCCAAGGGCTGTATACAAGAGGGGTTGAATAAACCATGATCCACACAATGGAGTACTCTGCACCTAAAAAAGAAGAATGAAGATCTCCCAATGGACTGATATAGAATAATTTTCAAGACGCACTGTTACGTGAAAAAGCTGTGTGCAAAGGAGTCTCTATGTTTTACTACCTTTTGTGTAACAAAGAAATGGGAAATAAGAAAATATTTACATGCCTGTTTATTTGTGTCAAAAGAATGATAGGAAGGATAGACCAGAAATAAATGAGATTGATCACGTTTAGGGAGGTAGAATGGGTGAGGGGAGTCACGCTTTTTTTTTTTTTTTTGGGTAGAAGTACATTTTATTTATTCATTCATTCATTCAACAAATAGGTATTAATCATTATAAACTAAGGTTGTATAGGGAAAATGGCATATTTCTAGGCAACATGGAGCATGCTAAGAAATATAAAGGCGTGTCCTTGGAGAGGTCCCAGACATACACAAACATAGGACAATGCAAGTTCTATTTATTAAATGCCTAAAATGAACTTAGCCCTGTACTACATGACTTATCTTAGATTACTACATTTCTTTTTTTTTCTAGTTTATGTTATGTTTTTTAATGTTTCAAATATGGAAACCTGAGAATGTCACTGCCATGTTTAAAATTTGCAATGTCTTTCAAGTAAATAAAGCCCTAAGTCACAAGGATGGCATGGAGTCACGCTTTTTTGAGTAAGCTTTTTGTATAGTTTCGATTTTTAGAAACGTGTGTATTCTTCACACACTGAAAGAATAAATAAATAAACAAACACATTAGTAAATAGAATCCATTGGGATGTGGGATAAAAGCTGCAAATAGAACATGAGCAGAAACAAATAATCCTAATGGTATTTAAGACAAAGGACAACCATACAGAAAGGGAGCATAGGGAACCAATTAAGGAATTTTTGAACACAGTAACTTGATTTTATGCCCTCAGGCTAAAGACAAAAACTATTGAAATTATTGTAGTTAGTGGGGGTTTGGGCTCCCCCCCCCCCCCCGCCCCGCAGTGGTATATGTTAGCAATTCTGAAACTATGTTATGGAGACTCTTAGATTGAGCAAATAATGGGATCCAGGTTTTTCACCATCAGAGAATAAAATTACAAATACACGAAAGGAGAAGCCTAGAATATATCCTGTGGGGTTGCACTGGAATTGGAGGTGTTAGTGTAAATACAGTTATGAAATATATAGATTCAGGAATGAACATGAATCTCAGGACACAAACATATTCTTGGTTCTGTTTGCTGAGACCATCTATGCCAATGGCCACCCCAGGAGCGATGAACACGTTTAGTGCCCACCTCTGGTTTTTAAATGTCATTCTCCAAGAAAAGGACCTAGAGTACTTGGAGGACTGGCTGATTCCAGGGTGAGAACTTCTTACTGTGCAGATAAGTAAGGACGTTGACAAAGGATGTTGGGCGCATCTCAAAAAGACTTTGGAGCCAGATCAAAGGGGTGCCCACTGACCAAGTCTGAACCAATGTGAGCATCAGAATAAATAGAGACTAAAATGAGAATCTGTGGGTACTGATATTGAATAAATAAGTGAATAAATAAATGAGGAGGAGGGAAAGCATTTCCTCGCTGGATAATGTAAGCTAGTAAATGAGGCATGATGGAATTAGAGAATTATCAACATTTATAGTCACCATAATGATGATTGATTCAGGCCAAAATCAGCCAGGATGGTAAAAATAGTAGGTAAAAGCAATGCAAGAGTCATAGGATATTTACATAGTATTAAAGTTCTCCCCACAAGATAGTTTTTTTTTTTTTTAAAGATTTTATTTATTTATTTGAGAGAGAGAGAATGAGAGAGAGCACATGAGGGGGGGAGGGTCAGAGGGAGAAGCAGACTCCCTGCCGAGCAGGGAGCCCGATGCGGGACTCGATCCAGGGACTCCAGGATCATGACCTGAGCCGAAGGCAGTCGCTTAATCAACTGAGCCACCCAGGCGCCCAAGATAGTTTTTTATTACAAAGGGTAAAATAGTATCATTTACAGTAGAACATGTTGGCAGACCCCACCTTAACCGACCGATCAAACTTGACGTCACCAGTAACACGTTAACACCCCAGCATGTGGCCCGATCTGATGCCCCGAGAACAAAACGGCCTTGCTTCTATGCCATTCCTGCTGAAGATGTATATACGTGGATCTAATTAGGAGGAAACAGCAACAAACTTCAAGCTCTCTTACAAGATAACTGGTTTGTATTCTTCAAAAATGTCCAGCAAGAAAATCTTCAAGAGCCAGAAAGAAAGGCTAAAGAACCGCCCACATTAGACCCCAAAAGAAGACTAAATTCTGTTAAGTGATGTTGGACTGGCCCTGGGGCCGGATTTTTTTTTCCTTCTGCTAAAAGAACAATGAACAATTGGTGAAATTCCGTGGCGAAATTCTGTAGATTATATAATATGATGGTATCGCTGTTAATTTTCCAATTTTGTTGAGTCTGTGTGGGTATGTATAAGACTGGTCTTGTTTTTAGGAAATACACGCAGAATTATTTAGAAGCCGGGGAACAGTTTGCAATTTTTTATCAGATGGCTCAGAAAAATATAACACATATGGGGGGAGGGAGATAAAAGGCAAATATGATTAAATGTTAATATTTAGGGAATCTGGGTGAAGAGTATCCTGGAATTCTTGATACTACTTTTGCAAATTTTCTGTAAGCCTGAAACCATTTCAAAATAAATGGGAGAGCTAGTGAGGGGAAAAAAGAAAAAACGTCTTTCTCCTTCCCTCCCTCCCGGCCTCCCTCCCTTCTTCTCTTTCTCCCTCTCTCTCTCCTTACCCCCTCTCTCTCCACACAAACACACAGGAACATGTCTGAAAAAAATGTTGCAAAAGTGTGAGTAGTGTTTATATCTAGATGGTGGGACATTCCATTCAAAATTAATTTTCTTGCAAAGGAAGCAAAGGTGAAAATAAACAAATGGGACTACATCAATCTAAAAAGCTTCTGCATAGGACAAGAAACTGTCAACAAAATGAAAAGGCAACCAACGGAATGGGAGAAAATATTTGCAAATTATATATCTGATGGGGAGTTAATATCCAAATAATGAAGAACTCCTACAATTCAATAGGGAAAAAACAAGCAGTCTGATTTAGAAATGGGCAGAGGATCTGAATAGACATTTTTCCAAAGAAGACAGACAGATGGCCAAAAGGTACCCAAAAAGATAACCAATGTCATTCGTCATCAGGGAAATGCAAATCCAAATCACAATGAGAGATCACCTACCACCTGTTAGAATGGTTAGCACCGAAAAAAAAAAAAAAAAAAGACAAATAACAAGTGCTGGCAAGGATGTGGAGAAAAGGCAAGCCTTGTGCACTGCTGGTAGGAATGGGAATTGAGGCAGTCAGTATAAAAAAACAATATGGAGGTTCCTCAAAACTTTAAAAATAGAACTGCCATGTGATCTTGCAATTCCACTTCCGGGTATTTATTCAAGGGGAATGAAAACACCAACTCCAAATGATACCTGCCCATGTTCATTGCAGTATTTTTTACAATAACCAAGACATAGAAGCTATCTAAGTGTCCACTGATAGATGAATGGATAAAGAAAATACACAAGAGAATATTATTTCGCCTTAAAGAAGAAGGATATCCTGCCCTTCATGACAACATGGATGGACCTAGAGGGTATTATGCTAAGTGAAATAAGTCAGACAGAGAAAGACAAATACTGTATGTTCTCACTTAGATGTGGAATCTGAAAAAAACGGAACTTATAGAAACAGAGGGCAGAATCGTGGTTGCCAGGGGGTGGAGGAAATGGGGCCCTGTTGGTCAAAGGGTACAAACTTTTGGTTATAAGGTAAGTTCTGGCAACCTAATGTACAGCATGGTAACTACAATTAGCAACACTCTATTATATACTTGGAAGTTGCTGAGAGTAGAACTTATATGTTCTCACCATAACAACAACCACAAAAAAGGTAACTGCATGAGATGAGGGATGTGCTAACAAACCTAACTGTGGTAAACATTTCACAGTCTGTACTTGCATCAAATCATCATGTTGTACACCTTACACTTACACTATGTTGTCTCTCAACTCTATCTCCGTAAAGCTGGGGGGAAAGAGAAGAAAAGTAATCTTCTTTATGCTTTTATATTTTATACAGATGCAACCATGGGCATGTATCTGTTTTTCTAACATATACATATATTTAAAATTTTCAAAAGCACTACCGAGGGCTGTCATCCTTGATGTCATGATGGCATCTTGTCCGTTCAGCTGTCTTGCCCATATCACTACTCTCCTCGTGTGTGGTTACACCCATCTGGGCCCTCCCAGCAGCTGCGGCAGGGCCAAAATAGTTTTGAATGGGATTGTGACAGTAAGACAGCTGTAGTCTCTTAGAGTGTCCCATGTTTGTCCCCTGAGGCCATGAGTATATCATATAACAAGGAATCCTAAGAATGTGCATACTCCGGTGCAGAAACACCCTGTGATTTTCTGGGGGGCATAAGAGGTCCAGAGTGATGAACTTGGACTTGTGTACATTGTTAAAGTGTCATTGATTTTTTTTTTAGAGTGAATTGTTATTTATTACAGATTTATAAAACCTGCCCTCTTGATCTTTGTGTATCTTGGAAAAGTATTCTTTTTCCTTTATAGTTTTAAAAATAAATTTTAAAACAGCATTTCTCACAATATGGGGCATAAATCACAGAGAGACATTAAATGCTAGTTTGATTAGCTAACGGAAAAGTAATCAAAAAAGGGTGAGGGACTGGCGTGAGTAGGACACCCTGCAGTCCGAGCTTTAAAGTCTGGATGAATGCAATGGATTTGACCGTCTCTGACCCATGTAGTTAACAGCTTTCCAGTGTCTGCTAGCTAGAGGTGACTTTGGCGGGTCACTGAGTTTTCCCCTGGCTTCAAGCAGCAAAACGTTAAGACTTCGGGATCTCACAGGGTAGGCAGCACTCCGACATTCTCCAAGACTTCCAGAAAGGGCTTTCACAACTATGTGTAAGCCGACATCCTAAATTTTATATCACGAAAAATTCAGTCCTAACTGATCAAGCTCCTCACATCACGAAGCTGGGTCTTTCGTTTAATTTGTGATTTTGGAAAGAGAATCACATGTCTAATCATTCTAAATTCTTCTCATTCCTTTCTGTCACTATGAGAGATCATTCCCTGAATTTATTCTCAAAGGCTGCCGCCTTTCAGATATGGAGAAGAATTCCTAACCCCCCATTAGAGGCATTTGACATGGAGTTTCTATTACCCCAATTTCTGAGCAACCCTCTGTTTGACTGACGATTTAAAATACACTCTTGGGTTAAATGGCATGCTCTTTGGGAAAACCCAACCGATTTTCTGATGTTTACGAAATATTTAAGAAATCAAGATAAAAGCCTTTAGTACTGAACCCTGGACATTTAAAATTTACTTCCCAAATATTAAAACAGGAAGGTATGACAGTAAACATGTATTATTCTGTACTGAAATTTGACATTGTGTTTAGTCTCTTTCCAGAAAATAAACTTAAATCATGATGAATTAAATGTAAAAATGTAACAAGATGGATAGATGGCCTTAGGGTTTTAGAATTCAAGTGTGTTTCTACTCTTTGCATCATCATTACTTTTGTCATGGGGGTTAATAGACAACACACGTAGCTATTTCAGGTGACTTATTTTTTTTTTTTTAAAGATTTTATTTATTTGACAGAGATAGCGAGAGCAGGAACACAAGCAGGGGGAGTGGGAGAGGGAGAAGCAGGCTTCCCGCCGGGCAGGGAGCCCGATGTGGGACTCGATCCCGGGACCCCGGGATCATGACCTGAGCCGAAGGCAGACGCTTAACGACTGAGCCACCCAGGCGCCCCAGGTGACTTATATATGTAGGAATTCCTTGAATCCTTACAATGACCTTATGACCGGGGAGGGGGACTATTATATCCTTTTTACAGATTAATAGGCATGGGGAGTCAGTAGCTGAAGGTACAGAGCCCAATCCTGACTCCAGAGGACAAGTTTTTAGCTGCTGCATTTTGCTGTGTCTGAGTTATTATCGGAGGCTCATCATAATGTCCCCCCTGCTTTCCTTCTGCCTCCCGGCACTGTTTATGTCTAGTTTCCCCTCTTCCTTGCCCACTGGTGTTTGGTGAATGTTTAACAACCCGCCCTCTGAAGAGCTGATCTGGAGTCTTTGCCAATTTGCAAGTGGCCAATTTCAAATCACCAACTCGATGTCATCGAACGTGGAGTTGGGAAAAGATGGGCAGTAGCACTCTCCATTATATGGTATTTATATCATGTAGATGTGTACCCCATTTTATAGTGTTTGTATCCTCTCACTACGATAGATGTATATAACCTCAAGAGCACAGAAAAATGGTAACGTAGTAAAAGAATTAGGACACAATACACTTCGAGTGTTTATTGCCTTTGTTTTAAATATAACCTAGTTAATTGTAAATTTATATAATCTAATTCTAATTTTAAAATTTAGCGATTGGTTCTCACGAGTCAGTTCTATCAGATAATATATTTTCTGGAAGTACTTTTTAGTGCAAAATTGGGAGAAGGATGAAATTAAGGTATTGGGTTACAGTCTCAATGGTGTCTGACTCTGAGCCTTCCTCCAGACAAATTTCCGTTTCCAAACCTTCTTTTCTTTGGGGGGGAACAGCCGAAAGACGAGTTTGCCCTGGACTGCTGAGAGTTTGGAGTTCTGCTGTGCCACCTGGTGGTTACAATAAGCAATTGCTATCTTGCTGTCTTGCACTCATCCTTCAGGGCTCTTCCTAGTGAAGCTCCTCACCCACCGGGATTTTCAGCCATTAATTAGGCTTCTGGTGGGTAACTTGACTCTTTTAGTTTACAATCTCCTATATGAAGGTCTTGAAGATAAATTCGCAGACGTTGAGCCGAAAAGGACTTGACTAACAAATTAGCAAGGTTTTTTGTCCTCTGGGATTACCACCCCCACTCCAGAGTAGTAGAGAGCATCTCCAGGCTTGGCTTATACATATTAATCTGGATAGTGAATGTCCTGAGAAGTATCCTAAAGTTCTTGTCACTATCTTCTAAGAGGATTACAGGGTCCTCAGCAGATAGGTGTTCACACATTCCATTTTGATAGCCCATGTTTCCAAAAACTAAAGCCATGACCCTATCCTCCATCCCATTATCCTGCCCTTTCCACCACGGACCCTATCTCGGTACATAATTTTAAGATAATAGAAAACATATGTCCTCAGATAGAGATGATATGGAGGCTGCCTTTTGATTGTGAAATCCCATCATGATTTTCTTTAGTGTATGCAATTAAGCACTAACCTTATGTAGCAGGCAAGGGGGTCCTCACCTATTCCTTCCATCTTCTTCGTTTTTGTATTTCCCCACTTAGTATTAATTCATCAATACAACAAATATCTCTTGAGCATAGATATGTGCTGGCCCCTTGGCTAGGAGATGCGGATATGCAGAAGAAGGCATAGATCCTGCCCTGAAGACTCCCCAGGGTTGTGGTAGAGGCAAAGGAATGCATTTGGAAGCATTAGGCAAAGCAGGATTCTGCGGGTTCTAATGCCAAGAGCAACGGACTCCAAGCAGAAGGGCAGGTTTCTCGTAGGGGCATGAAAACTGATGTTGAAGTCTGTGTAGAATTTGGACAGAGGAAGACTATAGGGCCAGGCAAATCAAGGGGTGAGATGCCAGACTGGGAGAATTTTCAGCAGAACCAGTCATGCACTTTGGCTGGAATCAGAACAGCAAGTTCACAAGGCACAAGTAATGAGCGATAACACTAGAAACCAGGCTGGGAACAGATCTTGATGGTCTTGATTACGGTGCAGGAAATGTGGACTTCATCCAGGTAGTAATAAAACATTAACCTTTCAGTGATTTTAAGCAAAGAAGTAAGAGAGTCAGATCCATGATTAAAGAAGCTATCTGTCCAACCTTTTTTGGACACATATGCCAAATGTGGGCTTCTGTTCCTCTTAGGGAAACGGCATTCAAGCTCCTCGCCTGATAAAGATAAGGCCTTGGATTTTTAACAAGAGGTAAAGAATGTTGCTCACTACTCTAGCCACTTCTGGAAAGCTCTGTGTCAGGGAATGAGCAACCATCCACTCATTAAAAGAGGAAGAGGGGTTGCCTAGGTGGCTCAGTCGGTTAAGTCAGTGCCTTCAGTCTAGGTCATGGGGCCCGGGGTCCTGGGATCAAGCCCCGCATCGGGCTCCTTGCTCGGCGGGGAGCCTGCTTCTCCCTCTCGTGCTCTCTCATGCTCTCTCTTGCTATCTCTCTCTCTCTCAAATAAATAAATAAAATCTTTAAAAAAATAAAAAAAATAAAGGAGGAAGAAAAGCTAATTTGAGCAAAGGAAAACAAAATACGCAAAAGAAAGCATCCCAATTAAAAAAGAGAAGGAGGAGGTGATAGGGCAGAGGAAGACGGGCAGGAGGAGAGGGGAGGAGGGACAGGAAGAGAAGAATCAGAGATGGACCCATGGGTGGGGAGGGCTCCCGACAGCCCAGGTAAGATATGGCAGGACTTGAACAAGGGCCGCAGGAATGGATAAAAGAAATTCTGCGGAAGGAGAACTGATGGGTTTTATTGTTATGGAGTTTGAGGAACTAGAGAATTAAACAAGTTTCAGAGAGCATTTCTAGAAGTGAATTGGCACAGAATCACAAAAGACTTACATGTTCCTACCCATTGATCTAGTGATTTTACTTCTAGCAGTCTATCTCAAGATGATCACAGGTGAACATAAAACGTGTGTATCATATGCTTATCACAGTACTGGTATAGCAGAAGATAACTAGAAGCCACCAGAGGAGATCTATATATTTTGATATATCCAGAAGAAGGGATAAATAGGTTAGGTTTCTCAAGAATATTTAATGACATGGTTAAATGCTTTTGTAGATACAATCATGTTAAATTAAAAAAAAGTCAGGATTCCACTTTTGTAAAAACAACCCCCCCAAAACCCTAAAAACTCTGCATATATACAGAAAAGGAAGAAAAGAAAAGCAAGAAAATACTGTGACTATCTCCGAATGATAAGATTGTGGATCGATTCTTCTTTATACTTTTATCAGGGTTTCTAAAATTGTGTATAATTAACCTATATTATTCTAATAAACAAAAAATAATAACTGTAACAAAATATAAAAAAGAAATAACTAAACCTTCTGGCTTAAGTTACGTGCAGCAAGTCTTGTCAAGTATTTAGATTTGAGAGGCACCTGGCTGGCTCAGTCAGAAGAGCTAGCGACTCTTGATCTCAGGGTTGTGAGTTCGAGCCACAGGCAGGGTGTAGAGATGGCTTAAATAATAAAATAATAAATAATAAATAAATAATAAAACTTTTAAAAATTTATATTTGAATATAGTTTATTGCAAAAGCACAATGACTTTTTAAAAAATGATGTTAAAATTCTAGATCAATAAAAAAGAATATTCCTTTTTTAATTTTGAAGTTCAACATAGTTGGTGTGATTAAACTTTAAATTAACTTATGAGCTTCAGGGCAAAATAGGAAAAAACAGGGTCAGCACATTTTCATTACAATGTGTTGCATCTCATGCCAGACCAGCAAGGGAAATACTGTATTTCTAGTTGGTTAAGCGACTGCCTTCCACTCAGGTCATGATCCTGGAGTCCCGGGATTGAGTCCCACATCGGGCTCCCTGCTCAGCGGGGGGGTCTGCTTCTCCCTCTGACCCTCTTCCCTCTCGTGCTCTCTGTCTCTCATTCTCTCTCTCTCAAATAAATAAATAAAATGTTTAAAAAAAAATAAGCACTGCTTTCTAAATTAAATTCCTTAATGAGGCTTACAATGCAGGAGACTGAGTGATAGAGACATTGATATGCTCTGTAACAATGTAATAAACTGATGTGACAGCATCATACATATATGTGTTTGTAACTTTTACAAAATCTTCAGACATAAGATGAAATTCAGTAAAGACAGCTGTGGGCAAAAGATACGCTCTCTGGTGCTTCAGCTAGATCCAGAAAAATAGAAACTAGCTGGCCAAGAGAATATTCTCCAACTTTACTCTGCCTAAGAAACACAGGCTTGCTCGTTAAAGAGAAACAGCTTCCTATGTCTCTCTTCCTAGATTCCAGGTCAGTTGGCCTGGGGCAGAGTCTAGAAATCCTTATTTTAAACATATTAAATAAACACCCAGGTCATATTGGATGCAGGTGATCCGGAAGCCCATTCAGAGAAACATAGACCCTACGGAAGTGGATCGTTGCCAAGTCCCTTCTGCATCTTGCCTCACCAGCGCTTCTCTTAGCAGGCTGTACTTTTAGCAAGATCTTGTAGTCCTGGAGTTCCAAATCAGTAGTCTTCGAACCGGGGTATGCATAGCCCTGATCTTGCACAGAAACTTTACAAGGGTTTCTTGCAAGGTCGTTTTCGGACATTTGTTTACAGGTAGGTCACAATCCTTCTGCATTGAAGGTGCGGCGCCACCAGGGGGCGTCTCTTTCCAAAACGCCCTTTTCGTCCCCACCCCCTCAATCCCCACTCCCCACCCGCCCCCAAGCCTGTTCGTTGCCCAGGAGTGCAAAAATCTCTGTGGTACCTGGCAGAAGAACAGGTTTGTATATCGGTATCTGATGGACTCTAATGTCCGGGTAACAAATGCTTTTGCAAGTCAGGAGCAAAATGAAAAAGAGAGATTTGTCAGCTGACAGATGATTGGCAATGAGGACATGATAGATCATGGTGTAGCTCTCCGTGTATCATTGCAGAGGAATTCAAAGACGTGGATAAAACTGTGGCAACAAGATACCTGTCATTTCCACTTATTTATTTATGTGAATGACCTCTTTGCTTAAGTCTTTTTTGTTTTTAAAGATTTTATTTTTGAGTAATCTTTACACCCAACGTGGGGCTCCGACTCACCACCCCGAGATCAAGAGTCTGTCCCTCCACGGACTGAGCCAGCCAGGTGCCCCTCGATTAAGTCTTTAATAAGGGAAAATAGGAAGAGACTGGATGCTGAACCTTATTTTGTTCGAACTAATTTTGATCTATGGATTCGCGAAGTTAGCAATTAAAGAGCCACATTCGTTTAATTAAATGATGTACTTCCAATGCATTTACGCTTCTTATGTTGAATATTTATCACAATTTGAAAGATACCGATGTTGCTTTGATTAAAATTATTGTACTACTAGTTGTAAAGATAGTCCAAAGGAAAAAAAAATGTAGCGCTTAGAGTTCTATGATGATAGGCAACAACAACTACAAAAGATGCAAATTTCTACTTAGATACATATATTTTGATGGCCAAGAAATATGAAGCATTGTTGAAAAAAGACTTGCAAGCTTAAAAAAGTGCTGCCAAAGGATACAATTCTGGAAGAAATGAAATGGAGTCGAGGAGGAAGAGAAATAATGTCAAATGTCTTACTATGAAAGGAGCTCCTGTATATTTAAAATGAACCGTGGTGGTTATTAAATCTCTGGAGTGCTTGGATTCTATTAAATATATTAGAAGACTACAAGTTTTATTTCTAAATGTCAGCATTTACAAATACATCAGGAATGACATCTTTTGTAGCGATTTAACTGGGATGAGGAAATATCTTTGTCAGCTTAACCACGTGCAAAGAAGTGTGTAGTTTCTACCAAATTCTGTTTCAGGAATGAAAAAGTGTGAGGTCATTCTTTGAATGGTGTGCTGCCCTAGAGTCTCTGGGAGGGCTTGGCTACAGCCTGAGCCCAGGGAGGTGGGAGGGTAGGGGATGTGCTAGAAAGCTGCATGTATTTGCATAAGAATTTTGTTTTTATGTTGCATGGTACAGATCACCAAAAAAAGCATCAATTGTCCATATCCTAAGAATAGCATTAATAATTTTATGGTAGAATTAGGTGGGGACTGGAAATTGATTAAGGAGAGGCACTATGGGAATTTTTCTCCAACAAATGAACATATGCTTGTTGGGGCTCGCGGCCTTCTCTCTATAAGGTGAGAGACATAGTTTTTGCTGAAACTTTTCTCACGTGTCCATCCCAGTCGCTCACCTGCTGGAATGACGTCAGTACCGCCTAATTTTGATCTATGGATTCGCGAAGTTAGCAATTAAAGACCAGCTGATTTGGAGCACGAGGAAGGAGCTACAAAAGGGGCCTCCGAAATCACCGAACAAGTTAATGCCCCCTAAGGTTATTTGATGGACACTGATTGGTTATGGAGAATTCTGCAGGGTGTTGGAACTGTGTGGTTGGAATTTAAGGAAGTTGTGGCTGGGGATTGCGGACTCTGTCCACAGAAACGTGATAGTTGGTGCCATGGGATGTCTTAGGTTCTCCAAATCATTTGTCCAGGCTTCCGGCTCTTCCCAAAATAGGAAATAGAAATTCATTTAAAAGTCTGAACTTAAATAGTTTGTTGGGATTTCGATTCTTTTCACACTCTCTCCTTCCTCTGCTTTTTGAAGACCATGTCCTTATTTTTTCGATTTCTGAATTCTTTTGGTTTTCATACATGTACCCAAGAGCGCAGTGCCTGGCAGCAGAAGGGATGTCCTGCCCCCCCTCCCCCCACCAATTCTCAGAACTATGCCTCACCATCAGCTGAAAAGATGTAAGGCACATTGGATTTTACTGGAAAATGGTATGAACTGTATGGTGCTAGAAGCTGACTATTAGGAAAACCTCTATTTCCCCCTTCCTGTGTGCTTCCTTCACTACTCACACGGAGTACTTCACTCCTGACATTCCTGGTCAGTGAATGCGTGGGTTCCTTCCCCCTACCACACAATTTTCTGTGACACCAGCTCGGCATCCTCCGATTTAACTCAATCCTGCCACTCTCTACCCGGAAAGAGGGGCAGATCCCACAGGCTCATGCTGACTGCCCCCTCCCTCGGATGCCAATCACAAATAGTAGGTTCCCAGGTTACCCACGACTTCTGTGTGATTTGGCTACAAATTGAAGGGTCCCACGACCCCCTTCTCAGGTTCGAGTCATTTGCCAAAGCGGCTCACAGAGCCCAGGGAAACGTCTACTTCTGCTGACCAGTTTGTTAAAGGATTTGGTACAGGATGCAGAGGGGCACCCAGCTGAGGAGATGCACAGGGTGGGGCCTGGCCATAGGAGCCCCTGCCTCCGTGCAGTTGGGGTTCCCCTCCTGGCATCTGGATGTGTTTACCAGCCTGGAAGTTCCTTGCAACTCATGTTTTTGAGATTTTTATGGAAGCTTTATCACATAAGCATGATTAATCATTAACTCCATTTTCAGTCCCTCTCCTTTCTCAGGAGAATGGAGGCGGGGCTGAAAATTCCAAGCCTCTAAACCTGGTGGGAGCTTTCCGGGGACCGGCCTCCATCCAGGAGCCATTCAGAGTCTCCTCATCAGAACCAAGACACTGTTGTCCCCCAGGAAATCATAAGAGTTATAGGACCTTTGTGCCAGAAACCAGGGGCGGAGACCAATATATATTTTTTTATTATCTCACAGGGACTTTTAGTCCTAATGGACCAAAACTTTACAGAAACAAGTATGCCCATGATATTTGGCAAGATACTCAACATCTCTGCATAGCACATTTAAAAAATAGCGTACGTCTTTGACAGTAAAAGTAATGATACAGGGCAAATGATTTGTTTTTTTCTTTTAAGATTATTTATTTATTTATTTGAGCAAGAGAGAGAGAGAGAGAGAGAGCACAAGTAGGGGGAGGAGCAGAGGGAGAGGGAGAAGCAGGCTTCCCGCTGAGCAGGGAGCCCGACGCGGGACTCGATCCCAGGACCCTGGGATCATGACCTGAGCCGAAGACAGACGCTCAGCCGACTGAGCCCCCCAGGCGCCCCAGGCGAACGATTTCTGGCTGTGCCCAGCCCCAGCGTGCCCGGGCCACTGTGCGGAGGGCTTCCCCTGCCCTGGCCAATGCCTGCCCTTAGCAAGTATTAAAAAAGCATTAGAGCCAAATCAAAACAACACAAAATAAAGGAACAACAGCAAGAAAAACCTATTTGTAATCCCAGCAGCTACTATGAATACTTCATCATATTTTCTTCTAACCCCATTCATCCATGGTTTTGACTGTTTGAGATCGTGGACTATAAGGATGTGTGATGGTGGCCGAAAGCCAACATAGTCTGAGAACCAGCCGGGGAGCAGGGGATGGAATCAGAGCAGGGGTGGCTGGTGGGGACAGGCTTCCTGGGACAGTGGAGAGAGCAGCGTGGAGAGATATGACTCCGGGCCCCCGAGGTACAGCCTTTACCTGCTACCTGGAAGAGGACACAGCCTTGGGGCTGTGGAGTCAGGGTCAAGGACAAGGAAAGATCAATGTTTAGAAGTATTTATTCAAATGGAAGCACATAGATGATGGGTGCACACTATGGTGGGTTGCTGATGCTAAGCTCAGCACGAGAGGGTAGTAACTCTGCAAAGATTGAGCTATTTTCTCAACTCTGACAGGGTCACCTGGACAGGGAGTGACACCAGCTTCTTCAGCTGGAAGCCAAAGGCGGGGACACATCTCTCAAGTCTCTCACCTGCTCCCTCAGGGAGCAACCGCATTTCTGCTAATTTCTGTCTTTTGGGGTAACTAAATCGGGAAATATAGCAGGTGTATGGATGTGTGTGTGTGCGTGTGTGTGTGTGTGTGTGTGTAGGATGTCACTTCCTACAGACCTGTAACTCTCTTTCAACACTGCAGTATTATAGCATGAACACTCTGCCAGGCCAAATAAATACACAATATTCTATTTCATGGCTATGCCATCCTTTATTTTTCTGTAATGCAGTATTGTATATATTAAGCTTCTAAGTTGTTATTATTATATATAAAGTGCCCCATGTTTCAACATTTAGAAAGTCTTTCTACAAATCTTATTTATTTGTTCTTTATCAATGCCTACTATGTGTAAGTCACTGGCCTGGGCAACTTAGAGGATCCAAAGATGATTAGACATTGCCCCAGAATTTATGACTTACAGGGGAATTAGTACTCCGTGGACGGAAGCCGTGTTTGGTCTCATGGCTCGGCAAAGACCCTGTGAGACGCGCAAGGTAGGTGATCCTTCTTCATTTGATAGGGGAGAACACTAGAAGGGCAGAGAGGTTATGACCCCTGCCTGAGGTAACACAGAACGTGTCTTTGGCCTCACACTTGATTGTTGGCTGGGTCTGGATTTCTGGGTTGGAAGAATCACTTTCATTCAGAATTTTATTTTTTCTTTTTAAAAAGATTTTATTTATTTATTTAAAAGAGAGAGAGTGCCCATGAGTGGGGGGGGGAGGGGAAGAACAGAGGGAGAGGGAGAAGCAGGCTCTCCGCTGAGCAGGGAGCCCGATGCGGGGCTCGATCCCAGGACCCTGGTACCATGACCTGAGCCGAAGACAGACGCTTGACTGACTGAGCCACCCAGGCACCCTGCGTTCAGAATTTTAAAGGCATTGTTCCATTATTTTCTTACTGCCAGAGTTGCCATTCAGAAGTCTGACACCACTTGGATTCCTGTTTTTTATTGTCCATGTCCTGATTCTTCTAGAAATGTTTAGATTTTTCTTCTCATCTCCAGTTCTGAAGTTTATGGGCGATGTATCTTGTTGTGAGTCTTTATTTATGGTCATAGGCACTCCATGGGTCTAGAGTCTGGAGAACTGTGTCTTTAGCTTGGGGAAGTTTTCTTCTATTTGTCTTTGATAATTTTCTTTGCACTATTTTCTCCGTTCCCTCCTCTTGGAATTCTGATTATTTTGCTGTGTGCCTCCTGCAATGATCTTCTGATTCATTTACCTTTCGCCTCCTCTTATTTTTTTAAAAAAACTGAGAGATTGATTTTCAACACTTTTACTGATTTTTAAAAAATACAGGCTACCAGATTTTTAATTTCCAAGGCTTTCCTTGTTCTTTGTTCTTTTTAAAGATTTATATTCATCTTGTTTCATAGATGCCACACTGGCTTATTTCTCTGAGCATATTCATCATTTCCATGGAATTTTCTTTCGCTCCCTGCATTGTCTCTGTTTCTTCTGAATTCTGGCTTCCACTTGCTTATTTTTGTCTCTTTTACTTTATTTTTGCTTTTGTTTTAGGTCTTCTCCTTAAATACTTGGCAAGTTGTGCCAGGCCATTTATGGGAGAGACTTATTTCTGAGCTGATTGTAAGTTGTGTGTCGTCTGAGGTTAGTGTCTGGTGGGTGGGTTTCTTTGTAGCACGGCTGGGAAGGAACCTCAATGCTTTATTATTGCTTCACTGGGTGACGTCTCAATGTTAATAGCTCCCTGAGGAGGATGCATGTCCCCCCATTACCTGCCAAGAGCTTGTAAGTCTGGCTCCAGATGTTAGGGAGCGGGGGTGGGGGGGCAGAGGGAGGGACCGGGTGGGGTGTTTCTTGGCGCAATATGTAGACTTTCACTTCCATTTTCTGATCTGGCGCCTCATTCTATCCACCGGAGGGATCTTGATAATCATCTCTAAAGAAACTTGTGGCTGTTCTTAAGGTTTCTTGATAACTTACTCAGACACCAATCTAAGCCTGCCTGCATTCTGGCCTTTGTTCCGGAAATCTTGTTACTTCTAATATACATGAGCATCAGAGGGGAAGCCTCGGATTCTATGGCCATGTGTCAGGGAGCTCTTACTGCTCATTAATATTTATACTCTGAGCTGCAGAGATTTTAGTCATTATATACAAGTAAGAAAAAAGAATCAATAAAATGAACATCTTACCAACAACTGCTCAAACACTTGTCAGTATAAACTGTCAACAACGATTATTCGTGTAACGGATGAAATTGAAAGTCTCACGTCACAAGAAAGACACATTTGTTTAGAAATCTTTTTCGGTGACACAGTGTTAAGCGTTGGCAGATACGACCCGCTTAGCCTCTTCCGGCTATTGAAACGAAATTTGAAACGATGCCACCGCTCATGGCTGGGTGACTCCGAAAAGCGCAGGTGAGCAGAGCAGCAATGGATTTTTATAGAGGCAATAAAACCAGTTTCGTTTCATTTTGTTTAGCTTCCTGAAACTAAGGCTCGAAAGGGGAAAATAATTTGATGATTCCTCCCCAGTTAAACCTTGCATACTTCTTTTTTTTTTTTTAAGATTTTATTTATTTGACAGAGAGAGAGACAGCGAGAGAGGGAACACAAGCAGGGGGAGTGGGAGAGGGAGAAGCAGGCTTCCCGCCCAGCAGGGAGCCCGATGCGGGGCTCGATCCCAGGACCCTGGGATCATGACCTGAGCCGAAGGCAGATGCTTAACGACTGAGCCACCCAGGCGCCCCAAACCTTGCATACTTTTTATAATAAAGAATCTTTTTTTACATTGGGTATTTCTGCAGCAATCATACCAAGTCTTCTGTGTTTCTAGGATCAGCCTTCACTTGTGTGGTACATCGAGATACCTTTCCTCAAATACTGGCTAAAGCATAGAATTCATTTGACAAAAGATAAGGGTTTGCATTCCACAGTAAAAGATAAAGCTTGAAGAGCAGAGTCCCCCAGCTGCTGTCAGCTCCTTCTTCCTCTGTCCTCGTGACCAAAGCCCTTCAACAAGGTCCGACTGACTGCTCCATAAAGCCCAGCCTCTGAAACCAGGTCTGCGGGTGGACCAGCCTCGAGCAGAACCATCCAGAGCCCAGCCCCACACTTGCTCCAAAGGTCACGTGGGTCTGAGTGCTCATTCTCTGAATTTAAGCCGGGCCATATCTATTTCCTATTGGTCCCCCAGTCTGACTTCTTCATGAAGCCACCTAGGTCCTTTTTGGCCCTGGTGACTGTGGGATCGGGACCCTTATTTAGTAGACACAGAGATCGGATTCCATGTGCAAGGGGTTTCCTGGGGGTCGGCTGTGAAGGATGAAGCAGGAGCCACAGAAAAGGATGAAGCCAGGACGGGCCAGGAGCCTGCGGACCGGAGGCCCTGACTCTGGGGAGAGAGGGGGCAGGAGGGAGGGCTGGGAGGAAGGTGCAGCTCCAAGGACTCTTGGGCCAGGCTGGAGCGGAGTTCCAGGGCCGAAGCGGGCTCAGAGGAGCCCCAGTCCTCAGCCTTGGCCTTGGCCCGGGAGCAGTCGGAGAGGAGATGCAAGGGTGGCCAGTCCGCTGGCTCCCTGCTGGAGGAGGTCTGGGCCGTGCACCTCCAGGGCCCCCACACTTGGGCACCTTTGTCATTCGGAACTTTCTCGTCCTGCCTCACTGCATTGTTATTTTAGCCTGCATTGTAATTAACGATCATCCTCGTTAACACTGAGGGAGCATTTATGACAGCCAGTTGCTCGGCTAAGTGCTTTATTTGCAAAAGAGAAACAGATTGCTCGGGTCTCAGACACAAGCTCTTCCCCTGAACTTTATCAGTTACTTTTTATTTCTGAATTCATATTTGGGGCCCACATTCCACTGAGAGTAGGAATGCCATCTTAACCAATTCAGGCTTTCTGCTGTGAATTCCGGGGTTCTCACCCCACCCCTCCCTCCTCAGCATTGCATCTCAGTTCCACGGGGGTTCAGAGTCAAGGTGCATGTGGGGGCGTCCGGTTCCTCATCTGTGTGTGTCCACACCGGCATCTTCTGCTGAATCCCACTACCACTGGCCACCTGGAAGATGCCCACATTCGGGTTTCCCATGGAAAGAGCCACAGATAAGGCTACTTCTGCGTTTTGACACCTCAAGTCCTCTCTGGGCCACTGTGACGCCCACCAGTGTCACTGGGACCTTCAGGGGAGCTGTCTCAGCTGCCCTCAGAGTGACGCCCTGTGCGGCCTCTCCTCCGTTCGGGGGACGGGATGCCACGGTCCTGCTGTCTCCCAGGATTCACCCAGGAGGTAAGATATGGGCCACTTCCATCTTCAGATCCTCAGCTCCTCTGGGGGTTTTGAAATCCCAAGCCCTACGGTTAATGTGGGGACGTGGGATGTGGACTCAGAACCCCGTTCTCCGGGTCACCCTGCTGCATTTTCATGTTTGCATCCCTTCTGTTTCTCTCTGCCAAGCCAAGGGGAGAATCTCTTCTCGGGTAGAAAACTGGGTCAGCAGTATTTTTCTAAAATCTATCATTAATGCCCGAGTCTTTGCTTTGGCTAAGTGCTTTGCATGTATTATCTCAATTGTGACGGCAAAGAGTTTATAATGTTTCGCAGAGGCTCAGAGAGGTGAACTGGCTTGGCCAAGGCCACACAGCTTGCAGGTATGAGGCTGGGTCTGAGACTTCAGAGCCTGTGCTCTTTCCATTCCTTGAATTTCCCCTGGAATCATCGGTACTTTCTCCTTTAGGGCAGGTTTTGTTTCCTCAAATAACTTTTAAGGATTTTAGAAACAAAGGATCGGATAAATATTTACTCTGTAAAGTGGATTTAAATGAAGCTGGAGAGTTGTTACTTAGATGTAAGAAAACATTGTATCTGCCCTAAAAGATGAAACACAGACATGTTTGTTCACCTGCCTGGGGTCATCACTGAGCCTTTGATCAGGAAGATCTTCAAGAGGACAATAATCTGAGGTGCAGGCTTTGACTATCACTTGCCACAAGCAGGGGTTGAAGCAGCTGGGTTCTGGAGCCTTCCAGCTGCAAGAGTGCATGGAAGCTGAGCAGGTGAAAGATAACAGCCAAACAATAGCTTTGCACACTTTATAGGTACACACAGAAAGAAGTGTTTTCTTGGCTTTTCTCCCCCCAAAGGTGTAAGGATTTATATGTCCACATGTGAATATATAAACATAGAGGAAAAAACGTAATATTTGCAATATGTGTTATCCTGCTACGTGGGGGCTATCCCGAGGAACGTGGGGGAGGGAGAAGATAGAGTGAAGCCAAGCCAAGCAAAAGGCGGAAAACTGCACCAAAGTGGAAAAAATTAAGAAAATGTAAACTTTGAAACCCATAGCAATAAAAAGAAAGGTTTGCATCACCTTTGTAGTTTGAAGAAGATATCAGACAGTTTTCATGAAGAAGGTATCTGAAGAAGGAAATGCGGTAATTGACTCGAGATGAATGCTGACAGATGATAGTGTATCACATTGTGCCCCGTGGGCCCCACACACCCCTGTTGGTGTAACTACTGCATTGTACCCCGGTTTGGTTTCTGTGGCCAGGGCAGCTCCAGACACCTGTTGACATGAATGAATGGGGGAGGGAAGGAAGGAAGAAGGGGAGGGAGGGAGGAGGAAGGAAGGAAGGGAGGAAGGAAGGGAGGGAGGGAGGGAGGGAAGGACTGGCAACATTTTTACCAGATGAACAGCTCACTGAAGCTAGTGTGGTCACCTAATATGGCCATTTTACTAATTTGACTTCTTTCTTTCTTTCTTTCTTTCTTTCTTTCTTTCTTTTTTTAAAGATTTTATTTATTTATTTGAGAGAGAGAGAATGAGAGACAGAGAGCTTGAGAGGGAGGAGGGTCAGAGGGAGAAGCAGACTCGCTGCCGAGCAGGGAGCCCGATGCGGGACTCGATCCTGGGACTCCAGGATCATGACCTGAGCCAAAGGCAGTCGCTTAACCAACTGAGCCACCCAGGCGCCCTTACTAATTTGACTTCTTAAGAACTTAGCAATTTCATGCGCCCAGTTGCTCCAGTTTTTTTTGTTTTTTTGTTTTTTTTTTTAAGATTTATTTATTTATTTGGGAGGGAGGGGCAGAGCAAGAGAATCTTCAAGCAGATTCCCCAAGAGTGAGGAGCCCCCGGGGGGGATTGATCTCAGGACTCAGGAAACCAAGAGTCAGTCACTTAACCAACTGAGCCACCCAGACGCTCCACTCTAGGTTTTTTGAATGAGACATTTCTCTCTAGATACCATCAGGAAAATAAAATATGGAAAAGCCTCATGGTGAACTAACATTTTATCTTTCTTGGCAGGGAGGGTTGTCCCAGTTGCTCAGCCGTGGTGGTGATCTTCCCACATACTTGAGCGAATCAAGCATGTCGTACCGTAAACCCAGGCGCCCCTGTGGTTCTTTATGTTGTTGACTCTGAACCCCAAGATTTGGGTTTGAAACTGGGGCTTATCATTTACTAGCTGTATTATTTTTCTGGACAAGGAACTTGATTTTTTTGAGCCTTGGTTTGTTTCCTTGTTTGTAAAGAAGGGGATAAGAGTAACTGTCTGATTGTACTGTGAAGAATAAATGGGATGATGCACAGACGAAGTGCCTGGCACAGAGGAAGAGTGAAATAAATGTGGGGGTTTCTTGTGAATATCGTTTCTTATTCGCACTGGAGTCCCGGGGTGGGTGGGCTGAGGCCTCGTCTCTACCTCTGGGTAACTCAGGAGGGGAGGAGCATGGGTCAGTGTGGACTAAGTGGAACTTCCCTGCTGAGAATGTGTGACCCTGGGATTCTACATTCGGGTCATCTCAGGGCTGGCAAGGGAAGATGTTCCTAGTATGAATTAATTGTGTCATTTTCATTTTCTCCCTGACACATAGATGTGTGTCTATACGTGCTGGATACACACCATAATCATTGTGCCAGATGCCGCACACAGGGATGTTTAAGGGACCTTCCGGCAACAGTGAGGAATAGCGCAAGGGCAGAGTGCTGTGCTCAGACTAGACTGTAGGTGGCAGCAGAAACTCAGGCATGGAAAAAAACCAGTCCATAAAGCCTTCGATGGAACTGCCCTGTAGGGGGTCTGCTACTTGCTTTTAGTAATTTATATAAAAGACCTGGAAGCTTGTAACATCCATAATTTGTAGATCTGACACACCATTTGAAGCTATCTTATCTGTTCTTCAGCATGAATGAAGATATCTGAGGTCATTTGTACAAACTCCCCCAAATCATGCATTTGTGGTTATTTTTTTTTTTAAGACTTTATTTATTTATTTGAGAGAGAGAATGAGAGAGAGAGAGCACATGAGAGGGGGTAGGGTCAGAGGGAGAAGCAGACTCCCCGCTGAGCAGGGAGCCCGATGCGGGACTCGATCCTGGGACTCCAGGATCATGACCTGAGCCCAAGGCAGTCGCTTAACCAACTGAGCCACCCAGGCGCCCCTGTGGTTCTTTATGTTAAAAAGAAAATCAGAATGTCTTCAGCAATAGGGCACTATTAGGTGAAGTTCAACATTTAATGAGAGATAGCTTCCAACTTATGGCCCGTGACAGCCATCATTCATGTTATTCATGGTGGGACAAGATCTCCCTTTTTTTTTAAGTTTTTTTTTTTTTTTTATTCATTTGAGACACAGAGATACAGAAAGAGAGAACATGAGCAGGGGGAGAGGCAGAGGGAGAGGAAGAAGTAGGCTCCTCGCTGAGCCAGGAGCCTGATGTGGGTCTCGATCCCGGGACCCTGGGATCATGACCTGAGCCGAAGGTAGGTGCTTAACCATCTGAGCCACCCAGGCGCCCCCAGTTCTCCCCCTTTAAAAAAAAAAAAAGATTTGTTTATTTATTTTAGGAGGAGGAGGGGCAGAGGGAGAAAGAGAGGAACTCAAGCTGACTCTGTGCTGAGCATGGAGCATGACGCAGGGCTCGATCTCACGAACCTGAGATCAGACCTGAGCCGAAACCAAGAGTCAGCCATTTAACTGACTGAGCCCCCGAGGCACCCCACACGTTCTCCCTTGTGGAAATAATGCAGACCCTCCGACGGGTAGAGAGAAGATGGCAAGGTCTAAAATGATTTCTTTTTTAAAAAAATATTTTATTTATTTATTTGACAGAGAGAGAGAGACATCGAGAGAGGGAACACAAGCAGGGGCAGAGAGAGAGGGAGAAGCAGGCTTCCCGCTGAGCAGGGAGCCCGGTGTGGGGCTCGATCCCAGCACCCTGGGATCATGACCTGAGCCGAAGGTAGAGGCTTAATGACTGAGCCACCCAGGCGCCCCAGTGTAAAATGATTTCTCATCGCTTGTAAACCCATGTGGCTCTCCTATAGGTAATCTCAAAATGATTGCCTTGGAATTTCCTTTCATCTGATATCTGGTTTGCATATGCCTGATTTATATTTACCTATCTCGTAATTTTCAAATTTTCTGTGAAAAAATGTATAGTATGTGTCTGGTAGAGAGCATAGAGCTCCATATTGTATCTTAACCCAGTCTGAGAGTCCCTGTTATCTGATCCTGGACTTCACCCCATTCCCCTCTCTTATGGTAGTTTGATTTCCTGCCTTCCTTCTTACTTTACTTTTACCATTTGCTATATTTATTGTTGTTCATGCTTTTCCCCTTTTCACATTTCTTCCAGATTAATCGGGACATTCATTTTTCAAATTCTTTTCCCTGTCCTCTTTCATCCCGGGCAACATACCTGTTACTCTATAGCTCTTATGTTTTACCTCATCCTTCAGGTTGGAAGTCCCCATCAGTGTGCTGAAACCACAGTGTCCCCTTGACCCTCTAAAGATTTAACATCATCCTTGTCCTCCTGCCAACCCTTCCTGACCTCTATATTTTGTTCATAAAATTAGAATTCGTAGTTGTGGATCCTTTCTTCTAACTTTTTTTGAAAACAATTTTATGATTAGAAAAACAAAACTAGGGATGCCTGGGCTGGCTCAGTCAGTGGCACGTGTGACTCTTGATCTCAGGATTCTGAGTTCAAGCCCCATGTTGGGTATAGAGATTACCTAAAAATAAAATCTTAAAAAAAAAAAAAAAAGAAAAAGAAAGCTGGTACAAAGAACATCTACATTGCCCTTTGTCAGACTTACCTATCAACATTTTTACCCCAATGTCCTCTATCATTTACTTTCCTGTACACACACACACAGATATAATTATTTTTTGAGGGTAGGTTACATATATACCCTAATATCTACTCTTATCTCTAAACACTTTGTGTGTATTTCCTAAGAAGAGTGATATTCTCTTACAATTTCCATTGTAAGAGAGTATCCATTTGTCTTCCTCTGTCTGATTTATTTCACTGAACATTATATCATCTAGGTCCATCCACATTGTTGCAAATGGCAAGATTTCATTCTTTTTATGGCTGAGTGTACTCCATTGTGTGTGTGTGTGTGTGTGCGTGTGTGTATTTACCACCTCTTCTTTTCCATTTACTTACAGATGGATACTTTGGTTGCTTCTAAATCTTGGCTATTATGAATAATGCTGCAATAAACATAGGGGTGAATTGTATCTTTTGGAATTAGTGTTTTCATTTTATTGGGTGAATACCCAGAAGTGGAATTACTGGATCATATGGTACTTCTCTTTTTAATTTTTTGAGTACCCTCCATACTGACTTCCACAGTGGCTGCACCAGTTTGCATTCCCACTGACCGTGCTCAAGGGCTCCCTTTCTCCACATCCTTGCCAACGCTTGTTGTTTCTTGTGTTGTTGATTTTAGCCATTCTCACAGGTGTGAGGTGATATCTCTTTGTGGTTTTGATTTGCACTTCCCCTGATGAGTGATGTTGAGCATCTTTTCATGTGTCTGCTGGCCATCTGGATGTCTTCTTGGAAAACATTCACATTTTATAAGAGCAGAGTTTCCCTTGACATTTAAAAAATATAAGGTTGTTTATTTTGTGCTTGTCTGATTGTTCCATCATGATTAATTCAGGTTATTCATCCTCATCTCGTTCTCATCAAGTGAGCTTGGGTCTCCCTTAATTTATCTCATCTACCCTCACACAATACCTACCTGCCCTCCACTGCTGATGTGAAGTTTGATCACCCATGCAGACTGTTATCTTATTCTCTGTTCTGTCATTATGGTTTTCTTTTTCTCCCTTGCCACTAATAAGCAGTCCGGACTGATATACTTCATTTCCATGCAACTATCCTGCTCCTTATCAAAATTCCCCCCTAGATTTATCATCCACTGATGGTTCTTGCCTGATCCAGTCATTACTTATGATGCTTGCAAAATAGTGATTTTCCAGCTTTGTCACTTCCTGCACATTTACCAATTAGCTTTGGGCATTTTGCTATAAATAAGGGCCCTTATTTTATCTATCATCTATCTATCTATCTATCTATCTATCTATCTATCTATCATCTATCTATCATCTATCATCAACTATCATCTATCTATCTATCTATCTATCTATCTATCTATCTATCTATCATCTATCTACCGACCTACCTACCTATCGATCTAATCTATTAACACGGACTGATTAATCCCAATATTTTTAATGGTTTGTAATTCAGTACTGTACTTCATTATTTTGGCACTCAAATTGTGTCATATTTGGCAGTGGGAGTCATATTTGTGTGTCCCTTCTTCTGCAGTGAGAACTTGGCTCCCAACAATCAGCACGTTTAGTCTGCTCAGTCCTTTAATTCAGCTAAAATAGTTTCAGAATTACTTTGTCCATGCTGCTAAAATAAGCCAATCACTAAAAAGAGCTCAAGATTCATTTTCAATTCTTCCTCCACCTCAATGGTCCAGAATGAGGCAATGTAGGCACATACTGTGTTCACAAGGTACTTGGATTCTTTGGTTCTTTCTTTCTTTCTTTCTTTCTTTCTTTCTTTCTTTCTTTCTTTCTTTCTTTCTCTTCCTTCCTTCCTTCCTTCCTTCCTTCCTTCCTTCCTTCCTTCCTTCCTGTACACACATACACAATAACAATTTGAGCAAAGAGATGTTTAAAAAGTGGTATTGGGAGAATCGAGACCAGAGGCCGAACTCGGGATCTGACAAGATGGCCGGGCTGCCCCACAGGATTATCAAGGAAACCCAGCGTTTGCTGGCAGAACCAGTTCCTGGCATTAAAGCAGAACCAGATGAGAGCAAGGCCTATTATTTTCATGTGGTCATTGCTGGCCCCCAGGATTTCCCTTTGAGGGAGGGACTTTTAAGCTTGAACTATTCCTACCAGAAGAATACCCGATGGCAGCCCCTAAAGTACGTTTCGTGACCAAAATTTATCATCCTGTTGTAGACAAGTTGGGAAGAATATGTTTAGATATTTTGAAAGATAAGTGGTCCCCAGCACTGCAGATCCACACAGTTCTGCTGTCGATCCAGGCTTTAAGTGCTCCCAATCCAGATGATCCATTAGCAAATGATGGAGAGGAGCAGTGGAAGACCAATGAAGCCCAAGCCATAGAGCTAGAGCATGGACTAGGCTATATGCCATGAATAATATTTAAAATTGATCTGATCATCAAGTGTGCATCACTTCTCCTGTTTGGCCAAGAGTTCCTCCTTTTTTGTTTGCATTTAATGGACACAGTCTTAGAAACATTACAGAATAAAAGCCCAGACATCTTCAGTTCTTTGGTGATTAAATGCACATTAGCAAATCTATGTCTTGTCCTGATTCACTGTTGTAAAGCATGAGAGAGGCTAGAAGTACCATCTGGATTGTTGTGAAACGTTTAAAAGCAGTGGCCCTTCTCTGCTTTTATTCACTTCCCCCATCGTGGTTTAAGTATAAAGCACTGTGCATGAAGGTAGTTGTCAGGGTTAGATGCAGGGGTGCGGGCATTTTTTTAATTATTTTTTTTTTGCAGCAGAGAGGTAGTTTTATTTTAATTTTATGAGCTCCTTTCCCCCCTTTTATGGTGATCTAATTGCATTGGTTAAAAGTAGTTTAACCAGTTCTTTAGAATATGTTCTCTAGCCAAGTCTAACTTTATTTAGTTGCTGTAGATGGACAAACTTGATTGTTTGAACCCAAATGGGAACGTTAAACAAACATCACAGCCCTCACTAGTAATATTGTGACTGTGTAGAATCCTTCCTTCAAGAAAAAGCTTGTGACCATTTTGTATGGCTTATCTGGAAACTTCTATAAATCTTGTGTTTTAGTAAAATATTTTTTGTTATTCTAAAAAAAATAAAAATAAAAAGTAGTATTGGATTATGACAGAAAGCATAAAGTAAGAATCACTCAGGTCATGTTGATATAAATACAGGCTTAAAGAAAAAACGAAGGAAGGAAGAGGGAGAGACGGCACAACTTTATATCGTTTGTGCTCATTTGCATTTGGCCTTATCAATTTAAATTTATACATTTTATAGGAATATATATGCTTGTCACAATTTTTTTTTGTATTCTCACTTTTTTTGGTCATTAGGTTTTGGAATTGAATTAAATTTTCTTTTTTTTTTTTTTTTTGGAGTATTGTGTGATTTCCTTGGTAATGGAACAAGGGTGATACATTTCTGAATTCTTGAATGTCTACAAATCTCCTTCTTCTGCCCTCGCATCTGAATGGCATGTTTCTGTCTACGGCTCCCAGATCACAGCCCTTGTCTACCAGAAGTCTGCACATGAGACGTTTGCTGCTAGCCTAGATTCTCTTATTTTGCAAGTACTGTTTTCTCTGTCTGAAACATTGTATTTTCTCCATTCTCGGGGTTCAGCAATTTCAGTGATGTATGGCCAGATAGAAGTCTGTTCTCATTAAGTTTGCCTGGGAATTGGCAAGCACCTTCTGACAGAAAACATTTTCTCTTCAGCTTAGGGAGATTTTCTTCTATATTTATACAAGCATTAATTTTTCCCCCTCTAGTGCTTTTTCTCCCTCAGAAACTCTATTATTCACATAATAAATCTCCAGGCAAGACCCATTCTTATCTCTTCCTTCATATTTTCTATTTCTTTGTGTTTTGTTCAATGGGCTCTGCTCTTTTTTTCCATTTCTTCTCCCAATCCCAGTTCGGCTCTCGGCAGTAACCGCTGTACTTCTCATGTCTGCTGACTTTTTAAATCCATAAATCGTATTTTGAAGTTCTGAAAGTCTTCTTTTTGCTCCAATTAAATCTCCAAAGAGTTATTTTTATGTATTTATTAAAATGTCCTCCTGTCTTGTGTGCTGATTCTACCTCAACCGAAGCCCCCTGTTCTCAACCAGCCTGCCCATTCTTCCTCACTCACTGCCTGCTAATGGGCTGGGGGGGGTCCCTCAGCCCCCACCAAAGTGAGGCTGTGGAAAGCCATGGCAAGTGGTGAACCGGCAGGACATTGTGGCAAATTAGTTTGATAGTGGATGGGGGAGTTTGTTGTTTTAGGAACGGGGAAGCCATGCACATTGGGTGGAAGTGTTATAGGGAAAGTCTCTTCTGGAGGTGGGTGGGGAGCAGTTCATTCCTTATGTGGCTCAGCTCAGGTTGTGCAGTCTTCCCCAGGACCACATGCAGCAAACACGCAGAGTGCCAGAAAGATCCACTGGAGTCTCTCAGTTGGGCTTCCTCAGACCACCTCAGCATCTGCAGTCTGTGTCCTGAAGCCTCTCTGTGGGAGATGCAAAGCTTTCTGCTTTCCACCAGGCATGTCCAAAGTCAGTCTCCACACCTGTCCAGCGCCTGGAGAATGTAATCCTCAGATGCACTCAAGAACCCCTTGAGGGACCTATGCATGTCCAGCAGCAGAAGCAGCCTTACTTGGGAGTTAGAAATGCAGACTCCCATGCCCCCCTCAGATCTACTGAAAAGGAATGCACATAGTAACAAGATCCCTAGATCATCTGTCCATATTTTAAAGTATAAAAGAATCATGCCCTGGGCCACTGCCCCCAGCCATGGACACCTGCTGGCGCATCATAGTCATCTTGGTTGTTGGGTGGCCTTGGAAAGGAGGTCAGAGGCTGGAAGGTCCAGAAATGTACACTTAACCTGACATTTTGTCAGAATTCCATCCTTATAGGTTTTCAAGAGTGTTTTTAGATGTTTGTAACAATCTGGCTTTCAATTCATAGAATGTTGAAGTTTAGAAAGATCTGGAAGAGAATCGGTTTTCCATCATCTGATTTTATACGTGAAGTCCAAAGAGGCTCCAAAGTTTAATAAACGTCATCAAGCAAATCAGCAGCAGGGCAAGGGGAAGAATTCAGGTCTCTTCATTTCTAGACCATGGCTTTCTTTCCCCACTTCACCACCCAGATCTTCCTGGGCAATAATTTTTATCAATGTTCTATCAACGAATGAGTATGATCTTCAAATATTATCAGGACACACCTAAACTAGAACCAAATCAAGACCACAAAACCCACCACCACCACCACCACCACCACAAAAGATAAAAAAGAAAAGAAAGAAAGAAAGAAGGAGGAGGAGAAAGAAAAAAAAATCTGGTAAATGAAATAACAAGCCGCACTTCCAAAAGTCTAATACAATCAGACAGCTCTATCTTTCTCTTAGTCACGATCTTGCAGTATCTGGTAAAAAGAAACAGAGAAAGAAAATTTCTGATACAGTAGGATCTGTATTCCATGGAATATAAGACTGCTTGTGGCCACGTCGGAGAGCAGCCTGCTGCGGGGACATGAACAGCAACCAAGCACGCGGGTGCGGAGCACAGACACTGAATGCAAACCTCTGAGAAGGGCACCTGGGAGGTGCCCCCGGGGCCAGAGCTGGGGTGCGGCCAGGGGACTAAGGAGGGGGGGTGACGTGAGAGGGAGAACCAGGTAGAATAGGTGGAATTATTTGACCTGATGAATACCTGATGGAACCAACAAGGCAACTGTTATTAGGGTATAGAGGAAATTCACTAACAAATGCTTTTCTTCTTCTTCTTTTTTTTTTTAAGATTTTATTTATGTCAGAGATAGAGTGTCAGAGAGCATGGGGGGGAGCAGAGGGGGAAGGAGAAGCAGGCTCCCCACTGAGCAAGGAGCCCCATGAGGGGCTTGGTCCCAGGACCCCAGGATCATGACCACAGCAGAAGGCAGATGCTTAGCCGACTGAGCCACCCAGGTGCCCACGAGTGCTTTTCTTGTTAGAAACTTAATATGTAAATAGAACATGCTGGCACGGACACTGTCCCCAAACATTCGGCTGCAGCTCTGAAGTCTTGCTGTATCTGTACCTTTTGTGGTCCCTGCTTGTGATGATTCCATGCTGACATTTGCCAGTATTTTTAAGATAAAGACTAATAATGCTATAAAGGAAATGCCAGTACGGGACTTACTATTTCTTCCTGCTCTACAACTCCGAGATCTTTTACTCTCTGCGTTTTAGGTTGAGTGCCCCTGGGCATGCTCTTTGGAGAAACATGGCAAGAGTTAAGATGACTCATTTTTACTGGTGACAATAACATTGGAATGACTCTTTAGAAATGGAAAGTGCGGTGTTTTAAATGGAAATAATCCAACGACACAGATTTGGGCAAGGAGTGAAGTCAAATGCATCCATGGAATGGAGACTCCTCCAAGAAACATGGTTAAAGTCATTGGTGGAGAAGCAGGTGGCCGTTTTCAAAATGTCTCATGTCACACCAGATTATATTAGCAATCTGTAATCAGATGGCCCAGATGGACACCCGCAAGGGAGGCTGGGAAAAGGTGATTCTCTGGTATTTATACTCCAACAGATGGGTGCTTCCAACCTGCTTCAGCTTGCCATGCTGCCAAATCAACGCTAGGGAAACTAACACAGATCTGACTTGCTACATAAATGATCCTCTGTAGCATGTTTCTTTTTTCTTTCAAATGGCTGCTTAAATTTCACCTCTTCCATGAAATCTTTCCAGACTAATATCTCTTGGCACATCATCATTCAACAGTTATTCCTTTTGGCTGTTTGAGACTTACGTGGACACCCACACGGTTCTCTGCTACCCAGCTTGGCAGAGTATAAGGTATTGGTGAATCAGCTCACTGACGCAGATTCATGATGCTTAAACATATACAAATTAGCAAATCCCACAGTTAGAAGATAAAATACTTGTAACAGCAAATTAATAACTTTAGTATCAATCATTGGTATAAAGCTTTGTAGCAATATGCCCCGTCATTTTATTATTAATTGCAATCATAATAAGAACCGCAAGGGCCGATCCGGCCACAGTTTTGGTCGGGAAATGTCTGTGGGGGCTGCAGTGAGTAGTGGGGCCCAGGTGAGCGCCCCAGGCATTCCTACTTGACAGGCTGAGGCCAGACCAAAACATTGGTTTAACATCTGCAAGTAGATCAATATAATATATCATATTAGTAGAAAATAGGATAAAAACCACATGATCATCTCAATAGACTCAAAAAAAGCCCTTGACAAAATCTAACTCCTTTCATGATAAAAATACTGAACAAACCAGGAATAGAAGGAACTTTCTCAACCTGTTAAAGGGCGTCTATAAAAAAACCCATAGTGAACATCTTATATAATGGAGAAAGTCTGAATGCTTTCCCTCAAGATTGGGAATGTTGCTGGCTCAAAATTCAAAGTCCCAGGGGAGATGAATCAGCCATGTTTGGGTTACATGCCTGCTCCCTTACCCTACTGGAGAGGACAGAGAAAGAATCTGACCCTGGCCATTAGGGGGAGGCAGGGGCTAGGCTCCCACCAAGATGCCCCCACAGCAGGGAGGAGGTAATTCCACAAAGCAATTTAGGTGCTCTTAAGAAGGTGCCCAGATCCCAAGGGGCCAAAAAATCAGCAAAGTGTTGCTGTATGGTAATATTCAGGTCTACTCACTCCAAGTTCTTTGCCATGTCACTACATTTCAGTATATCTTTGATAGTTCAAAAGATTTTTTGAGATCTTAATTATGAACTTCAATGTTATTAAAGAATCTATGGCCAATGGATTTTGAAATAAAGGTTGTTGTCCATCCTTGCCTCCAGACCATTCCTCTCCTGGCAGATTCCATGTCGGTGACTCTACCCTTCTCCAAGGGGCCAGGGAGAGGGAATCCAGCAGTATGGATATGGTTTCTTTTTTTCTTTTTTTTTTTTAAATAGAATTTTTTTTTTAAATTTATTCATTTGAGACAGAGAGATACAGAGAGAGAGAGAGAGTAGGAGCAGTGGGGAGAGGCAGAGGGAGAGGGAGAAGCAGACTCCCCGCTGAGCAGGGAGCCTGATGCGGGGCTCGATCCCAGGACCTGGAGATCATGACCTGAGCCGAAGGCAGACACTTAACGACTGAACCACCCAGGCGCCCCTGGATATGGTTTCTTACTTCCAGTTGCTGGACCATGGCTCCATCCGGTTAGAACTTCTAGAATGGCTATACCTGCAACCTGTTCACCACCTCGTCCCCTCCCCACTGGATCTCCTCTTTACCTCTTGAAGGCTCAACCTGGGTCTAGTTTGAATTTTTGTACTCCTATGTGGATGTCCAAAGTTTTCTTCAGCTTAGCTCATCAGGCACCTCATGCTCTAGGATCCGCCTAGACAGTCCAGCTTCCTCGCCTGCTACCACCTCATGAGAACCCTTCACTCCAGTAATCCTCAATTAATGGGAATTTCTTAGAACATGCCTCCGTGTCTTCATATATTCTACCCTGTCTGCCTGGAATGTTCTTTACACAGATAACACGTCTTTCAAAAATCTGATTGTGCATCTCCCAGGCCAACCCCTGTCTCCTCTTTGTGTCCATAACATACCTCTGTGCTCCTGCTGTTACATTTATCCTACTGTCCTATCCTATTGCAGCCATTGGTGTGCTAGGCTGTTATCACTGCTGTAAATTGTAGGACACATATCTTAAATTATTTTGAATCTTCAGTGCTTGGTGCTCCATAAAATTCTATAAGAGCCTACTGCATAGAGTGCAGAGTTTCACTTCCTGACATTTTTTTTTTTCTTTAAATCAACCAGAGCTCAGAGGGAGGGCTGTTTTATTAATATTAATCAACTAAATTCATAAAGCACTTTAGTTTTCATAAAACAACCTGTATTTTCTAGATCGGATCAGAAGGCTGAGGCATTAAATTAAAAAATCAAAAATAAGAAAAAAACCCTTAACAGCAGAACAATCATTAAGAGCAGTTCAACTTGGTTCAACATTTATCATGTATATCGTGTAGGCAGGACACTGGTTACTAAGATATCGCTTCATTTTCACTAGACATGGAACTTCAGAAAAAAAGTAAAAATATAAAATTTCAGGATACCTGCATGATAGATCCCAATTGTGAGAGTTCAGCATTGCAGATTATATTACATAATTTTTCTGTCTTGTTTTCCTTATATGGGTTGAAATTTTGGGGCATAACCATAAATGCAAATCTCCTGTTAAGATATGTATAAAAATAGGAGAACTAATATAAGATTTTTCCAGACAGAATCTTGAACATGCCAAAAAATTACCTAATAGAACTCGAGCGGCCCAGGGGTTGGAGTCTAGATTTTGGTTTTATATATGGTTCAAATTTAGGATGACATTCATTCAAATTTCATGACACTGATGGATTAGTCAGGGTTCTCCAAAGAAACAGAACCAATAGGATATATAAAGAGAGACATTGATATAGATATATAGATACGAGGAGATTTATTATGGGAATTGGCTCACATGATTATAGGGGTTTATATATACCACGATATGCCATCTGAAAGCGGGTGAATCAGGAAGCCAGGGGGACTGGTGGTGTAAGTCCTGGAGTCCAAAGGCTGGAAAACCAGGAGCTCTGATGTTGGAACACAGGAGAAGACAGATGTCCGAGGTCAAGACGAAAGAGAGAATTCACAACTTCCTCCATGTTTTTGTTCTTATCGGGGTCTTCAATGGATTGGATGATGCACACTGGCGACGGTGGATCTTCTTTACTCAGTGTAGTGATTCAAATGCTAATCTCTTCCAGAAACATTCTCACAGACATGCCCAAAAAATAGTGTTTTACCAGCTACCTGGGCATCGCTTAGCCTCTCAAGCTGACACATAAAATTAACTATCATGACCGGTTCAGTTAGCCCCTGTAGATGATTGCAGGATGTGTCTTGTTGGGCCACACCAAAAGCCAGTTAAGCATTTGACCACCAGGTTCTGGAGCATTGTTATAGAAGGACGCTGTCTTCAGCAGAGAACAGAACAGTTGGGTCCTCTCCTTTAGAAGTTACTCACCCACACAACTATCATAGATTTTTCACTTATACCAAAAATGTGCTAGATGGTGGAGCCCAAAGATGATTAAGAAAAGGTTCTTACCAGGGCACCTGGGTGGCTCAGTTGGTTAAGCATCTGCCTTCAGCTCAGGTCATGATTCCGGGGCCCTGGGATCGAGTCCCACATCAGGCTCCCTGGTCAGAGGGGAGCCTGCTTCTCCCTCTCCCTCTGCTGCTCTGCCTACTTGTGATCTCTCTCTCTGTCAAATAATAAACAAAATCTTAAAAAAAAATTAAAGTCTTTATATCTAGAAACATATGTATCTTTGTGTTAATAGTATTAGGAAATATTATAATATACTATTTTAATATTAATAGAAATATTATAATATTATAATATGTAATATATTATATTTAGCATATATTTAATATTAATAAAATCTGGTAAGTTTTTATAGTTTCAATCTATGTCCTATATCTTTTTTATTCTAAGTATTTTATAGATTTTGTTTTTTTTTTTTTTAAAGATTTTATTTATTCATTTGAGAGAGAGAATGGGAGAGAGAGCACGAGAGGGGGGAGGGTCAGAGGGAGAAGCAGACTCCCTGCTGAGCAGGGAGCCCGACGCGGGACTCGAGCCTGGGACTCCAGGATCATGACCTGAGCTGAAGGCAGTCGCTTAACCAACTGAGCCACCCAGGCGCCCTAGATTTTGTTATTTTTAATTTTTTTTTTTGCATTTCCATTTCCACTGCTTTTTTGCTTTCAGAGAAGGTACTGTTATATTGTTTTCACCCATGTTAGCAAATTCTCTTACTAATTTTAGTTTAACTTAGGGTTTATTAAGTTTTCTGGGTATAGCAGCATTGGTAAATAAAATATTTTCTTTCTTTTATAATACATTTTATTTATACTGTCTATTATGTTTCCCTGTCTTACAGGAATGGCTGCTGAATTTTATCAACGTTTTTGAGCATATATTTACAAATCATATGGATAATATAACATTAACCCTTTAATTTTTGAGTTAATTAATTATATTAAAGATTTCCTAATGATAAATGAACTTTGCCTTACCAAAATAAACCATACTTGTTATTCAGTATTGTTTTTTAAACTACTTGATACAATTTACTTTTACTGTGTTTAGACTTTTTGCCTCCATTTTCATATATAATATGTCTGTTATGAAGTATTAAAATTATATTAATTTCATAAGATAAAGTGGAGTTATTTCCAAAATTTTCTCTGATCAGTAATAGTTTTAATAGCTTCCAAATTATCTTTCCTTTAAAAGCAAACTAGATCTTAGGCAAAAAAAAAATCTCACCTGAGCCTAACACTTAAAAAGAAAAAAAAGCATCTATTGAGCTATAGTTTACAATAAAATGCCCTCATTTTAAGAGGATAGTTTAGTGAGTTTTAGCAAATGAACACACTTGTGCAACCACCATCCCATGCGAGATCATCTCTGAAAGTTTCCTTTTATACCTTTTTAGTCCCTGTCACCCGCCCCAGACAAGCATGGTCTGAATTCCATTCTGTTGCTTAGTTTTGCCTGTTCTAGACTTCTATATAAATGGATTCATACAATATGTACTCTTCTGTGTTTGTCCTTTTTACTTAACATGATGGTTTTGAGAATTATCCAAGTTGTTGGACCTTTCAGTAGTTTGTTCTTTTTTATTGCTGAATAATATTCTATTGTATGGATATACCTCACACACTGTTGACCCACTGTCGATAAATATCTGCATTAGTACGATTTGGGGCTAGAGTGAATAAATTTGCTATAAAATTCACGTAAAAGTCTATTTTTGAACACATGCTTTCATTTCTCTTCATTAAACATCTAGGAGAGGGATCACTGGGTCATATATTAAGTAGATGTTTAATTTTATAAGAAACTGCCAAACTGTTTTTCTAAACTGGGTGTTGTATTTTACATCTTACCAGCGATGGATGAGAGTTCCAGTTGCTCCACATCCTGATTAACATTTGGTATTATCAAGTTACTGTGTGTTTTTTTTTTTTTTTATTTTAGCTTATCTAGGTGCTTATAAAGCTGTGCCTACCTAATTTGTTCTGATTTGTATTTCTCTGACAATTACAAGTATAGAAATCTCTTTATGTATTATTGGCCATTCATATACCTACTTTTGTGAAGTGGCTGTTCCAATCTTTAACCAGCTAAAAATTTTGGTCATTTAGCTTTTTTTTAAAAAATAAGCTCTGGCCAGTTTTATTAAAGAAAACTTTTGCGTGATTTGCTTCTCATCGGTCTGTCTGGCATGCTCCTAATGATATCAGAGTCACCTGGATCAATGAGAGATGGTGCTCATACCCTGTAGTATTTCCCACATGTTGAGCCCAATTCAATATTATTGTCACTGTGAGTGGTAGACACCGGTTCTCGCCAACATGGTGTAGTATTCCACCTCAGATTTCCTCAAGGCTGGGCAGCTGTGGCAAGGATGACTGATTTTGCTTTGCCATGCCTGATCATTTCAGAGTCTGCTCGTACCCCAGCACGTACTTTCCACTTCCCATAATGAGTTGGAGCCTAGAGTTATTGAATCCAAAGACTTTTGTTTTCTTTGTGGCCACCATCTTCCTGCCTTAGGTGAGGGACAGCCCCAACAAGAGCAACTGCCAAGGTGGCTGGGAGCAAGAAAGGGGTCAGCTGGCTTCTTATTGAGTTGTAAGAGTTCTCTATATATGGTGGATATGAGACCTTTCTGAGATGGTCTATGGATACCTGTGGGTCTGCAAGGCCAAAACTATTTTCAAAATAATATTTGCCTTTTTTGTTATGTTGACATTTGTACTGATGGTAAACAAATAAACAAACAAACAAACACTAATGGTGGGTAGAACTGCTGCTTCCTTACCATGAATCAAGGCAGTGGTACCAAACTGTACTGTACTGTGGTCAGTATATTCTGCACTGCCACATCCTTGTAGTTTTAAAATATGCCTTTTTTTTTTAAGATTTTATTTATTTATTTGACAGAGAGAGACACGGCGAGATAGGGAACACAAGCAGGGGGAGTAGGAGAGGGAGAAGCAGGCTTCCCGCCTAGCAGAGGCCCGATGCGGGGCTCAATACCAGGACCTGGGATCATGACCTGAGCCGAAGGCAGATGCTTAATGACTGAGCCACCCAGGTACCTGCCTTTTAAAAAAACAAAACAAAACGGGGCGCCTGGGTGGCCCAGTCATTAAGCGTCTGCCTTCGGCTCAGGTCATGATCTCAGGGTCCTGGGATCGAGCCCCGCATCGGGCTCCCTGCTGGGCGGGAAGCCTGCTTCTCCCTCTCCCACTCCCCCTGCTTGTGTTCCCTCTCTCACTGTCTCTCTCTGTCAAATAAATAAATAAAATCTTTAAAAAAAAAATTTTAAAAAACAAAAATAAACAAAACAAAAAAACTTAAGAATGTACTTCATGCGGTAAAAATGATTGATTTTATTAAATTTTAGCCTGGTAGTACATAGTTTTTTTTTTTTTTTTTGGTAGTACATAGCTTTTTAATATTCTCTGTTACTAAATGGGGAGTTTGCATTAAGCCCATCTGCTGTGTACCAGAGAGGAGGAAACCACCTGTGCCACCCTCTGAGTTGCAAGCATAATGAGCCCCACTTCTCACAGATACCATTTTTATAGGAAAGAATGACTGATAGACATCTGGTTATTCAGGCTCGGGTACTTGGCAGACACGATCCTCAAAAATGAATGGTGCATATGTGTCCCTTCAAGGAAAACAACTGGCAGTATCTATTACCAATGATATAATTTGAGCTTTTGAGGAAAATTATAGTTTTTTGTTTTTTGTTTTTTTTAAGATTTTATTTATTTGTGAGAGAGAGAATGAGAGACAGAGAACACAAGAGGGAGGAGGGTCAGAGGGAGAAGCAGACTCCCTGCTGAGCAGGGAGCCCGATGTGGGACTCGATCCCAGGACTCCAGGATCATGACCTGAGCCGAAGGCAGTCGCTTAACCAACTGAGCCACCCAGGCGCCCGAGGAAAATTATAGTTTTTGGAAACTGGAGTCCACCCTCATGCGCTTACTAGCTTTCCACCAGTCAAAACCTTTTCTGATGAGAGCAGTAGGGATGTTCACAAAGGTGACTTTTAAAATATTGTAGGATAGAAGGTGTCAACATCTGGAATATCAGCGTAACTTAGCGAACCCCTATTTTCCAAATGATCAATGCATGATGTTACAAAGTCATGCATGGGTAAAAGATCCACTCAAAGTACAAAATAGGCTGATGGGTTTTATTTTATTTTAAATATTTTATTTATTTATTTGCGAGAGAGAGAGTGAGAGTGTGTGTGTGTGTGAGCCAGGGGAGTGGCAGAGGGAGAAGGAGAAGCAGACTCCCCGCCGAGCAGGGAGCCCGATGAGGGTCTCGATCCCAGGACCCTGGGGATCATGACCCAAGCTAAAGGCACACGCTTAACTGACTGAGCCACCCACGTGCCCCTAGGCTGATGGATTTTAACAAGAACAGTATGAAATTGATGTGGTTTCGGATTCCACACTGCAGTTAACCTTTCAGAAATGACCATTTCTTAAATTTTGGTCTTCATATCTATACTAATTTCATAGGACTGACATAACAAACTACCAGCACTAGGTGGCTTAGAAGAACAGAAATGTATTGCCTTACAGTTCTGGAGGCCATAAGTCTGGAATCAAGGTGTCCATGTTCTCTCTGAAAGCTCTAGCAGAAAAATCCTCCTGGCCCCTTCCATCTTCTGGGAGCTTCAGATGCTCCTCGGCTTGTAGAAGCATAATTCCTATCTCTGTCCCCACCTTCACATGACCTTCTCCTTGTGTTTCTTCACACTATCTTCCTTCTATATATATCTGCATCCATATTTCTCTTTTATAAGGACACCAGCCATATTGGATTAGGTCCCACTCTAATGGCGTCCTCTGAACTTGAGTAAATCTGCATAGACCCTATTCCAAATAAGGTCACATTCTGAGGTACTGGGAGTTAGGACATCAACATATTTTTTGGGAGGCAGAAAATCAAACCAATAACAGCATCAAAGAATAACTATACTTAACTGGAAAGGCTGTTACTTCTTCTGTAGCCAACACTCCTCTCTGTGAGGCCAGATTTTCTTCATATCCTGCAACCAAAACAACAATAAATCACAATTTACAGGCTCTGGGGATTAGAATGTTACCTTTTTCGGGTGGTGGTGGGACACTATTCTGCTCACCACAGGCTGACAGAGCCGATTGAAAAGGTGAAATCCTAGAGGAGAACATAGGCAGTAACCTCTTTGACATTGGCCACAGCAACTTCTTTCAAGATACATCTCCAAAAGCTAGTGAAACAAAAGCAAAAATGAACTTTTGGGACTTCATCAAGATAAAAAGCTTCTGCACAGCAAAGGAAACAGTCAACAAAACAAAGAGGCAACCCACAGAATGGGAGAAGATCTTTGCAAATGACGCTACAGATAAAGGGCTGGTATCTAAGATCTATAAAGAACTTCTCAAACTCAACCCCCAAAAAACAAATAATCAAGTCCAAAAGTGGGCAGAAGATATGAAAAGACACTTCTCTGAAGAAGACATACAAATGGCTAACAGACACATGAAAAAATGTTCATCATCATTAGCCATCAGGGAAATCCAAATCAAAACCACACTGAGATACCACCTTACTCCCGTTAGAATGGCAAAAATGGACAGGGAAAGAAACAACAAATGTTGGAGAGGTTGTGGAGAAAGGGGAACCCTTTTACACTGTTGGTGGGAATGCAAGCTGGTACAGCCACTTTGGAAAACAGTGTGGAGGTGCCTCAAAAATTAAAAAATAGAGCTACCCTATGACCCAGCAATTGCGCTCCTGGGTATTTACACCAAAGACACAGATGTAGTGAAAAGAAGGGCCATATGCACCCCAATGTTCATAGCAGCAATGTCCGCAATAGCCAAACTGTGGAAAGAGCCGAGATGCCCTTCAACAGATGAATGGATAAAGAAGATGTGGTCCATATATACAATGGAATATTACTCAGCCATCAGAAAGGATGAATACCCAACTTTTACATCAACATGGATGGGATTGGAGGAGATTATGCTAAGTGAAATAAGTCAAGCAGAGAAAGTCAATTATCATATGGTTTCACTTATTTGTGGAACATAAGGAATAGCATGGAGGACATTAGGAGAAGGAAGGGAAAAATGGGAGGGGGGAATTGGAGGGAGAGATGAACCATGAGAGACTACGGACTCTGAGAAACAAACAGGGTTTTAGAGGGGAGGGGGGAGGGGGGATTGGTTAGCCCGGTGATGGGTATTAAGGAGGGCACGTACTGCACGGAGCACTGGGTGTTATACGAAAACAATGGATCGTGGATCATCACATCAAAAACTAATGATGTATTGTATGGTGACTAATATAACATAATAAAATTGAAAAAAAAAAAAGAAAAGGTGAAATGTGGGGACAGACCTAGGAGAGGACAACACATGTCACTAAGAACGAGTCAGAATATAAGGATTTAAAGACAAATATAAATGTTACTGAAATTTTTACTTCTGTCACTCATGTGTGTGGCTTTTTTCAGCTGGTGTGGGTTATTAAGAGCCGACACTGGCTGTTCATAACAATATAGCTACCATTTGTATCCACATATCACTTCATTTAGCTGAGGCTGAACCCAGGTCTCCCACACTTCAATTCCAGGTACTCACCCCTAGCTTCAATTCCTTTCTGGGAGGAAGACTAGTCTATATTCTTAAAACTCTGAGTTGCTCTACTGTGTCACTCAAGACCATTAAGCATCTGAGATAATCTGTTTCTAAAGCAACAATGTTTCAGCAGAAATCAATATGATATACTAGGAGATTTTTGTTAAAAGTGGAGGGGTCTTTTTAAGTGGCTTATGCAATCAGAGCCTACAACAAATTTAAAGAAAACTTCAGAGCATATGGCATTCTGATATCTTCAAAGTGTGGTTTGGTGGGACCAGCAGTGAACATGAAGAGGAGGTATGATTTAAAAGAAAGCTGTTGGAGTACTGTGTTGCAAATAAAATCTAAGAAGGCACTTTGCAATTCAGTTTTCTGTTTCTTTTTTTTTTTTCTCCTGGTGTTTTATTGCTGCCTTGCACTCCCAAACACTATAAATGTTCCTTGCCAGTTTTACATTCTAAAATTCTAACTTGGTCGTGTTCTCTGCAAGAAGGTGACACTCACTTTTCCGGGCGTACTGGAAAGAAGGAATGCCACAGCTTAGCTAAAGAAGGGGATGGAAAGGTGGTCTATGTCTTTGGTAATGTGTCACCAACTCTCATTTTTATCCATAATCTCATCCCCGAATGGCAGCATTTGGATAAAATGACCTTCGAATCCTTCCAGTCCTAGAAGTCTGCAACCCTCCAGGGATTTCCACCCACCAAATCCATGTCGGTGTCCCATGGTTGATGAGAGCATTCCACTCCTGCAGGGACACAGTCTGAAAGAGGAATGGTGTTTTTCAGGGCTTTGGTGCTTTTCAGGGCTCACACCTCAGAGCCATCAGCACAGACCCAGGTCAGGAGGGCCTGCTTCCGCCAAGGTGCGCTGGGAAGGCAGGAGGCAGGGCGGGAGTCCTGGCAGAGAAGGGTTCCTGAGACCTGGGGTCACAGTGCTGCCCTAGTTTGGAAGCTATTAAGCCCTGGGGTTTCAGTGTGAGGTCTGAGGACCAGCAACAAAGGCATCACCTGATGACGATTTTGTTAGAGACTCTCAGGCCCCGCTCCAGACCTGCAAGATCAGCGTCTGCCTATTAAGGAGAGGGCCAGGTGATTCCTGTGCTCTTAAAAGTTTGGGAATCCTTTGGTTAAGCATGGCTGAGCGCTCCCACTTTGCCTCTCAGCGTGGCAATGGCCAGGCCCCGAGTTAGGCGAGTGTCTGCTGTCCCACGGCAGGAGGGGAGACCTGCGGAGAGGCGGGCGCGGTGCCCCCGACAGCCGATGCTCCCCACGCCCCGCCCACGGCCCCAGCCAGGCCCAATGAGCGGCGCGAGCCGAGGAAAGCCCGCCGCCGGCACCGCCCGCGCTCCTCCCGCCCGCGGTGTCCTCCCGCCCGCGGTCTCCTCCCGCGAGCGCGACGCCAGCCCCGAGGCGCCCAGTCCGCTCCCCGCCATGGGGCGCCGGGCGCTCCTTCTGCTCCTGCCGCGGGTGCTGGCCGCGCTCGGCGGCATCGCGGGCTCCGGGACCGGTGAGTGGGGACGCGGGCGGGGCGCCCTGGAAGGGACTGCAGCCCGCTTCGCAGGGTACAGGGGTTGCGGGCTGGGGGGCGCTGCAAGGGGCGGGAGGGGAGCTTGGGGCACCCTGGCTGGCGTGCGCGACCCCCCCACCCCCCGTTCTGCAGTGACTTTCCACAGAGGAGGGTGACGTCGGGCCTTCTGGGGGGGGCGCCAGATGAGTCGCGTGGTCCCCTGCTTCTCTGCCCTTGACTCCTTCCCATTCTGCCCAGTGGGTGGAAGGGTAGGTGGGCTCCGCGGACACCCTCGGTGTCTTTCCTTCATCCTTCCCCAAGCGTGTGGGAGAGAGCTCCGCACACCTGAGTGCAGGGCGCACCCTCTTCCTTCCCCCAACGTCCTGGCCTAGTGGGATCCGCTTTCTAGCCCTGGTCTCCGAGGGGACCCGCAGCTCAGGGTTCACCAGGCAGCAGATTTAGCCGGGGTGGAGGCCCCGGGCCTCGGGAAGACATAACCTCACTCCAGAAACAGCACGGGGAAATGGGGCTTGGGTCTGAGGTGCAGTTCTGTGGCACTTGTTGATCTACCACTCAGGTTTAGGCAGACCCCAGGGCAGAGGAGAGCTGAGTACATGCCCCAGGGTGACTGAGACACCCACAGTTCCCAAGTGGTGGGTGGCCGGTTGGTGGCTTAGCCATGTCTAGGAGGCGCCTAGCATTTGTCAAACCATCTGGCCTGCGGATCTCTCCCGACAGGTGCTCCTCAATGGCCCTCATAGATTGAGGGCTGGTTTTATATCATTTTAACTTATGCAGACTCTTGGTCAAGGGGATGTTAACTAATTTGGAGGAGGTGCCACTTAACTGAGTTGTTTGTCTTCCAGGAGGGATTCTAACCCACAGGATTTTTGCCTCACCTGGTGGGGCATCTCTGCAGTGATGAGAAGCCCTTGCTCTGTGTGGTCTTTTCGCATCACTACTGAAGCACCTTTGCAGCTACTTGCATTTTTTACGAAGCAGCGGTTACCGAAGCCTTATGGCATGCAGCCCTCTTTAGGATGTCTGTTCTAGAATAGCATGTGATCACCCTACTTGGCATATTAACAGACTATGAGAAAGCTACCCTATACTTAACATATAAGTAAATATGTTAAAATATATCTGATTTATTCACAGGAAGCATCTACATAAGTGAGAAGTAATGTTTTGAGACCCCTCTGCAGATGTGTAGAATCTATATGCACACTTGGTCTCCAGACTGAGAATCACCAGGGCAAAATATTGTTCCAGGTGTGACTCACCTGCAAGTGTGAGTCTTTGAGGGCTGACTGGAGCCCTAATTGGGATCCTTCTGGAAGGACCTTCCAGAAGTGGTAGCAAAAGAGTTAACACTTTATGAAGATTTATATGGTGGGTATACTGCGGGCCAAGTGGCTTTGTGGCCATTTAATCTATGAATCTTTCTCTTCTGATCACTTATTTACTAGTCTCATTTTATAGACAGAAAACTGAGATCCAGAGAGAGGAAGTAACTCTCCCAAGGTCATATTGTTAGTAAGTGATCTCACTAAAATGCCAATATCACCTGCTTTCAATGGTTTTGGTCAAGCTAAGTGAGATTGCTTGCATGGCATCTGAGTAGATGGCAGAGTTGTTAGCTACCCGTTAGTAACCAATACTTTCTGAATATTTTATTTAAAATGTTTTTTATAAGTCAGCCTTAAAACAAAATCAAACCTTGAGTAGCTAAGCTAAAAGTACTATCTTAGAGGGATACAAGTAAGACTAACAAATGGTCGCTTACCAACGAAGGTGTGGTCTACACAATGGCCTTCCATTTGTCAATTTCCATTACACAACCTTGTGTACCACTTTCCATTCCATGTACAAATTGTTCCTGGGAGTAGGACCATGGAGGGGGGGTTCTTCACTGCATCTTGCAGAGACTTCTAGTACAGGCCATGTGGTTTATCTTTTCTAGGAACTAAAGATTGGCTTTTTCTCTTTGAAAGTTAGGACAGTGTAGTAAATTCAGTATAGTCAGCCCTTCCTGGTGTTTCCTTCTGAGGACCACATTCCATAACAGGCTTATTTTTGAGCATTAATCATTCAAGGTTGATAAACACAAGTTCATGACTTGAATAAAACAGATAGTGTAAATTAGTCTCATGCAAATAACTGAAACCTTAAATATTTATAACCAACTTATTAGAGTCATTCTTATGAAGATAGTATGTAGGACCCAAAATCCTAATCTAATTTTTAAATGTGTCTGCACATGCTTAAAAGTAAACTAGAGTCCGGGCGCCTGGGTGGCTCAGTCGTTAAGTGTCTGCCTTCAGCTCAGGTCATGATCCCAGGGTCCTGGGATCGAGCCCTGCATCGGGCTCCCAGCTCAGCAGGAAGCCTGCTTCTCCCTCTCCCACTCCCCCTGCTTGTGTTCCCTCTCTCTCAATGTCTCTATCTGTCAAAAAAAATAAATAAAATCTTAAAAAAAAAAAAAGTAAACTGGAGCCCAAACTTTGAGCTTAGACTTCTAAATGCACAACTATTCATACAGAGTCTTTAAGATCAAACCAGATCTGGAGCAGTAGCTGGGTCTCTTTGAGAACAGTGCAAGTGGACCCCATTCGAATGGGAAAATGGAGGCGAATGGCAATTTCCCAACTCCACACCACCAGAAAGAACAGTTTCCAAGGATCATTACTGCGGAAGTCCTATGGATTTTTATGGTACTGAATCCCCCTAGTGTTGTGGGTATTAGTTGAAGGACCTTCCTCTGAATGACCTTTTCACCGCAGCTTCTCATGAAAAGGTGTTCTCTTGTACCCAAGGAAGCCAGGAACTGGCATGGATTTGCTTTTTGTTCATCCAATGCAGATGAAGTAAGGTGTAACATGACGAGGCAAGCTGCGTGTGGGGAAAGGTGCATTCCTGTGACCTGGCTCTGCAATGGACGGCAAGAGTGCCCTGATGGGACTGATGAGCAGTGTGGTGAGCACTCCTCGCCCTGTTGTGTTCTCATCATGGATGAGAATGGCCCTTAGTGCTGTGTGCCTGGCTGACGGGGTCAGGTCTTAGGGTTTTCCCTCCTAGGGGGTATTCAGGAATATTAGGTGTGCTGGGTTGTTGCAGCCTTTCAGCAGGTAAGTCTGGGGATGTACATGTTGGTAGCATTGTTCTCAAGACAAGTGTGGAGGGCTAGTTGGGATAGAAAATCCAGCACAAGTCTGGCTTTTCTCACCTTCAAGTCTAGCTTAAACATGTGACAAGTACTGAAACTGGGATAAAACATTTTAAATAGTACTGAAGCTGGAAGGCAGGGGTATGGTGTGTTGTTCGGGGTGACACGGAAAGGACAGGCAAATTTAGGATGGACTCCGTGGCAGATCGGGACTTACTTGTTCTTTTGCTAATGAAAATACTTCATACGAAACCCGAATTGAAAAGCTGCCAACGCCCTGACAGACACCTCTTCCTCTCTGCCTCTCGAACACTACCCCCTGCCTGCAGAGGAAGTGTGTCGTGGACACCCACAGGCCTGGCAGTGTGATGACGGGAAGTGTATTTCTGTTAGCTGGCTCTGTGATGGCGCAGGGGACTGCCTGGACGGCTCTGATGAGGTTAACTGTGGTACGTACAATTTATTTTCTCTTCGGACATGTTCTCTCTGTGTTAGCCACATCGATGAACCTCCACGCTATTAAGGGACACCAGCAAGTCACTAGATAGCCTTCTGCCGGACGGGGGCTAAATCCACATGTTCGATTGTCGCCGGGATGACAGGTGACCTTTTATCCACTTCTGCATTTTGCAAAATCACCTAAAAGATTCTTGCCTCTTTTGGCTTTTTAAGCTGCTTTGGGGGTGAAACTTCAGTGTACAGAGTTGGGGCCACATGTCCAGTGGCCAGCATCCCGTTCGGTTCTTGGTTTTGCGGAGAACAAATCCATGAGCAAACTGTGAATACCCAAATACACAAGCCTGCAGCTCAGCCGTTCCACCGCACTGAGCCAACGCCTGCCTTTTACAGAGGTCTCCATGGCATGCCCTGGCCAGAAAGTCCAGTGTCCGGGACATTCTCAGTGTCGCGAGGCTTGGGAACTCTGTGACGTCCCTGGGGACTGTGGAGATGGGCTCGATGAAGCACGCTGCTCCCCGAGCCGCTGCCTGGCGGGCCAGTGGCAATGCAGGAACAAGCTGTGTATTGCGGATAGCTGGAGGTGCGACGGGGTCAATGACTGCGGGGACTCCTCGGACGAGGACGCCTGTGGTGAGTGCCCCTCCCCTCACCCCTCCCGGCCTGTCCTTTAAAGAGGACGGTTGTACCACGTGGGCTGCTTTCTAAAAGTTGCATTTTCATTCCTATAACCGAGACTTCCATCCTATATCTAAAAATAGGGTGTTTCCTAGCAATGACCAAGACGTAGTTAGTTGTCCACGGAAGCATCGAGCAGTGCTCGAATAGTAACTCTGTGCTGGACACTCTAGGCAGTATGGCCATGGCTCAGAACCCCGGAGCATCCATATCTGAAGGAAGCCTCCTAACGGATGCCTCACGTCCTTATGTAGTCAATGACAGGGGGAAATTTCTCATTAAAAGAGGACTCCCTCCCCCGCCCCCCAACCCCTGCAAAGAACTTGATGAGTACCACGTTCCTTTTCTTTACCCCACATATACAATGCAATGGAACCTCCAACTTCACAGTAAACCACAATCCCACTTGATCTTTCTAGAATTAAATCTGCAATATTGAATATATTCAGATTCTAACATTTTTATCATGTATAAACTGGTTTTGTAAGAGGGTCTTCCTTTAGGGCTCATGTTGACAGATTTTAACACCATTTCAATTACAACTACTTAATACTAATTCAGTTCGAATTCAGTATTATTTCAACCCAGTGCCCAAGTGGCTTGCGTGACTTCGTCGTTATCAAGTCTTAAGTCCCAGTTCCCTGACAACTCTGCTTAAAATGATAAGACTTTCTTTCCTACCTAGACTTGCCTTGGGTTCTGACAATCCTGCCACCTTACTATAATTAATGATCGTCTGTTTGGCTCCCCCTTCCCCCACGTGCTGTTGGAAAAGAAGGCTCTCCTTCCTACACAGCCTCCTGTCCAGAAGGCACGGTTAGATGTGATGAAGGGAAATGCATCCTGGAATCCCTGATGTGTGATGGCGAGGCAGACTGCGCGGATGGTGCTGATGAGCCCACTACGTGTGGTGAGGACCCAATTGCCGGGTGTCACGTGGGGGTGGGGAGACTCTGATTGCATCAGCCAATGCCTTAGTTATCACGGGGGTCCATGCTCTCAGAGAATGCTTGGACCAAACCCCTACGTCAGCAGTCATCCTTCCGTGATGGGTCCCCCACATCTTACAAGTTCCGGGCCTTGACTCTGGTCTCCTGAGTGTGTGCAAAGCTTACCTGAGCTGTAAAACTTTGCGAGTTCTCCTCACGTAACGGCTAAATAGACTAAACGCCTCAAACCACATTGCTCCGAAAATTCTGGAATAAAAAAACATAGACTTTGCCACTGAGAAGCAAATCACGTGTTCAAGACCATATGGTGAGTTCTCTAAGGATTTAACTGAGGAAGGACTGAGGAAGACTGTTTCCTGGTGAGGATGGAGGCTCCTGAGCAAGCATCTCAAACTTTAAAACCTTGTGATTCTCACTATAAAAATCACTGTTGGTTCAAGTTGGGCCGGGGGGGAGGGAGCACCTGTCCCCAGGTCACTTTGTCATCTGTCTCACTTCCTCCTTAAATCTGGGCTTAGATGTGTATGATGAGACCTTTGTAGTGCTGCTAAGGGCTGTGAAAGCCGCTTTCTACGAAAGGAACGCATAGGACACTGAAAGCATGAACAGTGGGACAAAGCACAGGTTTCCGGTGCTATAGAGGTAATTCGCTGAGACTAAGAAATTACTATATCGCTTCCTGAGGCGAGGGTCCTGGCCACTTCTGTTTTCTAGAGAACATAGGGAAGAGGTTGCTGGCCCTTCCGTGGGTGAGCAATATACCAGCATTTGAAATTATCCAGACTGTCTGCCTAGAAAAGTCCTTTCCCCTGCTCCGTGATTCCTCACTTTCCCTGTTCTACGGTCTTTCCCCAAAGCCTCCACATTCCTAGGTCAGAGGGCAGGGTCAAAGGTTATTCTTCAGAGGTCCTCTATAGTCCTCTCACCATGTAGGGCGTTGTAACACCACAGCTTAGTCCTCACACCGTGTAGGGCGCTGTAACACCACGTTTGATCCGTACCGTGTTCAGCTCTCCTGACCGCTGCCCTGTCTCTACCAGGGAAGAACTGCTCCCTGGCCAATGGGGGCTGTGAGAGGCAGTGCAGTGACACCAGCTGGGGAGTCCAGTGTTCGTGTGGAGCTGGGTGGCAGTTACAGCCGGACGGGCAGAGCTGTGCAGGTCAGAGTTCATCTGGTGCATCTTCCGAAGTTTTTATGGCAGCGGGACATACATGCCATGCGGTTTACCATCTTAATCACTTTAAGGGTGTAATTCAGGGGCCTCCACCACATTCACAATGGGTGTACACATCACCCCGATCCATCTCCAGAACTTTCTCATCCTCCCCAACAGTCTGTCCCCATTAAACAATAACTCTGTCCCCAGTCCCTGGGAAACTCTACCCACTTTCTGTCTCTCTGAATTTGCCTGTTCTAGTCCTACATGTAAGTGCAGTCATGTGGTATCTGTTCTTCTGTGTCTGGCTTATTTCACTTAGCCTGTCACTAAGGTTCATCCATGTTGTAGCAGGTGTCAGACTCTCCTTTCCTTTTTAAGGCCAAATACCTCATTCTACGTATATGCCCCATTTTGTTGATCCATCTGTTGATGGGCATTTGGGTGGTTTCCACCTTTTGGCTATCGTGGACAATGCTATGGACAACTGGTGTACATATGTCTGAATCCCAGCTTTCGATACTCCGGGGTACGCACCAGAAGGGGAATTGTCGTATCATGCGGTAACTTCTACGTTTAACTTGAGAAACCTTCAAACTCTTTTCCACAGGGGCTGCCCCACTTGACATTCCCCCCGGCAGTGCATAGGCATCTTACCATTCATTCTGAATCAGCAACACCGCCAACAGTGTTGCTAGGGTAACCTCCATCTGGATTCTGTACCGGCCACACATCTGGGGTCTCCACACTGACGTTCCTGCTGAATTACACTTACTTGTATGGCAACTCCATAGAGGCGGGGACTGTCCATCCCAGCACCCAGCACAGGGATTTCCACATAATACATGTCCAGTGAGCATCGGAAAGGGGGCCCAATGGTCCCAAAACACTCAAAAGATTGCTCCCTGGTCATCTCTGACTTCTGACTCTCTTTCAGATATAGATGAGTGCTCCAAGGCCTACGGTCCCTGTGGCCAGCTATGCCGTAATGTCCCAGGCTCTTACTCCTGTGCATGTGTTCAAGGTCACCAGCTCTACAATGGTACCAGTTGTCGAGTTACAGGTGAGTTTCACGACCCTAAGCAAAGCCTAGCCCTTGCTCTGTCCTTAGCGGTAATTATAGATAGAAGTGCTATCGATGATTCACTTTAGGGTCTAGTATTAGAGGTGACTTTATTCTTTCCATAAAGAAGCTGCCATTACAACATTCCTTGGCCAAATCAAGTATCAGTTGCTATTAAGTGTCTTTATTTTTCTTTAATTTTATTTCTCTAAGTAATCTCTACACCCAACATGGGGCTACATCTTACAACCCCAAGATCAAGAGTTGCATGCTCTCCTGACTGAGCCAGCCAGGTGCCCCCATATTAAGTATCTTTAAAATGACTTAGCTAGGGCACTTGGGTGGCTCAGTTGGTTAAGCAACTGCCTTAGGCTCGGGTCATGATCCTGGAGTCCTGGGATCGAGTCCTGCATCGGGCTCCCTGCTCGGCAGGGAGTCTGCTTCTTCCTCTGACCCTCCCCCTTCTCATGCTCTCTCTCAAATAAATAAATAAAATCTTTTAAAAAAATAAAATGACTGGGGCGCCTGGGTGGCTCAGTTGGTTAAGCGACTGCCTTCGGCTCAGGTCATGATCCTGGAGTCCCGGGATCGAGTCCCACATCGGGCTCCCTGCTCGGCAGGGAGTCTGCTTCTCCCTCTGACCCTCCTCCCTCTCATGCTCTCTGTCTCTCATTCTCTCTCTCTCAAATAAATAAATAAAAAAAAAATAAAAAAATAAAAAAAAAATAAAATAAAATGACTTAGCTATTCTGTAGTCTATACACCTAGGTGCTCCAGAGACCCCCCCGCCCCGATAAAATGTTAACTGGGCCTGCTCTGCCTTGATGATGGAATGGTGAATTCCATTTGGCTGCTGTGTACGAGGTGGGGGTGATGGTGCAGGGGACCTCTGTCTAGGTAGGGGAAGGGCTGCATCGAAATCAAATAGGCCCAAAGTTCCAAAGATGAGTTGGAAAGTGTTGGACTTCAGAGGAGGAATTGTAACTTAGGGTGGTCAGCTAGATCTCTGGACACACCAGAGTCCAGACTTCAGGGATAAGTGGATTTTAGCATGGGAGATGGGACAGCATCTTTGGTGAAAGAGAATGGCCTGAAAGAAAGTGTCAAAGGGATGTGTCACTATTCCTTTTCCACCTTCTATTGCAGATGATGCTGTTAAAATTCTTATAGCGGCAGACAGAGAACTTGGTGTCCTGGATCGAAGAACAGGCATCTATGAGACCCTGATACCTATAAAATCGAGGCCTGCTTCTGTTGCCTATGATCTTGAGAGAAGCATGTACTTTTGGGTGGATGAAGTCTTACATGTGTTCGTCCTTGGGCAGCCAAACTCGGTTCCTCTCTATCCAGGTATATTTCTTGACGTTAAGAGCCTTAACTTCTTAAAGCTACTTCAGCAGAGTATAAGCAACCTATGTATTTATCTGGACACCGTCTGTGGACTCACTTGTCGTGAATCATGAGAGTGTATACAATCCCGATTTGAGATAAGACCACGTAATTTGGCTCAACAGGAGCTTTGGTAGAGCATAACCGGAGAATGAGATCACTCTAAAGAAGTACAGAAAGTTTGGGGATGTGGCCTCAGGCCAAGGTTAGTCTCCGCTCCACCACTAGGTATGTGACTTTGAGCAAGTTGTTAACTCCTTTGAGCCACGCTCAGTAAGACGAAAGGGATAGCCCTTGTTTCATTGGGTAAGCAGGGGGGGATTCAAGACGAATGGTACATGTGAGGAAGTGCTTGGCATTGTCCTGGGCACATAGAAATCCTCTGCTAGCAGTTAAGAGTTGCAATTCCTAACAGTTCCCCTGAGACTTCTGCAATAGCTGTTGCCCCAAACTGAGGTCATTGCATTCTCTTGGATTTCTTGGTTCTGCTCCCGCTAAGGTCCTTCTCTTTCCCTACTGCCCACTGTATATTGGACATAGCACATCTCTGGTCTTCCTTCCCTGTGTCCCGTTTGCTGCCTCATACAGCCTGAAGTCAGAAGATGTAGAAAAGTTTAGTCCGAATCTTTTTTCCAAGGTAGGAAGAAGGTAGAAGAATACGGGAGCATAATCCTGTCTCGTGTATCCCCAGAACTTAAAACCGTGGACAGTATCTCTTTGGACTGGCTCACGGGGCAGTTGTACTGGGCTAGCAGCTTCGCGAGGGTCATCGGTGCTGGCTTGAGTGATGGCAGAGGCTACGTCAGGATCTTGGAAAAGGATCTGGTGCCAGAGCAGCTGATCGTGTTTCCCACGAGGAAGTAAGTAGTGTTTCTTTGAGAATATATCCCAAATCATTGGTTATCTTAGATATTTAAGTTGATAAGGGAGCCCTTCCACGTTTTCAACGTAGGTCTCATTTGCTCCAAAAATGTCTTCATTTTAAGTCTAAATGGAATCCTAGGGAGAGCAGCTTTTCAGCCCACTGAGTCTGAGGGCAGAAATCTCCTGCATTCTTAGCTGCGCAGTGACCTGGGGCCTGAACAAGAGCGCTAAGGGGGCCTGGCTGTTCAGGACAGTGTATGTGCAGTCCGGGGTTGGGGGGGCTACTGTTAACACTTTGCGCTTTTTCTTTCCTCAGGTCCTTGTTTTGGGTAAATCGTGGTAAGAAAGGCACGAGAACTATTGAAGCTGCAGGGATGGACGGCTCGGATCGGAAGGTGCTCGCAGCTGTCCACATGGAGGAGCCTGTGGGACTGACGCTGGACTACGTGGCCGGCCGGCTCTACTGGATCAGTGAATATAAAGAGGTACTGGAGAGAAGTCAGGAAGAAAAACATTTAGTAGGGGCTTGGTAGGACTGTGGGTAACTACAAAGTTCTCCTAAGTCTCGCATCAACACTGCAAGGTGTCTTCTGGCCATGCAGACTGAGAAAAGCAAACTATGATGGCACAGTATCTTTAGGTGGAGCCCGACCAGATCAACATAGGTTGGGAGACTTAGTGTGGCTTTCTCAAACACTGCAGTCAAACTTAACACTGGAATTTCCTGGTAGTATAGGTCATATTCCATGTTGTTACCCAGGATATAAAACCTTTTAAGATGGCAGGCTGCCTCCTTGAAAGCATGTCGTTAAGTACTTCTTACTTAGTACTTACTTGTACTCCTATTTCTAGGTCTTAATATTACTGTTGATTTTATCTTATTTTTGGAAACATCAAACTGACAGACCAATATGACATGGTGGCTAAAAGCATAGGCTTGGGGGTCATAGTTTTTTTCTAAGAGTTTGGTTTTTTGTTTTTTTTTTTAAGATTTTATTTATTTATTTGGGTTGGGGGAGAGCATGGTGGGGAGAGGTAGAGGGAAAGGGAGAGGCAGACTCCCCGCTGAGCAGGGAGCCCGGCGTGGGGCTCGATCCCAAGACCCTGGGATCATGACCTGAGCTGAAGGCAGATGCTTAACCGACTGAGCCACCCAGATGCCCCCATTTTTTTAAAGTAATCTCTACAACCAAATTGGGGTTTGAATTCACAGCCCTGACTTTGGGAGTTGCATGCTATACCAACTGAGCCAGCCAGGGACCCCGGGAGTGGTATTTTTAAGTCTGTTACTTCAGCTGTGATTTTGGCAATTTATGGCACCTCTTTGAGCTCCCATTGCCCTCTCTGTTTATCTCAGATAGCAGTTAGAGAATGTAGGGAAAGGACTTGGTACAATTTCTGGATGCAGACAGTAAGATATGGTAGCTACTTATACAACGTACCTGTGACCCCAGCCAGTCCAACCACTGGCTTTGGCATTAGCCTCCGTGAATTCTAAGATGCTTTCATCTTTGTCAAGTTGATAGCGTGTGAAGATGTTTAATCGGTATCCACGCAAGAGGCGCACTGATGTCGGCCCCTCTGGCTAATGCTGCCCGGCTCTCATGACTCTACCCTTCAGTCCATAGAGACAGTAAACGTGGATGGCAGTGGGAGGCACACCTTTCCTGAGATCTTCTTGGAAGATGACGACCCAATAGGACTAGCTGTATTTGAGAACTCTTTCTTCTGGGCAAATAAAATACGGCTGTTTCACACTTCGCCCCACACCCCAAAGGAGAGAGTGGTATTGCTCAATGCTTCCATATCTGCTTTCTCGGTCCTCCACAAATCCCAACAGCCCAAGGGTATGTCACTGACATGTTAACTGTTGATGACGTAAAAGTTTTCAGTTCTTGACAGAAAATTGAAGAAAGCCCAGCATCCTGTTTACAGAAGGAAGTCAAATATTCATTGACTAGGAGTTAAAAGCTTTTGTTAATCAGAAATTATATGTCAGATTCAACTCAGATAATACTTCTTAAGTGGGTCCGAGAGACTCACTGAAGTAGAGAGCCGAGACCACTATTTACTTCTAGAGGAGTCTTCCTATCAGCAACCAGGCAGTCCTTTTGCCTTAACTCTAGGGCAGAAGATGCTGTTAGTTGAAGACTTACTGGCCTGAGCTTAATATGGATAAGTAATTGCTACTATCCGGAAGGGGGTCATGGGAGTTTAAAGGTCAGCATGCCTACCTAGAAGGTAACGAGTATACTGGGATTCCTCTTAAGGCAAAACTAACTTAACTCCCCTTGAGTATTAAGTTTTGAACAAGTATGGAGAATTCTGAGATCATATCTAACCTATTTCTATTTGAAAATAGGCAGATACCCAGCATGCGCTCCGGGCTCGTGCAGCCACCTCTGTCTCCTGTCCCCCGTCCATCCCAAGGGCTATCAGTGTGTTTGTCCAGAGGGAATGTTCCTTTTACCTTCTGGGATATGTAGTGGTAAGTGTGCTGGGCGAAATGGGCTTGGCTCAAGGAGGCACATTCCATGGTAGGCCTGGAAATAATGTAGTTTCCATTTTGGGATCACTTTTACACTGACAACCTTACTTTGATAAGTTTTGTTATCCAAAGATCTTGATTAGGTTCTTTTTTTTTTTATTGTGTTAAAAGTATAGAACATAAAACTTGCTATTTTAACCTCTTTCAAGTGTATAGTGGCTTTGAGTGTATTCACATTTTTATGCAGCTATCACTACCATCCATCTCCAGAACTTTTTCTTTTTTTTCTTTTTTTTTTTAAGATTTATTTATTTTAGAGAGAGAGAGTGTGAGCAAAAGGGAGGGGCAGAGGGAGAGGGAGAGAAACTCAAGCAGACTCCCCAGTGAGCGCAGAGCCTGATGTGGGACTTGATCTCATGACCCTGAGATCACGCCCTGAGTCGAAATCAAGAGTTGGACGTCTAACTGACTGAGCCACCCAGGTGCCCCTCTCCAGAACTTTTTCATCTCCCTAAACTGAAATTTTATACCCATTAAACAATAACTCCCCATTCTTTTCCCGCCAGCCCCACCCTTAAACCACCATTCTGCTTTCTGTATGAATGTGACAACTCTAGGAACCTCATATAAGTGGAATCCTACAGTATCTGTCCTTATGTTGCTGGCTTATTTTACTTTACTATCTTTAAGGTTCGTACATGTTGTAATATGTGTCAGAATTTCCTTTCTTTTTGAGGCTGAATAATCATTTTATTTATACTATATTTGGTTTCTCCATTCATCCATCAATGAATATTTGGGTTTGATTGATTTTTGAAGCAGGAAAAAATAGCTAACACCTCTCAGTTTTACCCAGAAATTAAGTTGGTATGAAAAAGAAATTCTCCGTAGTCTTATGACTATTGTGTATTCTGACTTAGGTTTGTAAGCAGGGTCTACTTCAGTATTGTTAATTGATTTGTCTTTGAAATATTGAGGCTTATAAGCTCCATTGAGCATCTCTATCCAAATTACTTTTTTTTTTTGAAAGATTTTATTTATTTATTTTAGAGAGAGCATGAACAGGGGGAGGGGCAGAAGGAGAGGGAGAGAGAATCTCAAGCAGACTCCCCGCTGAGCATGGAGCCCAATGCAGGGCTCAATCTCACAATCCTGAGATCATGACCTAAGCTGAAACTAAGAGTCGGGTGCTTAACTGACTAAGCCACCCAGGTGCCCCCCCCCAATTACTTTTTGCTAAAGAACACTCAGATTTTAAGGATAAGGATAAATGATGTAAATACGTTCATGCTCTAACTACCTTTAAATAACATAATTCTCAGGGGTAGCCACTGAATGTGATCATGGTGTATGTAATAGGCTGTTGTGCCAAACTCAGGACTTGAGCTTAAATTGTATCTTGAACATTATATATAGAGTTAAATACCCAAGTAACTTTCCTTTAAATAGGCAATCGAATTTAAAATTCTTTCTACTGAGACTTGTGTGCCATGAGCAAGGATTTAAGGACATTACTGAATCAAACGGGGCACCGCCCAGCCCTAATCCTTGTGGTTCTGTGTTAAACTTTCAGCAGAAATTTGAAAGACTTAGTGCCTTGGGAAAGCAGAGCAATTCTTCATTTGCCCAAATGACTCCCTTCTCCAAGGAAGCTAGGGCATTGGTGTTGTATATGTGTTTCAGAAGGGAATTTGATAAGACCCCTTTAGAAGTGTACCTCAGCTGGAGAGATTGCTCAAGAAAGGAGCATGGGGCTTATCTGACAAATGGCCAAACAGTAAATCTCTCCTTTTTCTTGGTAGAGTTAAAGCTAGTGTTTTCTTCTGGCAAACGTCTCTACTTATTGAAAGTTGGTTTTATGGGAACTGCTATAGAGAGAACCCTAGTTCAAGAGCATCCTAGGAACATCTATTTACTGGATATTGACTGGAAAAGAAACCTCATCTACTGGACAAATGCCCAGGGACAGCTATTCTGCTCAAGTGGCTATTCAGGAGAAAAGCGAGAGATTTGGACAGAGCACACAGGTAAGCTGTGTGGCTATTTTGGATTTTCCTCTTTATTTTCTGGCTCTAAAATTAATGAGAGCCAAAAAAAAAAAAAAAAAAAAAACCACAAACAAAAAACTAGCTGTTCCTGATCTGAATCAACCTTAATGCCAAAGAATGGTTTTAAAGTAATTTAAATATGAACTATCTGACTTACCCTTTTACTTACAAAAGGTGCACAGGCTGTTAAAAGGCTACCATAATTTGGGAAATCCTAAGGTCAGTGGTAAATTTTTGAAATTCAATTCTATTTTTCTGGCCTTAAGTTTGGGTAGGATAGAAATAGACCTTAAATATTTCAATTTTGCATTGCAGATTTTTCTTGCACTAATTTAGAAGTGATTTGCAATGCAGATTTCTGAGGGAACTAGCAAGATATCTTCTTATTGTGGTAATATATACTTTCTCTCCTCTCCCACACTGCTGAATGGCACAGCCCACCCTTATCGCCCTGTACTCCACCTAAAGGCAAACACCTACTTTATAAAAGAGAACATGAGGCTAGAGCTCTAGGCTGAGTAATTTGATTTCTGAATGTCTGGGCCCTGGGTACTCTAAGTACCAGTGATATGCTTTACTACAAGAAGCGCCATATTGAAATGCGTGTTCCTGAGACATCCTTCAGAGCAGTAGACTCTACCGAGTCCTGTGGGCAAGCACAATGCCTGGCACCTAAGAACTTCCAATACCCGTCCCGGAGAACTTTCAGGAAAAAGTGAAATGGGCAGCGTTCTTGAAATACATCTGATGGCTGTCTGAGGAAACTCGTGATCTTGAATTTCTTCCCATTTCTTCCCACCAATTAAAATGCCACCTTCACTCCACTGGCTAATCTTAGCCAATAGGTTTCTGTGTTACAGTGATCACATCAAGGATTTGTAAGGGACTGGCAATTTCATTTGAGCTGGCTTCTACTGTGGAATGTTGAGTCCCTGTGATAGGTGGCTCTGAAATAATAGAAAATATATAGGTCTCTGTCCCTGGTTACTGGCACAGAGTTCCTAAGACCTTTGTAACTTCCTAAGTGATAGCATCAGACACAGAGCTCCCCTAAGTCCTTTGGAATTTTCTAGGTGATAGGAAGAGCTTGGTTTGAATGAGGCAATTTTGGTGGGGTCTGCAGTGCAGTGCAAAATTGAATTTAAGGTCCATTTCTACATTATCCAGACTTAAGGCCAGAACAAATTTAAAAACCTTACCACTGACCCTGGGAGGTTGTTTACCAGAAAGACCAAGCCACGGCTAGAATCTTAGAACTTTCAGCCCCACACCCTGTTCGCTGGAGAGGGAAGAGGGGCTGGAAATGGAATCAGTGATCAGCCATGCCTATGTGATGAAGCCTCCATGAAATCCCCAAAGTAGGTGGTTCAGCGAGCTGGGTTGGTGAACACATCCATATGCTGGGAGGGTGGTATTCCCCATCTCCATGGGAACAGAAGCTCCTACTTGTGGGCCCTTTGGATGTTGCCCTGTGGATCTCTTTGTCCAGCTGTTTATCTGTATCTCTTATGAAATCAACCAGTAAATATGTTTCCCTCAGTTCTGTGAGCAGCAAATCCTCAAACTCAAGGGGTTTGTAGGAACCCCGATTTAGAGCCAGTAGATCAGAATGCAGGTGACAACCAGACTTGTGGTTGGCATCAGAAGTGGGGGCAGTCTTGGGACAGAACCCGTGGGCTCTGATGCCAGCTCTAGGAGGACAGGGTCAGAACTGAATTGTGGGACATTTGGCTAGTGTTGCAGAATTGCTTGGTGTGGGGACCCCCCCACACACCCACATCTGGTGTCAGAAGTGTTGGAGGAGTAAAGGTGCCGCACGGGTGTGTTTTTTCCTGTACAGTGGCTGAAAGCTTGACAAAGCCAGGCAGGCCCTTCACAGAAGGGATCAGGCTGGTTACTACCTACCAGGACCTGTTTGCAGATCTCAGGACCTCCTTACAACCCATGAGCATGCAGCTTTCAGCTTATCCTTATATTAGAGGGTGCTAATATCAGTGTTTTCTCTTTTTTTTTTAAAAAAAGATTTATTTGAGAGAGAGATCGAGCACACATGGCAGGGAGGGCCACAGGGAACGAGATACATAAGCAGACTCTGTTCTGAGCATGGAGCCCGACGTGGGGCTCTATATCATGACCCCAAGATCACAACCTGAGCCAAAACCAAGAGTCGGATGCTTAACTGACTCTGCCATCCAGGCACCCTGGCGTTTCCTCTTGAATAAGTTAATCTTGTCCTCATTGAAAAGTGTAGCTGGGAAATACAGAGGAGGTTGCTAATAAAAAATGGGAGGACTTCAAAATTCTGTTTTAGGCAAGAGTTCATGTCTTTAAGAACCTGCATAGAATTGCTCAAAGAACATTCTGTGTCCCGACAACTGGCCATTCAACCTTGAATCTGCACAGCACTAGTGAGATCTAATGCCAGGGAGAACTTGTCTTCTGTGCGGATGACAGAGCCCAAAGGAGAAGAGAGAAGCTGAACTGGGTGTGGCTAGTCCGTTCTTACTAACTGGCCAACCTCAAGTCCCTTCTTTCCTAGAGTGACTTAAGGAATGTGCGGGACAACTCTGTGCAAGTTCCTCCACGTGAAAACATGAGGAATAGTAAGACCTCCCACCCTAACACTCAGGCAGTGGGAAGAACTAGAACACACGAATCCTGTGTGCACAGACTTCTCCATTCTGCTACCCATGCCCCAGCTTTGTGCCTCGTCTGTTTGTCCACCTCCCTCGTAGTTAACATTTGAGTTCTGAAATAGGTCCCAGCACACTACAGGGTATTCTATTAAGACCCAGCTCTCTGGGGGGGTGGGGGATGTGCGCATAGATACGTTATATATGTTTGTAATAAAGCTTACTGATATAAAGGTTGTAACAATTTACAAATAACAAAATATACAACGTCCTTTGTTGTAAATTTCATATAGCTACATGATTTTCAGATTGGCTACAGATCCAAGAATTCAGAATAAAAAAGCAGTTTATAGTTCAATCAAAATTTAACAAAATCCAACCATGAATACATGCTTGATTGCGATCTGATTTGGCAAGGAGTCGCTGCCATTGCTGAGCGAATACAGTCCTGCTGTAATGTTATTTGACACTTGTTTCCATAAACAAGCGAGAAGTGCACCAGTGAAAACTAATTGGAATGAGTTTATTGACCCAAAGGACTTATTTGTCGATTTGGATAATTGTTTTCAAATACTAGGAAAATGTTTTCCCCAACTTTTGTGGTCTTTAAAATGTCATGGCCATAGGTGGGACTTAGGTGAGTTTAATTTGCAATATTAACATTTTTCCTCTGCCACTTAAGTCCAGGCCAGGGGTTGTCGGCCTCTTTCTAGAAAAGGCCAGACAGTAACTACAGTTAACTATTTCAGGCTACTCGGGCACTCTGCCATTGTATCTGCAAAGGAGCCAGCGACCATATGTGCACGAATGACCATGGTGTGTTCCCCCGGAATTTACAAAAACACACCGCAGGCTGGAATTGGCCCAAGAGCCATTGTTTGTCAGTCCCTGGTCTAGAAAACAAAACCGAAAACAAATCAAGCCCTGATATGGAGTGTTTGCCAATGGCTCTGGTTAAAAATACGCCCACAGTGCCAGGTTTCAAGTTCCCAATGTAATGTCACTTTACGTGGGGTTAGGAAGGGGTGTGCAGTAGCAAAATGCAGGAATGTGAGGACTGGAGTATTTTCGTTTCAAATGCGATTAAGTTGATGTAATCTAGTTTTAATAATGATTATACCGGACAGCAAGCTTGCAGCATTCCTGAATTTAACAACTGGCCATTCCAGCACATCGCTCTAAGATAACGGATGCTCTCCTAAGCTCTTCATAGGTACGAACTCTAATCCTCAAAACTGAGAGAAGCACTGTCCCAACCAGGCATTTGCAGAAACTGAGGCATAGTAATTAGCTGACACCTTATTTTGGAATGTGCTTCAAAAATGGCAATCTGACTTGCTAGCCTAATACTGCTCTAACTTTTATGCTATAGCACACCCCAGGGTAGGTACTACGTAGCTGAGACCCACTTGTGCAGCTCTAGTGGGCCAGGATGGGAGTAGGGAGTGCTTGGGGGGTTAGTGCCCACGTCTGTTACACTTAAAAGCTACCACTTTGTGGCTTTCACATACTTGGTCCCTACCCTATCTCTGTCTTCTGGCTGTAGGTCTCCTCATTATCCATCCACTCTACCGGTGACCTTTCATACCACTGTTGTGGTGACACTTTACCCAGTCTCTGCTTTCCCATAGCAATTTCAGTTCTAGCCACTGGGCATATCATTGATTGATTTTCATACTTAACTGACAAAAAGGGAGGTGAATCCAAAGTTGCAGGTCTGCATGCAAACGTAAGCATTGCCACTTAGATGTCTAACTTCTAAAAGGCGGTGGATATCTCCCTCACCAGCTGGTTGTGAGGATCACGTGGGCTCGTATGAGAGATAAGGTGCTGGAACCAGAGTAAGCATGATGGGACTCCTCATGTGAATGAGGCATGTAGACTTGTTAGGGACCAGGCTTTGCATCTCTTTAAGCATCTTCTATCCTTGACCCAAAACGTTAAGACCATGCACGAATGTATTTGAATGTCCTTTCTAATGGGAGTTCCTTTCTCCCCTCACAGTCTGCTCAGCAAATGTGGACATACCCACGGGGAACTTGTACTGGGTGCCCTGTGACCGAAGCGCTATCCAGAAGACTAGGATCCCTGGCCCAGACACCCGGACCCTCTACAGAACAGGCAGCATTATACTGCCTCTTCTTCTCGATTGGCCAAAGAGAGTGCTCTACTGGGTAGAAAGTGGGAAACACTTGCAAAGTATGACTCTCGATGGCAAAACCAGACAGCAAGTCTGGACAGGCACCTGGACGGCGGACACCCACATGGCCTTAGACCTTGGCTCGTCTAGCATCCTCTGGACGACCAAAGGGTCAGGTAAGCGTGACACAGAGCAGTGCGGTTGGAAGAAGCTGGGGGAGTGGTGGTGGTAAGGCTCGTTTCAGCATGAGGATCGCTGTCGGTCCTAGAACTAGCTAGACCTCGGCTCAAAATCTGGTTTTCATAGTTACAGCTTGGGCACACGTCCCTCAGCTCAAACTCGGTTTCCTTTGTAAGTCTAGATTTCTGACTTGAGAGGTAGAAAACTGCAGAGCTAACATATACTTAGTCGCTTTTTGTTCGGAATGTGTTTCTGTCTCCATGAGTAGAAGTAATAGACCCAAACTTGCATTGCAAATGAAACAGAGGTGCTTTAGGTGCACTGGATATCAGATACGACTTCTACCCTGATGGTCTCCTCCAGAAGCCACCTCCAATGGCTGGTGGCTGTGTGCAGGTGACCGAGCGTGTTGGCACACCGCCTGGGAGACAGGAACGGCACGCCTGACGCTTCCACGCGGCAGATCTCACGTTCCTGGAGCTTTAAACACTTCCTGGGACTATCTTTAACTACAAAACTAAAACCTACAAAACTCGATAGGAAGAATCTGTGCTTATTATCAGTGGGGCTCACTGACCCTTAATCGAGGGCTACCCATGCCCCCTGTCACGGGTCACTTGTTCTCTGTCAGCTTGTAAGCACTTGACTCTTCCTTAGGGTTGCAAAGTCTGAGTCTCCTAAAAAATAGAACGTACACTTTGAACAAAACCTGGAGTGACGGCATTATAGCGGCTCACGAGCCCTACCTGGTGACCGTGCACAGGGGAGCCCTCCTGCTGTGGGACAGGAGGACGCTGGAGCCCTTCGCGGTGTCAAAAGAGCCGTACGTGAGGAAAATGATCATCCTGGCAGAGAATCAGCAGGTTTCAGGCGAGTCTTCCTCTGTGGGGTTCTTCTTTGAAATCCACTTTCTCTGCCTCTCGCCTGTGTGTTTTCAGAGGATAAAATCCTGGGTATCTTTGTACTGGCAGTTGTCCTGAGCCACAGTGCAGCAGGCCTTTTCCCTAACTTGGCCTTATCCTGGAGGAGTAAGAATCGGACACCTTTCTCAAAGTTGCTAAATGACACAAGACCCCAGGCAAAACTCCCAGAAGTTTGCCCACCATAACCCCTTTGGGGAGCCCTCTCGCATGTTAGCACCTTAAACCTCTTAATCTGATGGTAAAGAGATCCATTTAATTTGTCTAAAGCACTTACCCGAACAGATTTTACCGAGGAACCCCCACGGTCTTAACGTTTTAGGTCAAGGATAGAAGATGCTTAGAGAGATGCAGCAGCATCTCGCCGAGGATCCTTTGCGAAACCATTCTGGGGCTGTGGATACCAACCAGGACAAGCAGTCCTTCCGGCTGTTGAAGCTGCACCCGTAGTTCAGATTACCCTGCTTACAGCTGCTTTTTTTTTTTTTTCCCTCTTCACATAAGCCTTTGGCCTGGCGCCAAAAAATCGGATCCTGGATCTTGAGGCAGACAAAGCAGAAATCCTATCACAGGATCCGGGGGGCTTTGTTATAGGGTATAACAGGAAGCCAGACAGAACAAGTCCCTGTCTGCAGAAACTTTATTTATTTATTTATTAAAGATTTTATTTGCCTGACAGACACAGCGAGAGAGGGAACACAAGCAGGGGGAGTGGGAGAGGGAGAAGCAGGCATCCCGTGGAGCAGGGAGCCCGATGGGGGCTGATCCCAGGACCCTGGGATCATGACCTGAGCTGAAGGCAGACTGAGACTTAACAGTTGAGCCACCCAGGCACCCAAAACTTTACTTTTCCTTCCTAGCAGATAGCATCAGGCAGTGAGAAGAAGTTATTGGGCTTGAAGGAGAAAACGATTTGCCCAAATAGGAAGCCATTAGATGATGGGCCGATGGACCACATCTCACCTAAGGATCTAGGCTTTGAGGCCATTTCACTTTTTTCTTCCTACGAGGTAGATACATGTAGCTGCCCAGCCCCAAAATGGTTTTTGGAGGAGGGGGACAGTAGAAGCCCATCTCTGGTGCCGAGACCGCGGGGCCTGCCTCACTGAAGCCACCGTTTATTGTAGATCCTGAGCTTGAAGAGGCGGCTGCAGGCGGTCCTCCCCCCGCACTTCCCGTAGCACTCCCGCTGCTTTGCACCCCATCCTCTGTCCCCTGTCGGAACGGGGAGGGATGTGTTTCTCAGGAGTACCTCTGCGATGGCAAGCCGGACTGTCAGGACGGCTCGGACGAAGGGGACTGTTTCCGGTTCTGCAACAGACCAGGTCTGTCTCTGTGCCAGGAATGCTGATTCAGCTTTGGGCACGTGGCGTTGATCACAATCACCCTCGCTTCTCCTTAATTGTCGTAGCTGAAGGTCCCAGTCTGTCAGATTACAGACTCTGCCAGTGTCCGTGTTATCACAGTTAAGTCAGATGTTTTACCAGGTGTAATTTTTAACTATTGCTTCCTTGCCTCCTCACATTCGCTTAAGTGTTCCAATATTTGCCTCTCTAAAGGCTGAGCCATAAACCGACCTGAATGGACCACTTAGAACAGATTTGGCAGTGTTTTTCAACAAGCTGTTAAAGTCACCAAACCAATATGAGCCCTTATTGCTTGAACAACCTCGTTCAGCTTGCGAATTTAATTGACCTGAGCACTTTATTAAAGCTTGTTTATGGATTAGATAAGCTATAGAGCTCGAACAATTAGGATGCAGTCTGCCTACCCCTCAAAGTCCAGGATGAGGGTGAGTTAATCTAACTTTAAACCTTCAGTGGGACTGAGTAGATGGCACAAGCCCTTGGTCCTTTCCACTTAAGGGGTCTTCCAGTGTCTGAACAGAAACCAGTGCATCGAGGAGAAATACCACTGCGACGGGGCTCAGCAGTGCTCGGATGGGTCTGATGAGCTGGGCTGCTGGAAGCCCACTGAAGATTGTTCTTTACGTTGTGACAACAAGACCCGCTGTATCCCCAAGAGCTGGCTGTGTGATGGCAATGCAGACTGTTCTGACAAGAGAGATGAGCAAGGATGCGGTAAGTACCGTGCAACTCATTTGTGGTAGGTTATGTTCTACGGGGTTGCCACCAACCCTGAATGAACAGATATCACATCATTGCTCATAGGAAAAATATAAGGTGAGGTTTCTGAGAATCTCTCGTGATGATATTTTTGTCAACTAATCAACATATAATCTTGTTTTAGGTGTATTGCTGTTTAAAGACTACTTGATATACGTATTGTTGACTCATTAACATTGAAGTCACAGCCAACAGCATTATAACTCCTGCCCGAACAAAGCTTAACACATGTATTTGCTCTGTAAGGCAGCTCACAGGCATCTCGCACTAGGAACGCGAGAGAGCGTTTCCGCACTACCCTTGGGGGCCCTTTTCAACTGCAGAATCCCCCTAAAGTACAACATGGGAAGTATGGCTCTAAATAGACCACAGAAAGGACACTTGTTTGCAGTGTGAGGACTGAAACGAGAAGGCAGAGTGTTGCCTTGTTCCATCTCAACTGGAAACATGCGCTAGGCAACGCAAGTGTTTTGCTGCTTTGTGTATGCTTATCCTCAAATGACCGTGAAAGTGTGGGAGCATGGATTTGGGGGGAGGGTTACGAATTTTGGCAAGTAGGTGAATGTGCAAATAATGAATCTGCAGATAACGAAGATGGACTGTCCTTACCACGAAGTTAGCAGACTGGGATGAAAGGGTCTGAGTTGGAGGGCTGTTGGAGATCATGGTACAAGACTTCCCTCTCTGTAACGAGATTCCCATTAGTGGAAAACCAGTCTACTTGACACAATGTTTCTTGAGCTAGAATCGACCATCTTGAAGATTTTAATTTTGATCCAGGTCTTCTCATGCGGTGGGCCGTCCTTATTTTTAGATGTGATTGCTTTCCCCTCTTGTCAATGGGATACTCAATCTTTCTTTTTAGTCTTCCCAGTGACCTGCTTCAAGAACCTTAATCACATTGTAGGAATAGGGTAGAGGAGAGAATTTGGAGAGTTGAAGTGGGAAGAGGAGGAGGCTGGGTGAAGTACCATGATAGATTTGAATACGGAGGCCACTGGGTAGCCAGACAATATCAGTGCACTCAGACTTACGAGAACATCAGGAGGAGAGGCAGGAGGGAACCCCAAGGATAATTTACTTTTCAATGTGTATTTATGGTTTTGCCTAGGACCTGAGCTTTTTTTCTTGATCCAAGTCAAGCAACTTCTGTCTGTAGGAACTGAGCCCAAGAACATAACATGTAGGGTATGCTGGATGTCATGAGAGACTTTCTCTCCTCATGGATGATGTTAAGGTCCTGGAGAAGAGCCCTACTCCTCACCCTATCCCGGTGTCCTTCGTGTGTCCCCGCCGCCCTCATTCTCCAAGATGGGGTTTTTCTGGGCTAGCTTAGTAGGCCTTTTCTGGCCTAACACTATTCAAACCACCTTTGAGGGCTGGGGTTTAGTTCCCCAGGTGACAGCAGAAGACCGGAGAGTCTTCACAACGTTTCACATGCCTTCAGATGGCTTCCACATCTGGCTGAGTTCTTACTTAAAGCTTTGTTTTCCAGTTCATGCAGAATGCAGCGCCCTGGAATTTCGATGCAAGAACGGCCAGTGCATCTCGAACTCTCTGCGCTGCGATGGGAACCGAGACTGTGTGGACCACTCCGACGAGGACGGCTGTCCTGGGGCCTGGCCGCTGCGGTGCCCGTTGGGGGAGGTGAAGTGCCGGGGGAGTGGAGAGTGCGTGCCCGCCACATGGCTCTGTGACCGGGACTTCGACTGTGAAGACGGGACCGATGAGCAGGTAGCGCACCCTTCTTCAGAAAAACTGATTTCTCCTCACAACCGCAACATGTGCCTTCCTTATAGAAAATGTGAGAAAACCCAAGAACAGAGAAGGCTCTCATCCCTACTGCCCAGAAAACCACTCGTCATGACAACAAAGTGTCCAGAGTGATAAGAGCTCTTGTCGAAAGACAAACGTTTAAGAGGTTTTTATTGTAGGTTTGCAAGGGTTAGGTCTTCATGGCCGTGGTGTAAATGTCCCCCCAGAGATCTGCTCTGAAGCTCTGCTTCCCCATCACTGAGAAGTGCGCTGACCCTGCCACGCTGTGGGACATGCAGCCTGGCTTGAGTCCTGCTGCTTGCGTTTGACCTGAAGAAAGTACTAACTCCCTCATGTTCTACTTCCTCATCTGTCAAATGGGTAGGAGATAGGCCTCGTGGTGCCTGAGGGGTTGAGAATGCATCTAAAGGTTCGGGGCTGTTAGCAGGGGCACAGATAGCCCCTCCCCTCCTCTAGTACATCCTGCCCCAGAGCTGAGTGTCCAAGTCAGGAGAGGTGCGAAGGATGCCGTAACGTTTAATGTGCTAGGGGCGGTTTTGAAATGGCAAAGGAATTCTTTTTTTTTTAAGATTTTATTTATTTATTTGAGAGAGGGAGAGAGCGCACATGAGCAGGGGCAGAGGGAGAGGGAGAGGCAGAGGGAGAAGCAGGGAGCCTGATGCAGGACTCGATCCCAGGACCCTGAGATCATGATCTGAGCTGAAGGCAGACGCTTCACCGACTGAGCCACCCAGGCGCCCCCAAATGGCAAAGGAATTCTAAAGAAGGGTTCCAAGAGCACATTCTTATGCCTAGATTTCTTAAATGAAGACGTCTTGGTTTGACAAAATAAGACCTTTCTTTTCACTTCACAGCCAGGTTCGCTTTACCTAGACCTCCTCACCTAAACTCTGGCTGCTGAAAACGTTTTTCTGAGTTTTGGGGCTTTCTCTGGCCTTGTTGCAGAAGGGACTCGAGCGTTGTCTTGTAAGCCAGGCTCGTTCTCCCTCCGAGAACCCCATCCTGGGCTCTGAGTGCGGGTGTCGCTGACCCAGTCACTGTCCCCTCAGGACTGTGACCCGGAGGAGCTTCGCTGTGGCCCCAGGCAGTGGTCCTGTGCCGGCGGAGACCAGTGCGTGCCTGGCATGTGGCGCTGTGATGGGCAGAGAGACTGTGAGGACGGCAGTGACGAGGCTGGGTGTAAGCGCGGGGACGCCCACTGAGGGGAGGGGGCTTCCAGGGGCGCGGGCTGCTTGCTTCCTCTAGGCCTGAGAAGCCGGCTCAGCCAGCAAGTGCCACCGGCCCTGACATCCTTTCCCTGACCAGGATGGAGGTGCCTTGACTCCATCCTTGCCGCGGGAGGGATGTTCAGGGTGGCGGGGAGCAGACTGTAAAAGTGGAAAGTCATCCTCTGCAGGCCCCCCCGCAAAGTGCCAGAGCTCTGAGTTCCAGTGCCGCTCCCATGGCTGCCTTGCCCTCCGCCTGGTGTGTGACGGGAAGAAGGACTGTGCCGACGGCTCCGATGAAGGTGGAACGTGCTCGCCGTCAGCATGCCGCCGGGCGCGGTGTCCCCACGCCTGCTACCAGTCCCCGCACGGGCCTGTGAGTTCATGCGGCCGGGCTCACCAGCAGCTGTCAACTTGGTTTAGTGACGGGGGCAACCTCGTCAGTCAGGCTGGCCCCCACTGCTCGTGAGGCCCTGAGTCTTACGTGGCTGAGCTGTCCTGATCGGTCCTCTCATGTCCGCGGAGCCCTTCCTGGCTCCTTCCGAGTCCCGTCAGGTTCCTTCCCTGTGTCGTGTCTCCTGGAGCTTTACCACCCAGCCTCCAGAAGCCCTGCTGCTGTGAGCTCCGGGCGACACTTGGGACTAAGCCACACGTTTTTGTGGACGTCTCTTCCGTATGTGTATTTGGAATGTGACCTGCCCTTAAATCGAGGACTGGCCCCATGTTCTGGTCTAGCATTATTAGCTGGCTGAACATCATGAACTTAGCTCTGATGGGCAAGTAGAAGGAAACAGTGTTCTCACGTCTGATCACGGTAACGTCTCTGTTGGCGGGCAGCCCGTTCAGTTCAGTCTCCTCGCCTCTTATCAATTCTGCTGGGGTTCTAGGTGTCCTGGGCTGAACTTGGATCCCTTCGTTAACTCAGGACCCACGGTGGTGGCCAGGGTGTGAGGTGTGCGGCAGCGTTGACAAGACCGAGAGAATGATGGTATTTTAAGTGAAATCGGTTCTAAGAACTTTTTTGTTTTGAGCTGCTGAAATCAAGCTCATCGCCATGTGCTTTTAATAGCAAGGTCAGGCCTTTTCATCAAGGTTATGTCTCAGTGTCTTCAGGAAGTCTTAATGTTTTTGAAACCCATTCAGGTATGTGCTTGTGAGCAAGGCTTCGAGCTGGGGAGCAGTGGCCAGGTCTGCCAAGATGTGGACGAGTGCGAGAAGCCGGGTAGTGAGCCTTGCAGTCAGACCTGTGTCAATACCCAGGGCTCCTACAGCTGCACCTGTCACCCTGGCTACTCGCTGGAGCCCGATGGCCACACCTGTAAAGCGACAGGTAAGCTGGAACCGGGATATCTCCTAAGCCCTGGGTCAGGAACTTCGAAGTCCTGAATCTCCCAGGAATACAAATGCAACCCTTCTTTCTCAAGTCTTAAATGCTCCCGCCTGCTTTCTGTCTGCCGAGCAAGCCTAGCACATTCTCCAGATTCCCTTTTTAAAGGCAGCAGTTCAGATGGAATTAGATCTGAAGGTGTCGACAGATAAGCCATCATGATGACAGAACCACGACTCTGGTCCCTGTAGCCACAGGTCAGCCTTACCTCAAGTTAGAATAAATGTCAGAAGTCTTGATAAGCCCTTCTTTCCAGCCCGCCTACACTTACATACTTAGTTAGAAATGGTTTTTTTTTTTTTTTTTTTTTCTCCAATTTATGCTACTCATGCCTTGATTCTAAGTATCTTTAAACTGTGGGTATTAGCACAAGCATCACATCGAGGGGAGAAGCACCAGCCGGCTGGTGTCCCAGGTCTGGAAGTGAGAAGGCAAAGACTACTTTGTTCTCTTACTCCTTAGCCAGGGCTCAGTTCAACGTTCAGGCTCCGTAAGGCCACATGCTGAACACAGTTCTTATCTGGCAGGTACTGAACCAATCTTGCTGGTGGCGCTTCAGTTCAACCTCCTCCTCTATGGCTTGAGGAGCTTGAAGGAAGACATTCTGGCAACTGTAGACAAGAACGTGATGATTTTCTCTATTGACTATGACTTAGTGGGGCAGAAAGTCTTCTGGACTGATCTCGGTGCAGAAAGCATTAAGTGGATAAGTATGGACACAAAGAAGAAAGGGACCGTGGTGAAGGGTATGTCCCCTGTGTGGGCTTCATCCTGCCCTCATGAATGACGCATAACATGAAAAATGGCCGTTAACATTCTAAACATTGATTCAGTGAAATCTTCTTAACTGAAAGGGACCAAGTCCTGCTAGTGGGCTAGAAATGGAAAGCTGCATTGTTACCTCAGTAGACCACGCGAGCCAGCCAAACTGTCAGCCAGTGGCCGTTATTTCTAATGGTCATCTTCCTCTACAAATAGAACCTTGGAGGCACTTAAAGATTGCTCTGATGGAGATGCGTATACTAGTTGTAAAATGAATTAACATGGTATTCAAGTCTGATGCCTATGAGCTGAAACCTAGTAAAAGCCATAATGTAACCTAGATCCACATGGTGAATGGTTTCCGCTCTCTCTTCAGGGATGAAGTCAGACTGTATAGCGGTCGACTGGATTGGGAGGAACCTCTACTGGGTGGATGGGACAGCTGGCCAGATTTTGGCAGTTCAGCTGACCGCTGTGTGGAGAGGAAAATCCGAGCACACGATTGTCCTAGATGATGACTTGACTCAACCGCGGTCTTTGGCTTTAGATCCCCTAAATGGGTGAGTCTGGGGGTCAAAATGCCAGTCAAGTCTGGTGCTACTTTGGTTGTGTTCCCTCAACACAGAATGAGTAAAAAAAACCTATCTGACTTGACTTTAAAATCTTATGGTGATGTGGGTCAACCATACGTATAGTAATCTTAAAAGCTTCTGATAAAAGTTCTTTATTTCAGTGAGGTGAGATGTAGGTGTTCTCACTTGGTGGCCCACCTGTACTTTCTTCTGTGAAAATAATTCTCCATTCAGAGGTATATTTTTTTATGGCTTTAAATGGCAGGAGGAAGGAGAATGGAACTAGGGATAGGATTTATTTTTTTTTAAGATTGATTTATTTGAGAGAGAGAGAGAGAAAGTGCAAGCAGGGGGAGGGGCAAAGAGAGAATCCTCAAGCAGGCTCCCCACAGAGTGCAGAGCCCGACGCCTGGCTTGATCCCACCACCCTGAGATCATGACCTGAGCTGAAATCAAGAGTTGGATGCTTAACTGACTGAACCACCCAGGCGCCCCAGGGTAGTGTTTAATTTACACTAATGTGCTTGGTAGTAGTGGTGGAAATAATTGTGTGTTGTGGTTGAATCTAGGTTCTTGATCCAGAGTCCTTTCTCTTTGGAAAAGGCCAGGAACTTAGAGACAACATTTCCTAGCTGTCAGAGCCAAGCCCTCATTGGCGTGGCCATGTGTGTATCAAATGTAAGAACAAGATGGAGCAAAACTTAGGACCGAAAGGTGACCCAGATTGGGTACGCTCTATCTGCTTTTCTCACCTTTTCAATACCTTCAACCAGGAATCTGTTACCATGGTCCTCAGAAAATTGACGGTAGTTTCTGAGGCATCTAATGGCCTTGGCTGTGACCAGTATTAAGGTCCGAGGTGCACATCTTCCCATAGAACCAGCCTGCTCTCTCTAGCCCAGGAGAGACTGGCAGGTTCCCTGGCTATTTTCCAGGCCCAGGAACTACTGTATTCCTTGGCTGCTTATAACTGTCATGATATTTTATCCCCAAGTGATGACTAAACAAGCATCATAAGATTTCAAGGGAAACTCTCTTTTACTTCACAATTTCACTTAAGGAATAGACCAAGTCTGAGGAAAAAATAATTGGGTTAGAAATCAGTGGTTTAAGGGATGAATCGATATTGTCTGTGAGGTAATACTTTAAAGCTGACTTTTATCCACACAGGTTAATGTACTGGTCTGAAATCGGAGGAGAACCTCAAATAGAACAAGCTGGGATGGATGGTAGCAGCAGAAAAATCCTCGTCAGTCAAGGTCTTGGCTGGCCAACCAGCATAGCTCTCGACCGGTTGAGCTGGAAGATATTCTGGTCTGATGACAAATTTCACTGTATTGGCTCTGCTAATCTAGATGGTACTGGTGTTCGTGTAAGTATTCCTTGGTATTAGGCTGTGTGTGATGTCTTATGCCTGTACAAACTCATCCCAGAAACCTCATCATCCCCATTTTAGATGTTGCAGCTAACGCAAATCAAGCGCCCCTTTTCAGTCGCTGTGTTCGAAGATGAAGTCTTCTGGTCTGAGATGAAGACGAGAACAGTACAGCGCATGAAGAAGACCACAGGCAAGAACAGAGCTGTCCTCATCAAGCATTCCCAACAGCCTCATGGACTCAAGGTCTACTGTGTACTCTTCAAAATATCCCCCTAATTCTCCCTGAAAAGGCTACGTGTATGAGCTTCCCAAGTACAAACTGTAGTGACCTCCTCCCATCATGATTAAAAAGCAAGATTTATTCATTTGCTGTTTGTAAGGATTCAGGAATGCATAGTGACATCCAGCTACTCTCTTGCAGATAATGCACGAAGTGCTCCAGCCCAAGTCTCCTAATCCTTGTCTGGACGCTGGCTGTTCTCACTTGTGCCTTCTGAGCCCGCGATCCAAGGGGAGCTGTCATTGCCCAGTGGGACTCCTGCTGGCGGATGACGGCATCACCTGTGTTCCGCTCGAGGAGTCTGCATTTCTGTTCCTCATGTTGCCCACAGTTATCATGCAGGTACTGTTCCGTAGCCTTACTCACATGTCTGTGCCTGGGCTGTGGTCTGTTTCAGAACTGAGTAATTAGAATTCTCCAGGCACAGTGATATATAGTAAGGGCCCTGGCCCTTGGAGTAGTCTTTTTTTTTTTTTAATTTTTAATTAATCCTTTTAATGTAATCACTACACCCAACGTCAGTCTCAAACTCACGACCCTAAGATCAAGAATTGCATGCTCTACTGATCAAGCCAGCCAGGCGCTCCCCCCCGGCCCCCCCCGGAATATTCTTCAAAAACAACTTAAATTTTAGTATTTGCTGTGTGCTGGGAGCTATCGTGACCAAAATAAAGGGGCTATGTGCTAAAGACTCCTTGAGAACTAGTATGCCAGAGCTAGGTTAGGGATATGAGATATGGTTCATCTAGTGTAGTTGTCCAAGCACCTCACTGATGATATAGAGTAGTTCTAAATCCAAGCAACTCAGCTGGGTTCCTAGCCTGGTGAGGGGGAAGTACATTTTATGAGGGAACTTTTCTTAAGTCATAGGAGATACCAACAAACAAGTCACTTCTAACTTCTACTATATAGAGGATTTATCAACTTGGGCACTTTAAAATGACAAATGTTGGGGTTGGAGGATTGACTTCAGTTTCAGTAAGATACTACTAGTAGAGTTTCATTTAAAGGGGAGGGCCTTTCATATATAAATGTAGCCAAACAACACATTGTACACCTTAAACTTAGACAAATGTTATTATGTCAATTATAGCTTAAACACTTACAAAAGAAAGGGGAGGGCATTTAACAAAGGAGTCAATCTTTGAAACATGTGGATTCAAGGACTTTTGGGTGCTTAAAACTCCAGGAAGGGAGAGAAATAATGGCTATCTCTTTTTAGATGATAAATTCAGGTTTTCATATATTCTAAATATTGTCACATTAATGCAAAATCAAGATGAAGAATTACACTAGATTCAGCTGGTGCCATCCACCTAATTTTTTTCCCCATAGATTTATCTGAAAAATCTAGAAGCTTTACTAGGACAACCAACTTTACCAGAACATAGGATACTTCCCTTTACCAATGTGAAACAGCTTGCATCCCTGGACTACATAGTCCAGGAAAAGGCTCTCTACCTTTCAGAGTTGGATAATGGTGATATCAGGCTACTGAGGCTCAAAGAATCTGGAAAACTCTCTTGGAGGAAAATCATATCTGTGGAGGGAACAGTGATCGACCTTGCTGTGGACTGGTTGAGTGGAAACATATATTGGATTGACAGTGAGAATCCTCACATCAATGTAGCTTCCTCAAAAGGCCAGTATCCCACTGTTCTGGTCAGTGAAAATCTCTACCGCCCAACCTCTGTCGCGCTGCACCCACCCTCTGCAGTCATGTGCTTTGTGGACCTGGGTGCCCAGGATGATGGTAGGCGTGGGTCCAGCATTGAATGTGCCTCCATGGACGGCAGCAGGAGGAAGGTGCTGTGGCAGAACTCCCAGGTCCCTGAGGGCCTGACCTTTTCAGATTCGGGAACCCGAGTTTACTGGGCTGATACTGGTAAGCAATTATAACACACCCTAACCGTGAGTCTGAAGGACTTTGACCAGAGTGAAATAGTGACATTCTGCTTTCTGGTCTTCAGCCATGACTTTGAACAGCTTTTAGGTCTGAGTTTACATATTCTACACCACCTTCCAAACAAACCCAGTGATTCCCCATTCTGAGTAGAATGTAATAGCCCGAAGAATCATACAGGTGTCCCTTTGCGAAGGAATAAAATCGAGAACTTAACAAATGTGCATGAGCAAATCTTTGGTGTATCACTGTTAGAGTAGAGTGAATGAAGAACTGTCCTTCAGAAAACACATGGTAGACAATGTCCTCCTGGAGGGGAGGCAAGACAAGATGCAAAGAGCTGTAGGATAGAGTGGAGCTGTGCAGGCTAAGTGAAATTAACTGAGCCTCTCTTTCCAGGGAGAGGACTCATAGAGAGTATTCAACAAGATGGCTCTAGATACAGAGTGGACCGCAGAGGAATTGAGGGCCTTACCTTCTTTACATTTGGCCAAGGCATGATGTTCTGGATGACAATTGATGATGGTAGGTCTTATTCAACTTCTGATTGTCTTTGTGATCTGAATTTACTCTTGGGTCTCTAAAGCGAATCTGCTAATGCCTAGCACTGATCTTTGGCAAGGTCTTTCTTCTGGAAGAATAATTAAGCAACTTCCCTAATCTAACAAGTATGTGTAACAGGGATTCTATGACTTGGGGAAGCTTTGACTTATTTGGTCGTTCTTTATCTATGAAGATGCTTAATCCTGTTCTGCCTGAGATTTCTGGCTTTCATCTGAGGCGCTCTTCTTTAGACATTGTGATGTGGTACCGAGAGAACTGGGCCAGGAATTGGAACCAGGTAGTGTAACTGCGCTGTCAGTTAGTAGCTATAACAGCTTACCTGTAAAATGAGGACAGTACCTGTCTCACTTGACTCAGTACATATAAAAGTACTAGGTGAACTACAGAATATTCTGTACTTGCAGGGTATTACTAGTATTTAAAGAGATTTGCCTAAACAACAGTGTTCTAGTATGTTGTTTCTGGCTAGAGTCTAGATTTGGTGAAACTGGAAAATGCTATTTAAAATCTATCTCTTTAATATTTCCAAATGCTGGTCCATTGACCAGTTGGGCACAATTGCAAAAACAAGTTGTCAGATCCTACCCCCAGAGGTGCTAATTTATTAGGTATGTGGTGAGACCTTTGCTAACTGTTTTAAAATCCACTGGTGACACTTATTGCAGAAAGCCATTTTCATATATGTTCTAGAACAATGTTTAAAATCATTACCCATCATTTGCATGGACTACATTTAGGTGTCTCATGTCCTAATTATCTATCTTTGTATATCTGGATGTATATGAATGCTCAACATAACTTACACTTGACTTTATTTTAGAGGAAAGCATAGAACTAGTTTTCTTTGTCTTGAAATTTCTTCCCAGAAAAAAAAATTTAGAAAAACACATTTCTCTTCTGTAAAACCCTTGTTATTCAACTGGAGTTTCTGCAGATGGGTGACGGTTTTCATAGTGAGCAATTTTCTTTGCACAGGAAGTTGTCTTAAAATTTGCTTTTCTTAAAAGTATTTAAAATTTGCTTTTCTTAATGATTGTTCACTGGCTTTTGTTTCAGCCCAGATCACTAAAGTTTGGTACAGCAAGGCAGAACTTTCAGAAAACCAGTGGTTCCAAATAGACCAGGAGATTGTGGATTTAAAAGTTTATAGTAAACTTCGTCAACAGGGTAAGCAACTTTGCAATGATTAAAACAACACTGAAGCCTGCTGAATTTCCCCGTGAAGGGGATCCTCTGTCTCCTGCAATATCTCCTTGAAATGGCTTTGTATTTCCCACTAAATTATTTCTCTGGCAAGTTCTTACAGATCTGCATAACTCTCTTGTCTTTATGCAGTTATATATAGTATAGTTCTGGTATGTAATGAGTTCTGTTACTTTTCTAGGAGACAAAACAGTGGTAAATATTTGGGGCTGGAGTTTGGTATAATTTTAAGTTCTATTGTAGATGGAATTCATCTGTGGTATAATTGAAATCGTCTCTCAGCTCTGCGGTGGAACTAGTCTTTATTCTACTTATTGTCACTTGTATCTACTTGTGATGTTAACTAATCCTTGAAATACCAACTTGGGGGTACTCAGATGTTTTTCTCCAATGTTTGAGTAGAGTGATGATGGGCTTAGTTAAAGTAACAATATACAGTCTTTTCCTAGTCGAGATGAACACGAACAATGTGAGCTCAAATGTTAACCACATCTACCACTACCATGGATGTTGAGTATATTGGTCTTAACGGCCATGTAGAGTATATTGGTCTTAAGTGAATGCTGCTCCATTTCTTTGTTTGGAAAGCTAAGCTTTGTAAACTAGTGCTAGTCATGCTTAAACTTCTGAAGTCTTGGCTTTTCGGAGAGAACCTTCTTCAGTGTGATTAATCATCCAAGTGATGATAATCTGTGGCTTAGTTCTGAGAGGCAGAAGGAGGGTCCTTGCCACTCTTGAGGTCTGTTTTATCTGCGCTGTATACATACCTATTCCACAATTTCTGGAATATCTCAAAATAAGACCTTACTAGAAGTTAAAGATCTGAGCCTTGCAGAGCCACGGTCAGCTATACATTTATGGCTGACTTACTACTCAGATTCTTAGGGATAATAGACACCACAGCCTTCATGTTTTCACCTAAAGAGAGCTTTATTTCTAAGACCCTTCTAGTTTTGATGTTGGGTGCTTGGTATGAGGGGAAAGGAGAACTCACAATGGGGTCTTGGATGGGCCAGAGTTCAGCTCAATTTTTATTAAGCTGGTCCCTTGTTTGAAATCCCAGCCTTCTAGAGCCATCCTTACCCATGAAGAAGAATCACCGATCACTTGGTACCTTGTTGACCAAAAGGAGTTAAACTGAAAAGCTATCCACTCTGGAAAAAACATTTGGGTCCTGTAACTCTGATAGCGTATTTATAGAACATCTGCAAAAGACCCTTCTGAAACCATCTAAATCAATGGGTTTTTTTGGGGGTCAATCCACAGGTAGTAACAGCTGCTCAAAAGACAATGGAGGCTGCCGCCATATGTGTTTACCCAACCCTGAAGGAGTGACTTGTAAATGTCCCAGTGGGCACTACTTGGCTAACATAAGCAAATGTGTTGAAGCTGTCCCGTGCTCTGAGCCGTCCCAGTCCTGTAAGGATGGTCAGAAGTGCATTTCCATGGAGCAAGTTTGTGATGGTCATGCTGACTGTCTGGATGGATCTGATGAGCTGAGCTGTGAGTAATTCCTATCTAGGAGCCCACTGTTCATCACCATATATGACATACTTTGAATATTTAATGAAATAATTCTTAATATCTCAATCTAATTCTTAGTATCTAGTTATATAATATTCCTGAAGCTTTTATCCTCTTAATCATTGCCTTTTATTACTGGCATTTTTAAACTGAACAACATAAAACTTCTAACTATGGGCAATTGGCTATAGATTACATGGACGCCTTCTGGAAAGCTAATGTGCTCTCTGATTCAGTTTTAGAATGGGCAATATGATAGCTCCAAAGGGCTCAACAGTTTGTATGTTGTCTGAAGTAGCACTTATTTAACTAGATTTGATTCTGTCCATTTAAACTGATCACATAGTGAGCATAGCCCAGGAGGAGGGGGTGGGGTAAATGATTTAACCTGTCTTGGTTTTTTTAATATGGAAATAGCACTTTCTAGGGGCATCTCGGGTGGCTCAGTCGTTAAGCATCTGCCTTCGGCTCAGGTCATGATCCCAGGGTCCTGGGATCGAGCCCCACGTCAGGCTCCCTGCTCCGCGGGGAGCCTGCTTCTCCCTCTCCCAGTCCCTCTGCTTGTATTCCTGCTCTCGCTATCTCTCTCTGTCAAATAAATAAATAAAATCTTAAAAAAAAAAAGAAATAGCACTTTCTAACTCAAAGAGTTACGGAATACAAGAGAGTGTGAATAAAACTGCCATATTAGCACATACCATTGTCAAGTGACTTCCTAAATGCTGGCTAGTAGATGGTTGTTACAGAAATGCTGCTGCCGAATACCGCCTTCATGGAGGGGTGTTGTCATGGCCAGTCAGCTGAGCAACTGTGATATCCAATTCTCTGGTAGTCACTATCCTCAAATTCTACACCACTCCAGCGGTAGCCAAGTCACGTAAGCCGTGGAATTGAAGAAACCGTGGGCTCAGCCCTGAGACTTGTCATAACTAGTAAGGAAACAAACTGGGAAAGGAATCTTACAGTGAAGAGTGCTTACCGACTTCTCAACTTAAATCCTCATCTTCCTCAAAGCTGAGGAGTTGGAATACAAGTTGTTCCCCCTAATGACTTCATCTTAAATAGAAAAGTTAATAGATTTCGATTCCCAGAGTTGATTCTCGTGAATGAGGGTGGTTTTCTCAGAAGCCCCATGTTATAGTGACTCTAGGAGGCAGGTCAGTGAGTGAGAAATGGATCGCCGTCCCCATCTGGTTTTAGTTTAGAACTAAACCGGAAGCCTAACCCACCCTCACATGCTCTCCCATCCTGATGACCAGGAGTTGGCTCTACTCCTCAATAAGTATTTCACGCTGACTTGTACATGAAACTTTTTTGGGGGGGATGGTACTGAGCATATAAAGCTAGACTGCCTTCCTCTGTATATACCCAACTGTCAAGGACCCCAAACTGCCCAGCAGTGGAAACGCTCCTGTAACACCAGCTTGAGGCAGAGGCAGCGGGTGGTTTTACTGGTAACACCGCTGCCTTCCCTCCCTGTAGTTTGGTCTTTGGTATTTCCGTATGGAACGATGCTTGTGCCAACAATGATGGGAGATAGGGTCTTACACGCAAACCTAACTTTCAGATTGTCGGTTAGAAGCATCCTGTTGCCTACTCCCTCCTGCCCATTACTGCCACCAAATCTGGTCCAAGATTTGCAGCTTATAGATCTTGTGAAACCAACAGTTTACTTGGACTAAAAAAAAAAAAAAAAAAAAATTATATTTACAGATAAACATACATCTTAAAAATCTTTCTAGATATTTACCACTTGGACCTACCATACTATGCTTTATAGAAGAAAATATTTTTGTAGCTGAGGGAATCTGCCATGGCTAAAACTGGGCATACCATCATTTAAAAATAGAGTGGTATGATAGACTGGTCCCGAAACCAAACATTTTAAGTGCCCTAGGATATGCAGTTTTTTCAAATATGTTTTTAATAGCTTTTTGGTTGGCCAAAAGGTAATGGTAATGATTTGATGATTTCATAAATTCAAACTTATCTGGTTAAGTCTTCTAGAGTTCTTGTTCTTCCGAAATCCTTTTTAACTGACAAATATGTGTATATACCCACACTCATACCTGTTTCTGTAGGTACCTATCCAGATAAAACCCATTCAACACCAACATCTAAAAATGCAGAGGCTGGAAAAAGGTCGACTCCAGAAGCTGCCCTACCTCTCCAAGCTACCAAGTCCACCAAGGCTAGATATCCGGGTCCAGAAGGGATGAGTTATCCTGTCAGAAAAACATTAATCCCTCCAATTCCTGCTAGAGAAAGCAAGACCCCAGAAACCAAGGAAAAAGGCGAGCTTGTGCAGCCCAAGGACTCACAGAGGGCAAAACATCTGCCCTGTAGCACGGATTTCTGTAACGGGAGGGGAATCTGCACAATGGTAGGCGAGCTGAGGAAGTGCCGCTGTCTGATGGAATATGGCGGGGAGTTCTGTGAAGAGCCAGCTCATGGACCTGCCCCTGGCTACATCGCCCTCAGCTTAACCATTGTCTTACCAGTTGTGCTAGTCGCTCTGGGAGCATTTGTCTGTTTCAGAAGGGAACGCAAATTAAAAAGGTGAGCAGCTCTTAATGTCCTCATGGGAGAGTTCATTTCAAAGAAGGCTTATAGGATTAGTGGGGTTAGAGGTATGACTCTTCCCCTAAGAACCTGTCCTCTGAGGAAAGATTTAGGGGATGAAGCAGATGACCCGGAGAGACAACAGAGGCCACCTCTTTGAGCCCCGGGACAAATGCTATTGTAAGGGATAGGAGGCCTTCGTGCAGGTAAAATCTGCCCCAGCAGCAGTCAGTGGCTCAATCACAGATGAAGTGATGGGATTCTTTACCAACGAGGCAGAGTTCGTGCCAGTGACTGGAGAAAAAAATTCAGAGATGGGTTAGTTTGCCGGGGCTGCTATAACGAACACCACAGACTGGGTTTCTTAAACAACGGATTTATTTTCTTCGTTCTGGATGCTGGGAGTCTGAGATCGGTGTGTCTGTGGGATTGGTTTCTCCTTGAATTATAGATGCAGACTTCTCCCTGTGTCTTCACATGGTCTTCCCTCTGTACATGGCTGTGTCCTAATCTCTTCTTATAAGGACACCAGTCATATTGGATTAGGGCCCAAACTGATGAACTCATTTTAACATAATTACCTCTTTAAAGACTCTATCTCCAAAAAAGGGTTACACTCTGAGGTACTCGAGAGTAGGCCTTCAACATACTAATTTGGAGGGGATACAACTCAGCCCATAGCAGGAGGTGAAATGAACTCGGGAAAGATTTAAAGCAAACACATTAAGTTTTGCCCGAGAGCAAGAGAGATTAAAGAAACAAACAAGAATAACAAAATGCTGGCTTAGAGTAGGAATGATGACAAAAGTGGTTTTAGTATAAGAAATTATAGTAACGGAAGACACTGATTAGGTTACACATGCTGGTTAGGGTCCACTCATATGCTGAGAAGGGACATTAAGCAGCCTATGTATCAAGAAATAGAGAGATGTCTCTGTCCAGCACTCACAGACTGAAGAAAAAGGCGAGGAGAAATGGTGTATCTTTGCCCAAGGTAACCCTGGTTAATAGATTACTAATGTTAAGACTGACTGAAATGCTACCCGTGGGGTTTTGATGGTCACCTCAGGTCTCTCTACCACATTAATCTGCTTTCTTAGCTCACCTGCATCCAATCGCCACTAACTTGTCCTTGGATTCTGTTCTGCTTGACCCCAATTAGTAGAGTCCCCCAGTTGAGAAGATGTATTATTTTGGAAGTTAAGTGAATGCCTAGTAACAAATCATAATTGACTCAAGTATCACCCATTCTAGGTCATTTGATTCATTCAAAAGACAGAACATAATTCCCATAACAATAGCCTTTGATAGGGGTTGAGTTGGCCCTTTCCAACCATCCACCCATCCCAGCTTCAACCTCAAGGAACAACTCTTTTTTTTTTTTTTTTTTTTGGAACAACTCTTTTTGACTCTGTTTCTTTGATTCTTAGAAATCGTGCAGCAGCATCAAAAAATTCGACCCGCCATGAAGAAAATGGCCAAGAAGAGGAGAATCTAATGAATAGTGAGACTTTTGTCAACGAAGCCTATGATGAGCAGGTATGCCTGGGAAGTGTCTTTGAGGAAAACAGATTGTGAGATACAGCTAAAGAATGCCCCTTCTGAAAAATCCCAGCTGGTTGAAAGTAGGCAGTGTTAACTTACAGAGCTTTTTGTAATGGGTGAATGATGCTATTATGTGTATCAAATGAATGTTCAGTAACTTGTTTATCTTTAGACTCTGTTCAATCTCTAGTTCAAACCAAAGTGAAATGCACATGAAATAGTAATCAAGACATTCAGCTTTTGGTGAACTTCCACAAGGGGCTCAGTCCTATGGTGGGGTGGGATGTTATTAGGGTTAGTTGGAGTTACCCCTAAAATTATGTCCCCCTGTGATCTCTCCTAACCTCTCCGTCACTCAACCACCTCTGTGTTTTGCTTTGTTTTAATGTAGTGTGTATTCAGGGGCATCTGACTGGCTCAGTCAGTAGAGCATGTGACTCCTGATCTCAGGGTCATGAGTTCAAGCCCCACATTGGGCATAGAGCTTATTTTAAAAAAATAAATCAATAAATAAGAATTTAAAAAATATATATATATATATTTATTATATATTATAATATATATTATATATTATATATATATTATATATTATAATACATATAATATATATATATTAAGGGGCACCTGGCTGGCTCAGTCAGTGGAGCATGTGACTCTTGATCTAGAGTTTGTGAGTTCATGCCCCATGTTGTGTATAGAAATTACTTAAAAATAAAATCTTTAAAAACAAAACAAAACCAAAAAAACTATCGTAGTGCATATTCTCTAACTTCAAATCTCTTTTCCTACAGGAATTGTTAACTTTACAAAGTGACTAAGCTGATAAAAAAGGAGCTGAAACATCTCAATAAAAATTGTTTAGACGTTGCACTGTGTACTGTTTTAACGTCTGTAACTATGTGCTGAAATGGTAACTTATTAAAATAACTGCGTTTTAAATGGGAGGAGGTCATCCGGGTGACGGAATAGTCACAGGCGGGGTCCGATTTCAGCCCAGGCTCCGTGTGATTTAGGTGAGGGTTCACCTGCGGAAACTGTCGAAGCCCAGCCTGCCTGGCCCAGTGCTAGTCAGAGGTGCTGGATTTGGATCTTGGCTCTGTCACTAACTTTGAGGTGTACTTAATTGCTCTGAACCGGCTTCTTCATCTTACAGAAGGGAATGATCTCTCTTAAATCTTTACCTCTCAGGTAAAGGTCAAGTTTCTGCATTGTAGCCAGTGTTCAAGTATTAGTTTTTTATCACTCCCTCTAGATACGTTTTATTACAAAGTTAGTACTCGCTTCTGTTGGAACTTTATAAAAAGTGTTTTTCTTACACTCTCATTTGATTCTAAAACTAAGTACAGTTGACCTTGAACAACACAGGTTTGAACTGCATGGGTCCACGTCTGTGCAGGTTGTTTCAGTCAGTACGTACAATACTGTGAGTGTATTTTCTCATGGTTTTCTTAGTAATATTTTCTTTTCTCTAGCTTACTTTATTGTCAGAATATAGCATATAATACATATACAAAATATGTGTTAATCGACTGTTATGGGTAAGGCTTCTGGTCAACAGTAGGCTGTTAAGTTTTGGGGGAGTCAAGTTATATGTGGATTTTCTACTGCAGTGGGTGGGTGCTCCAACCCCGTCTGCCCAAGGATCAACTGTGCAGGTGAATCCACTTTACTGATACAGAAACTCAGACAAGTGATTTGTTTAAGCCTTGAAGTAAAGTGGGTAGAGACTGGGAGCCTCAACATAGCGTTGCAGGTATGGACTGGGGTTCATCTTAATGAGCTCTTGCCTGCTGGGGAAACACGCAGATGCTACTTAGATCCCAGACTCCCTTTGACCCTCCAGATGACATCTTATTTCATACTCTTATGTAAGGAATCAAGGGCACTGAATTTGTGATGGGAGATGGATGACAGGAGTGTTGTCTAAAATTCAATAGCAATCTTGGGCAAATCACTTAATCATGAAACTGTTTCCCCAATGATAACAAGGGGATCAACAGAACCTACATCAAGCCAATGGATCATTGCTTGAAAATACAAAAATGCCTGTGCACTGCTTAGTGCATGGGACCAGAGGCTGAGAACCTAAGTCCAAATTGTAAGCACGACTTGACTTGGAAGTCTTTTCTTGCTTGGATTTTTTCTAGACTCTTCATAGTTCCTTGCAGAATGCGTTTGTGTAGGCTACCAGGCGTAAAGAGAAATCCTAAGCTTATTACTGTAGGTATGGTACGTAAAATCGACTGTGCTTTGCAGTCAAGTATAAAAATTCCCAAGCACAGATCAACGTGACCGGAAAAACAAATGCTGGCGGCTCCGCCCTTCCTGAGGCTGGGAGACACACGACCGGGAGTTCAGCTTCCTCCCGCGCTTAGCTGTGTTTGAGAGAAACCCTTTCAGCACCGAAGCGCCCGAGACCCCTCTTCGCCACAGAGGGACTCTTTGGTTTCCCCTGCCACCTCTCCCAAGAACCATCTCCCGGCCAAGCTGGCCCTTGGAAAGGCTCTCCCTCCATCTGTGGAAAAGTGAGTAAAAAAGACATGCGAGTCTCGCTTGAAAACACGCACGAATGACAGTGCAGCAGCATTATCACTTTGTCCGGACACACTTTAGCTCTCGCCTTCACCTCCTTCACACCCTAAGCCTCCACCAGCCTTCCAAGGCTAGAGTTCCGGCTAGCTCCGACTTCCGACTTCCGGGCTCCCGCAGGCCCCGCCCCACCTTCTACTCCACAAGCCCCGCCTCCTGGTTAGACCCCAGACATAGTCACCATTTCCTCTTCCGGGGAACAGCCAAATCCGTGGGTCACGTAGGCGCCCGTTCCCTCTACTTCCTGCCCTGGCTTAGTTATGTCTTTCCCTATCCTTGGTGTCCTGTGAATGTGTGCCTAAGTATTATCCCACTTGAATGTAGTTTAATGCATCCTGTTATGCTTCCCCAATTCAAGAATTTATAAGACACCTCTGAACGTCCTTTTCACTGGAAAGTCTTAAGTATAAATGTGAAGTACCCATTCATAAGATTAACAATCCCTAGGCACCCCTGACCCCAAAATTGGCTTTCATATGTCAGTTACATAATCTTATCTGTTTGGAGCAAAGGCATGTTAACTGTAAGAACCTTCTTTTGTGATGATCTCAGTATCAGGTGTTAATTTCTTAATTTCTCTCCACCTAAATAGATGAAGCAGTAAACCCCATAGCAGATGTAAAATTTGAATTTCTTTATAGAAACTCAACATCTGTAACCTGGTGGTAGGTCTGGGTTTTCTTCTAGAGGGACAAGGAGCTTTAGAAAAGTTCATTGGTGGGGGCACCTGGGTGGCTCAGTTGGTTAAGCTGCTGCCTTTGGCTCAGGTCATGATCCCAGGGTCCTGGGATCAAGCCCCACATCGGGATCCCTGCTTAGGGGGGAGTCTGCTTCTCCCTCTGTCTCTGCTGCTCCCCCTGCTTGCACTCTCTCTCTCTCTGTCAAATAAATAACATCTTAAAAAAAAAAAAATAGAAAAGTTCATGGGTTCATGCTTTAGGTTCAAAGAGCCCTATGCAAAACTTGACCTTTTAGGTTTCTAGCTAGCAATTCAGTTAAACTCTTGATACTTACTCGTTTTAGGAAACAAATGGGGGAGAGATCATTGATGATGGGAGAGATGCACCACATTGCTACTATTTTAACTGCTGGAAGGCTTGTGAAATTCAGAGAAACCAGGATCTAGAACTCGGAGTTTGTTGCCATCAGATCAGTTACTATATTTACAGATCAGTCTGCTTCCTCAGCCTTCACTGTTCACATTTACTTCTCTCCTCTCAGCCTCATCTAATTCTTAAACTTCACTCTTAAGATATTAAATTTATTTTTTTTAAAAGGTTTTATTTATTTATTTGACAGAGAGAGACACAGCGAGAGAGGGAACACAAGCAGGGGGGAGTAGGAGAGGGAGAAGCAGGCTTCACGCTGAGCAGGGAGCCCGATGCAGGGCTCGATCCCAGGACCCTGGGATCATGACCTGAGCCAAAGGCAGACGCTTAATGACTGAGCCACCCAGGCGCCCAAGATATTAAATTTAGAAAGGCCCTGTGACCACATCTAACCCGTCTTCCCACTTGTACAGATGAGAAAACTGAAATCCCACAAGGGCAGGGCTTCCGCTATTAGAAAGCCTCTGTCCCCCAAATTCTGAAATTGCAGTGGCCCTCAGGCCTGTGATGAGTGGCAGCTCTTTGGGAGGCACCGGTGGTGGTTGGAGAGAGCCATGGCGGGGGCATTTGTCGCGTGAAGAGCAGAGGCGCTGGGTACCTGTGAGTGCACCTGCTGGTCCCTGCCTGGACCTCACGCTGGTTTATGCGCTTGGCTGCGCCCACCTGCCTGTCCGAGGAGGTGTTGGACAGGCCGGTGGGACCAGAGGGCGGTGGAGTTGTCTTTAACGTGGGTTTTAACCCTCCTCAACACACGCCAAACTGGAGAAGCAAGCCCCTCGTCAGCCTTGCCCCCCCGCCACACCCTCCACCCCAAAAGCCTTGTCTGTAGTTTCCTTGATTTGGACAAAGGTCCTTGTTTTCCTGGGTTCAGGCCTGTGTGATGGAGATTTGCTGGAGGGGGTCATTTAGCTGCGCGCAGTGAGGAAAGAGAGGAATGTACGCGGAGGCCATTGGGAAGATTGGATGAGAATTGCATACAAGTTTGGTTTTTTTTCCCCGTCCCTGGCCCCTCACACAAGTTTTTATTTGAAGTCGTGATGGTGTCTCTTATTTTGTTCCCCTCACATGGAGAAAACCTCTTCTGTGATGTGTTGGCACCAGTTGCGTTGGACTGGTCTTTGCCAGCCGATCATAGCCCAGTTCACAAAGCTGCTCCTGTGGCCCATTCCCCCCACACCCTGCGTCAGTGCACCTCCACCCCCGTAGGCCCGTGGCCTCAGGCCACGAATGACTTCCTGTACAAGTTGTGTATAAGGCGAGGAGGCACTTAGGGTACAGAAACAGATTTTAGAGGTAATTTTAACTTAGAAAATTCTAACGGGCCCTGAACAAGTGTTAATACCCATTTTGGGACTACAAAGATACATAGAAACCATCACGCCCTTACCTTCAATCTAGAGGTAAAACAGGAAAGTACATCAAGAAAATGCCACACTTGAACATGGGAGTGATATGTTCCAATATGACCCCTCGAAGCTGATGGGAGAAAGTAGCCATTTAGGGTGTGTGGGGGTGATAACATAGGCCTTGGCCAAGCCATGAATGGCACTTGAGCTGAGAGTGGATGACACGTAAGGAAGGTCCTGAGGCTTTTAAAGACATGATTGACAGGCCTTCATTTTCAGAAGGTGGGATTGAACGTATGGGGTGGGTATGGGGGCGAGATCCACAACTCTGGGGATGTGATGAGGCCTGGAGATTTGCATTTCTCTGCCTACCGCACCGTGGGCTGTCTATACGTTGACAGAATAGGATGTTCCTCATGAGGTAGTCACAAGTCAAATTGTTTATATTTGATTCCGAAAACATTCTATAAAAGGCTGAGTTTGTGCCAGACTTCATTCCCTCCTCAAGAAGCTCTTAGCCTGACAAAGGGTAGAGGGGAAGATTTTCCCAGCCACACTCAAAGACACGGCTAGCTTCTTCCAGTCCTTAGCAGCCAGTTCTAGAGCCCAGGAGAAGCAAAACATGCTGCTGGTGCCAGGCCTGCCACGCCATCACTGTTCTCTGGGCCTGGAATGTGCCCCTCTCCCTTCTTTCCATTCTCTGCTCAAGCATCTCCTCCTTCCTGACCACCTTTCCTAAAATACCATGCTTTTTTCCTCCAGCCCTTGTCCCTGGTCTGTTACTCATCATTTTCCTTGTACATAGCTCTCAGGCTGTGCTTGGGGCGTGTAAGTTCCCCAAAGGCAGAGCTGGAATGGTGGCTTCCCAAGGTGTCCACAAATGTGCTGACAAAACGACAGGTGTCCCCATACCTACTGGTTGGATGATCTATGCAGTGAAGAGGAGAGGGGTCGGGAAGCATCTCTGGCAGCAGCTCCTACCAGCGTCTGCAAAGGTTCAACAGCTTGGGTGCTAAGAACGTCACCCCTCCTTAGTGAGGGCTTCTAGATCAGAGCCAGACTGGCTAACAGGCAGAGCAGGAACCCTGTGAATGCGGAGTCTGCCCTACTTTCACACATTCCTCGGTCCCTGCAGGCACAATCTGAGTAATCTTGAGAAGACTTCGCCCATTAATTGGGGACACATACTTTGTATGTGATTGGGATCACTAACGACAGGTTGTGATGGTGCAAGGGGGCAGGGCTCTTCCCCATCAGTGTCTTCCCTGTGGGGAGGTTGCCCGGCTAGTCGGTATTCAGTTTAGGGTAAGTTCACGCCCACGAGAGAGGCTCCGGAGGCTCCCGCCTGGTCCAGCGTCTTGCGTGTCAAAGTCATTGTGTCTCTGTGCTGCTGGGGCACAGAATGACCCGTGTGCCCAAAACAGACCCCAGCCAGACGCAGGAGTGCCTTGCCATGCTGTCTTGAGTATTTTTATAGCAAAAACCAGTTTGCATTTTTTAAGGGAGTTTTGGTTTCGTTTCTGTTGCTAGGGCAAAAACAGAGCTCTCATTCTTGACAACAAATCCTTAATCAGCAGAGGCGGAGTGTTCTGAATATAAGCCACAAGAGGATAATTGGGCAGGGAGGAAAAGTAAAAACACACAAAACACTAGTTTTGTTTTTACCCAGGCCTCCCTGAGAAATATTTGGAAGTATCACGCAGACAAGATTCAGTAGATTCAGTACTTGCTAGGAACTCAGTCTCTTTGTTTGTTGTTGGCTAGGTCCTGACTTCCCAGACCCCCTATCCCTGCCTTTGGAGGTGTTAACTGAGAAACCAGGGTTGCCTTTTCTCCATCTGGCTCTGTTCCCTGGAGCAAGTGCCCTAGCTCATCGAGGCGGCAAGCTCTCAAAGGTCTGATTCTCTGCCGCCAGTCGGGGTTGCAATTTGAGCGAAGCACGTCCCAAGGAAAGTCTTGCAGCCCCAAGTGGGGGCCAGGAACCATCTGCTCTGGCTCCCTCCTGGGAGTGGGCTAGGAAATCAGTTTCAGGCCTCACTGCAGACCTACTCAATGAGAATTTGCATTTGAAAGAGATCACCGGGTGATACGTCTGCACTTTAGGGTTTGGTCGCGAAAAGGTAGAAACAGGTGATTCCCGTGTAAAAATAATAGTGTATCTGTACTATTCCTTCCACTGCTAATGAGTAGCGTGTGCTCTTCAGTCAGTTCTGCTATAGCTCTCTGTTATCGGTGCTTACTGAACTGAACGTTCCTACCTCTGCATTGGCTGCCAATGGTAGGTTTTCAAAGATGAAATTCAACTCCGTGAAAGGCACGCGTAAATCAACCAACCCCTTGAAATTAGAGCGGGCCCTGCCTGAGATTTAGTCCCCTTCTGGAACACAGAGCTGCCTACCTGTGATTTTAGGCTCCACTGTTTACAAGAGGAAAAGATTTCCAGTCTCACTTCATGTTGGAAACTGGTGCTTCTAGTTTTTTCAACAATAGACTTGGCTTTGCCCAGAAAACAGCACGAACTTGAAAATAAAGCAATCAGGGATTTAAGTGGGGCCCGTTGGCTCCTTTTAGTAATCTTATGCTAAAGAGGGGCAAAGATCTGAGTGCCAGATTTCAGAAACAGTGCCCAGGCAGCCAGGGAAGTTAGTAATGATGAGTAAACTCCCAAAGTTTGTACTGGAGACAAAAAAGCTTTTGTGTGTGTACTGAAACTCTTGTGTTCAGCTTTTATTTATAAGAGATATATGCCCATGTTCTTTAACCTAATGTGATTTACAGGTTCCATTCTGTACCAAATATTTAATTTATGGTCCTCTATGTCCAGTGTGAGGTAGCCAAGGAATAGAGCAGTATAGAGTTTAGTCTGTTCAATCCCACCTGGCTTCTAGGAGAGAAACGGCAGTGACCTCAACTTTCACACCAAAAATAAGTAATAAAGGTAAATCCTGTGTATACTTGAAGAAATGTAAATGAGAGTTAATCAAGTTATTCCACAAAAGCCACAGAAGCTGCTGGTGTGTGCATGGCTCTACGTTTATTTTAAGAGCTTCAATCAAACATGGCCAGTGTATCGGTCTCTTGAGAGCCTGCAGGAGAATAAATTATACAACGGAAAAAACATGATATTGATGTAAGGTTCGCTGGCATTTCCGGATACTGTTTCAAGGTGTTAACATGGTTTCTGAGCCTCTTTTTGCTGATTTTGACTTTTCGTCCCGTGTCAACACGATGCAAAGGCGCCCTTTCTAGATCTCTTTCAGCTTCGAGTATGAAAAGCCCGTCACTCCGTAAGAGGATCCTCATCCCTCTGGGGAGGAAAACTAAATTCTACAGACAGAAAACCAAACCCAACCTGACCTAGTCGTCCAAGAAGTCTAGCTTAGCCACAAGAAAGGAAGATCACCCTCCAAACCAGTTACAGGAACGCGTCCCGGGTTCGGACTCCGAGTCAGGTGTTTCCAGCCGCAAGGTAACAGGCAAGTTCAAGGCTGGACACGGTAGGGCGAGTCCTTGGTCCGCGCATCACCGGCCCAGAGCAGGCCTGGGGGGTGGGGGCGGAGCGGGGAGGCGGGGGCGCCGTCTACAGGTCGGAGTCGCAGGGCAGCGAGGCGTGGCAGGACCCGGTGCTGCCCAAGGAGTCGCCGGGGCAGTGGGCGTCCTCCCCGCGGAGCACGTCTAGCTGGTTGCTGAAGGCGCGGGGCTGCGGCCGCGGCATGGGGAAGCCGGCCTTGGGCTTGCGGGCGGCGCCGAGCTCGGCGGGCCGCGGCCGGTGCTGGCCGTCGCTGTAGTACTTGATGGCGGGCGGGAGCGTGGGCTCGGGCCAGTCGACGTGCACCGTGCTGATGCTGCTGCGGCGCGGGCCGCCGGGGGGGCTCCTTGCGGCGGCGGCGGCAGCGGCCCTCGCACCAGGGCGCGAAGCTGAGCGCCAGCGAGAAGCCGCCCAGCAGCAGCAAGCAGCTGCCCAGGTAGCCCAGCACCAGGCTGTAGCTGACGTGCACCGTGACGGGGCTGGCGTCGGCGGGCAGGACGGTGCGGTCGGCCAGGACGTGGTTGTACCAGGAGACCGGCACGAGGCCGAGGAGGCCGGCGGCGAGCAGCACCACGCCCGAGAGGCCGGCCAGCGGGAAGCGCGGCCGCTCCTGCCAGCAGCGCACGCCGAGCGACGCCAGCAGCAGCCCCAGGGCCGTGGTGGCCAGCGACGTGACCATGAGTGCCCGCGCCACGCGCACGGGCTCGGCCTCGAAGTAGCCCCACAGGTCGGGCTGCTTGCACTGGCGCTCGCGGCTGCTCTGCTCGCGGCACATGTCCCACAGGCCCTGGTACAGCTCCACGTCCACCGGCTGGTTGAGGAAGCCCTTCACCAGCCGCCAGCCGGGCGCCAGCGTGGCCGTCAGGTTGAGCAGCAGCCCGCAGGGCGCGAGCACCATGCCCAGCGTCATCACCACCGGCGTCCGCATCCCGGGCTCCGCGCCCCGCGCCCGCGCCCGCGCCTCGCCGCGCACCTGCCGCCTTCGCCCAAGTCGCCGCGGGACCGTCCCCGCTCCGCCGCGCGTCCCCTGCCGCTCCGGCCTCCCGCCCGGCCCGCCGCCCCAGTCGAAACCAGCTCGCGGGCGGGTGTGACCGAAACCGCCGGCCGAGGCGCGAGCGCGCGGTCACGGCCGCCGCGGCCCGGCCCGCCCGGGTGGGAAGGGCGGGGTGGGGGTGGGGGGTGGATGCGAGCGGAGAGGCGGCGGGGAAGCTCGCGCGCGGCGGGCTCCGGGCGGCGTCCACACCGCGCCGCGCCGCCGGGGCTCTCCGGGACCGAGCAAAGGTCGCCCCGCCCCTGCTCCTCGCGCGGCTCCGCGCCCCGGCCGGCCCTGGGCGGGGACCGGGGGGGAGGGGGGGAGAGGGAAGAGGCGGCGCCGCCCGGACGGCCGCACCTGGCTCGGTGGCCGCGCAACTGCCCTGCTTCGCGGCGGATCTGAGTTTCTGCCGGAGTTTCTTCCGTCCCCGCCCGTCCGCCCGGCGCAGGCAGCCTCTCCCCGCTCCACTCCCAGCGGGTCCGACGTCCGCTCCAAGTTTTGCGCGGTTGACTTTGGGCCACTCGCGGCCGAGTGGGCGGCGCCAGCGCTGCTCCCTGCGCCGCGGGCGATGCGCCGGGCAGGTGTGCGCCCGGGGTCCCCGTCGAGTAGCGCGTCCCGGGATGCTGCGCTTAGGTTGCTTCGGAAACCTTGTTCAGCGTGCTTAGTGAAAGCTCCGTACTCCACTGCCAGTTCGACTCGAAAGAATCGAAGGGAGTGTTTTTCTGGGATGAGGCGTTCCAGAGGATTTATTATCATTATTATTATTATTATTATCATCATCATTAGCCCCATGGAAAATTTTGAAGAGGCCAAAAGAGGGAAGGGTGTTACAGGATGTCCTGTGTGGCACACTTTTCACTTGTATCTGACCATATAGGGTCCCAGTGTCTGGTCATCGCCTTTGAGCTACTTTATACCTCTGTAAATTGTAGAAAGCCTATAGTACGGCCAGTGACTTTTGTTCACAGAAATGCAGATGAGGGGCGCCTGGGTGGCTCAGTGGGTTGGGCCTCTGATTCTTGATTCCGGAACCCTGGGGTGGTGATCTCCAGGTGTGGGATCAAGCCCAGCCTGGGGCTCTGCACTCAGCAGGGTGTCTGCTGGGGACTTACTCTCTCTCCCTCTGCCCCTACCCCTTACATCCTCCCCTCTTTCTCTCTAAAATAAATAAATAAATCTTAAAAAAAAAAAAGGAAATGCAAATGAACTTGAGTCAGTAGAACCTAAATGATGATTGCCCAATGGATACTGACCAATTTGACATTGATTTGTAAATTTTTTAGCTGTTTACCTGTAAATGTGTTCTTTGCATTCTTCTTTGAACTGGTTGTAACATCACACCTCTTCCCTTATTAATAATGAGTTAAATACAATCTTTGACACATGTTCATTTTATATTTGTGTGAGAGTCATGATCTTACATTTTTCTAAAAATTATTCTTAATATTTTTCTCATTTTCCCATATTTCTTACAATGGAAGTGTATTACCTTTATAATTGGTTAAACTGAAAACTATTTCTAAAAATCAAAGTTGTGTTGATTTGAAATAAAACATTCTAGAATGGATAATAACCAGGTATAGGAATCACTACCCTTGTCTTTAAAAACATTTTTTAAAAAAATTGTGGTAAAATAACATGGCATGGAATTTTCTGTCTTAACCATATTTAAGTATACAGCCCATTGGCATTAAGCACATTCATACTGTTGTGCTACCATCACCATCTCTCGAACTTTTATATCTTCCCAAACTGAAACTCTACCCATTGACCAATAACTCCCCATTCCACCACCACTCCTCATGCTTCCAGACCCTGGCAACTACCATCCCACTTTCTGTCTCTGTGAATTTGAGTCCGTGAGATACTTCATATGAGTGAAATCATACAGTATTTATGAGGCTTATTTCACTTAGAAAATGTCCTCAAGTTTCATCCATGTTGTAGCATGTGTCAGAATGTCCTTGCTTTCTTTATCCATTCATCCTTTGATGCACACTTTGCTCCCACCTTCTGAGTTGCTGTATGGGTGATTAGGTGACATTTCAGAGCCTTGAATCAAAAAGTCACACTCCAGAAGCCGAAACTACAGGCTTCAGCCATCTTTGTCTCCAATCAGTACCAGGTACTTTGATAATGAACACAATACCTGTTACTAATGCTCTTTCACTGGCGAAGTCATTCCTGTCTGAGATTTGTGGATTGGCTAGAAATACCAGCAAGGCATTCTTGGCCCTCCAGGAACAGGGTGTTAGAATCTAGACACCCAATACCTGCAAGAATACTGCCCCAGCCTTGATTTATAAGTTACCCTGTGTTTAGAGGCTGCTTCAGAGAAGTCTATCTCTCTTGACCCCAGCCCGAGGGTTAGCTAATCCTGCTGCTAGAATATTGCTTCCAGTGAATTTTCCTGAGAGATGCTCTTGGAGCACCTCAATGGACAGAGAGAACTGAGACTTCGCCAAATTTACGGAACAGATCCAAAGACTGTTTTTGCACCTGCTTGCTAATATGTTGTTGATGAATGTGTTCTGAAATTCGATCTAAGACACTCTCTGAGTATTTGAAGTTACTGACCTGTATATATTTTTAATGAGGTATAAATGACATACAATGTGGTGCACACATTAAATTTTCTAAGTTTTGATATATACATAACACCTGCGAACCGATCACCATAATCAAGACGGTAAGCACATCCATCACCTATAGAAGTTTCTTTCTGCCCTTGGTAATCCTCCCTCTCCTCTCTCCCTGCCTATCCCCAAGGTCCCCAGGCAACCACTATCCCCAGGCAGCCATTGATCTGCTTTCTGTCAGTATACATTGGTTTGCACTTTCTAGAATTTTCTATGAGCGCCCTCAGACAATGTAGACGGCATACAAGAGACCATCGGCGTCTCCTCGGGTCCGGCAGCCCCCTAATTTGTCTGAACTCAAGATCAGCTGGGGCTACCACTTAGGGAAAATACAGATTCCCACCCAATGGGATTCCCCAGGGCAGTGTGATGGTATTTGAGGGTTTGCAGGCCCCCAGGGGATTCTTAGGTTTAGAGAAGTATGGGACACAAAGCCAGTGTAGGCAAAAACAATTGAAATCCCCTTCAGTTCTGAAAGGACACTTTTGCCTTTGAATGCATTTCACAGCTTATCTCTAATTTACTGTTGTTTAGAACAGCAGAGAGACTTCGTAAAGACTTTATGGGATCTGAATCTTTTTCCCATGTAGAGTCCTGCGTGGAATGAATGAAGCCCAGGCAGTGTGACCTGGGAGGAGGACGGGAATCTGCTCTGTTCTGCCTCCTAAATCTGTCTCCTGCCCTTGCACATCTCCTTCTTCCCTTTTGCCTCTACCTCAACCCATGACATTCTACCATCTTCCCCTTAAACAGGCTTCTAACTGGTTTCCTACACTCACGCTTTCTCTCTCTCCCTTTCTCTTAGCCACCCAGGCCCTCAGAACTGCCATTGTAAAACTGAAACTGAATCTTGTGCCTACATTAACCACCGCCTTCAAAAAAATTTTTTTTGAGAGAGAGAGCACCTGCGGTGGGGGGGGGGGGGAGGGGGTGGCGCGAGGCAGAGGGAGAGAGAGAATCTTAAGCAGGCTCCACACCCAGTGTGGATCCTGACTTGGGACTGGATCTCAAGACCCTGAGATCATTACCTGAGCTGAAATCAAGAGGCTGATGCTTAACCGAGCCACCCAGGCGCTCTTACATTAACCCCTTTTAAGGCCATCTACATCCCAGCCCGAACTACCCACTCCTGCCCACCTCCCCCGCCCACCTCTTTTTCCACACCATTACCCCAAAAACCTGGATTTTTTTCTCATTTTTTTTTCAAAGTGTTGTGCTCCCTTTCATCCTTAGATCTTTGCATATGCTGTTTCTTTTCCTGGAGTCCTGCCTACCCTTTCCGGACCCCAAGGCACCCTTCAGATCTTTGCTTTAAATACTATTTTCTCTGGGAGGGCTTCTCAATCTCCTGGATTGAGTTAACTTTTCCTGTTGTGTCCTGCCATCCACTCTCTTCTACTATAGCACCTGCCACAATTTCTCGTTACTTGAACTACCTGGTTGTCTGGCTAGGTTGTAAATTCTTTGAGGGCAGGGGTAATGTTTGTCTTGTTCTGCTCTGCCCTGAAATCCATCTTAGGGCCTGGCCACAGTAGCCACTCAACAACCCAATTGTATCTCCTTCTGCCCTGCATTCTTCCCCACAGTATCCGCAGACTTCTCTTCCAGATGACTGCCTGGCCAAAATAGGTTGTTACTGCATCTCAGTAAACAAATTTGCTTGTTTGTTGTATGAGCGCTTAGTGTTCATCAGCATAGAAAACAATGAAAAATAGGCTAGCTCCAGATATTTCTGACAAAGAAGGGTAGCCCTGTGGGTTAACTTTCTATGGTAGTAAGAGAAAGAAAAGTTTGCACTCAAGTGCAGCATCTGATTGTAGACCTGCATCACTCTCTCTCTTTGTTCCATGGGCTTCCAAGTTCATTGTAAGGCTGAGTGAGAAACAAAGCACGAATCATAGTGCGGCAGGAACGAATTATTGCTAAGATTAGTACCTGTCAGTGTAAGCTGATCCCCAGGCCCTATAATAGCTTTCTTTTCTGAAGACGGGTCCTATTGTAAGACAAGAATCTATTTACAATGCCCTAGGTTTCCAGATGAAGAGTGAGCTCCCAGCCACTAATTCTAAAGGGACTAAGGCTAGGTCCCCTGTTAGCCTTCACAGGCTGGGTCACAGATAACACCGAGCACACAATTCCAGTCTTCTGCACTGACTTTATCTTGGAAGTCACACAACAAACTTCGGCAGGCCCCAAGGGGCCCACCTCATCAGTGTGCTCTTGTGAGGTGTCCTCAGAGTCGCTCTGCAAGGTCCTTACATTGGCCCTAAACACTGTCGTTAGTCTTTCAATGGCAAATTCAGTAGGTTATAGAATAAAAAATAAATTATAAAAAATTAAACTATAATAATTATTTTGTTTTTCATTCTCTATTTTAAAACAGCATTAAAACAGCTAACATTGAACAAAGTCCCTTCAATATAACATTAGCTTTCCTTGTTGGCAAATAGCCCAACAGCTCTTTTGCTAGTCTTTGTGCCTCATATTATAAAAAAATAATAATAATAACTTTTGATATCTCATTTAAAGGAGCACCCAGTCAGCTCAGTATCACATCACCCTAATTTATTTTCTTTATGAAACTTACCACTACCAAAATTTTGTTTTATTAATTATGTATTGACCTATTTATAGTCTGTTTCTCCCACAGCTTTGTTAAGTTCCAAACACTAGGGACCTTGCTGGTCTTGTTTGTGACTGTAATTTCGGCACCTAGAAGAGTGCCTAGCTCATAGTGAGTACTCAGTCGTTGCAATATGTAAACATGTACTAAACTGATGAAAGGAGTTTTGTAAAATGTCCACACAATAACACATAAGGAAGTTACAGCATACAGAAGATTTATTTATTTATTTTAGAGGGGGGAGGGGCAGAGGGAGAGAAAGAGAGACTCCCCCTGTGCGCCGAGCTCGACGCGGGGCTCGATCCCACCACCCAAAGATCATGACCCGAGCCAAAATCAAGAGTCAGTTAACCAACTGAGCCACCCGGGCACTCCACAGCATACATCTTAAAAAAAAAAAATCTATGAATTTGACTACTCTGTGCAACTTATATCCGTGGAATTATAAACTGTTTGTCTTTTCATGACTGACTTCTCTTAGCATAATGTCCTCAGGTTCATCCACGTTGTAGCATCTGTCAGAATTTTCTTTCTTTTTAAAGCTGACTAATATTTCATTGTATGTGTATACCACATTTTGCTTATCCGGTCATCTGTCGATGGGCACTGGGTTGTTTCCACCTTTTGGCTTTTGTGAAGAATGGTTCTATGATGGCATATCACTTCTAATTGATTCCATTTCATTCTGCATGGTGATTGCCTACCCAAAGCAAGAACCTATTTGCCATCCCTCTCATACATATCAGAAGGTATCATGCCACTTAAAAAAAAAAAAAAAAAGCTTGCTTAAGTTTTATCTTCTAAAGACTTCAAACCCAGGCCCCTGGGTGGCTCAGTTGGTTAAGTGTGACTCAGGTCATGGTCCCAGGGTCCTGGGATCGAGCCCTGCATCGGGCCCCCTGCTCAGCAGAGAGCCTGCTTCTTCCTCTCTCTCTCCAGCCCCGGCTCATTCTCTCTCTCTCTCTCTCTCAAATAAATAAATAAAATCTTTTTTAAAAAAATAAAGGCTTCAAACCCTTCTTGCCTTAGCATCAGGCTGCTGCTGGGCAAAAATGAGGCTGCATGGTGTGGGTAGGGAAAGGCAGCCCCGGCTGCCTTACGGAACTCGCTTCTCTCCAACCCTGTCCATCCCTGTCCACCGCAGATCAAAAATATTTGCCATGCCACGGACGAGGTTCCTGTAGGCCTTTGAGATAGTTTTCAGTTTAAGAATGGAATTTTTTTATTTACAAGTTTTTGTGTGGGTGTGCGTGAGTGCGCGTGTGTGTGCCAAAAACTTATCATCCATGGTAACCGTGGCAAACTGCTAAACGGAAAAACCAAGTACACTAATGATCGTGATGCTTTCCAAAGTAATGCGAAGATTCGATGCCATTGCAGTAAAAAGTCATGCTAGGATCAAATAGGTAATTTCGAAGTTCATTTGGAAAAATAAATGAGTGACATACACAAGAAATTTCTGGAGACAACAGAAATGGAAAGGGCATGCACACTCTGGCTGTTAAATGTGCTACGAAGCTGTAAGTAATAATTCAATAGTGTGAAAATAGCACTAGAATAGGAAGGTGGCTTAATAAAATATAGTCAAGACCAAAAAGTAGACCGCAGTTATGTACAAACTTATAAATGTGATAAAGTGGGATTTCGGCTTGTAGAAAAAGGCATGAAAATTCAGTAGTGTTGTGGCAACTGCTGAGCTTTGGGGGAAGAAAAAATGTAAGTCTCTGCATCACAAAATATGTAGAAAAACAAAGGGAAAAATGTCTAGGTGGGCTGCAGAGTTACATAGAAAAAGGAATCCTGAGAGAAGAGGAAGGAAGAAGAGGGGGAGGTGAATATATAGGCTGAGGAAAGACTTTCTAAGCAAAACATCAAAGATGACAATTATAGAGAAAAAATTTGATAGACTTAACTATATGGAAACTGAACATTTTAAATTTAATAATTCCTCAAAATTTGGGCAAATCTTTTTAGTTTTTGTGGCAGAAAATCAGTTGCTATTTCATATCTATGTGACAAATCAATAGTAATACTTAAGAGTGAAAAACGGGCAAAGAAAATGCACAATCACAGAAGAAAATAAACATCTAATAAGCCTTGTTCAAAGGTGATCAATTAAGTGACTCTTTCATTCACATAAATCCAAAGCCAAACATGGGGGAACCAGTTTTCTTAAACCGGAAATGTTAAGGGGGGGAAAATGCTACCCAATTTTGGCTAGAGTTGGAGAAAAAGTCATTACTGGAGGGAAAGTAAATCGTGTATTTATTGTAGAGGTAATGTTACAGTTTGTTTTTTAAAGCCTTAGATATGTGCTGTCTCTTTGAAATGTTCTAGGTATTTGCCCCAAGGAAATAAACTGAGGACTTTAGCTATAAGGATATTCACTGTAGTACCCTTTATAATAAACAGATTATAAAATAGCATTGCATCATGAAACCAATTATGTTAAAAAGATGTATGTGGGTATTGGAAGATACTAGAAGGAGATATACTAAAATGTTAGCTGTTCTTGAAGTGGTGTGATTTATGATTGCTTTTCATTTTCTTTGAGCTTTTCTAAATTTTCAAAATTTCCTTCCTGTAGACTTTTTTAAATTTGAAAAACAGAACTTTTGAAAGTTCACGGTCAGTTAAGTTCCCCCGTTTTTCTGACTTTGAAAGTCAAGTTCCATATTCTTACGACACAAATATCTCTTTCACAGTTGTGAATGCATCATCTTTTCTGGCCGCAAGTAGGCCTAGTCTTAAGTGAAAAGTGAAAGAGCTGAATTCTATTGTGATGTGGCATTGACTTGTTCTCAGAAATGCATGCACAAGAAATGATATGCACTTATTTCAGGAAGAAAATTGGGTGCTGTTCTCTATATTTCCAGGTATCTTTCATGTTTATACATGATATAGAAACACTCTTTACACAGCAACAAATATATAATCTATAATATATTAATAAATATAGAAACACTGTTTACATAGCAACAAATCTATAATCTATAATAAAGATGGGAACCTGTAAGTCTCAAGGGCATAGCAGAGTAGTGTGTTCGTGTTGATGATGTGGTAGTGACTTGAAATAAAAGGCAATATCTTAAGCAATCAGGGTGTGCTGAGTCATGGCAAACCGGGCTTTGGTCATATATCTGTCTACGTATTAGGTTAATGTCAATGTGCAGATGGTCTTTTTTTTTTACATCTGGGGGCTTATGTCTTAACTGCCCCTTGTCCGTGATATTGACAAATGCTTTGTGGTTCATTATCTTATTTTAGGACATTTTGCAGAAGTCATTTCTGCAAAGGCTGCAAGCAGAATGTTAGTGCGGGTCCTGTCTAAGCTGCAGAACAGGATGTCAGTGCTGTTTTATCTTAGCTGTCCTGACTCCATATTTTCTTGTTGGGGACCCTGGCCTGACTAACCATCCACCTCACAGTCCAACTCACTCCTAACCGAATGACCATACATCCCATTTTCTCATTTTTATGTTATTTCTTCTTTTGGAAAGGCATTTTTAATGATATGTTCGTAATTGTGGTGAATGCTTATACTTATGAATATTAAGAAACATATTTCTCTCCTTTTCTTCCTGGAACTCTGAATACACTTTCCTGTGGTTGCTAAGCACATAATACAATTCTATGAATGACTCAGTGTTGTATTTACCATATTATGCTACGTCTGAATACCTGTGGGAAATGCATTGAACCCAGTAACAGGCAGAAACTATATACTGCTAGTCCATAGGCTTCAATTAGGAAGTTTAAATTAGACTAAAGGGGAAGTTTTAGCCTAAAGATATCAGAACTATAGTGCCTTTAAAGGGAACTATTGCCCTATCCCATAGGATGTAATTTATCGGGACAAAGTAAAAGGTAATAAATGTAGCAAGCAGGTGTTTTGCTTGATGGATCCTTTGGACTCGGTAATGAAAAAGGAATACAAGAAAATGTGTCTTCTTCCTTTTCAGAGCAAAGATAATCCCTCTTGTCTGGACAGTTGCACATTTTCAATCCCTGCCCCTCATCGCTAAGAGGAGACTGCAGTGTAGACTGCGCTGGAAAGTTCTTTGCCCTGTCTTGTTCCCGTTCACAATTACGTTTCACATTAACAGACAGAGACTGGGGGGAATTTCACTGAAACAACTTGAGTATGAGAAACAGAGGGGTTTTATATCCCTGATATCTGGATAGTGATTTCACCAGCACATCACCGAGAAACCTGCCGAAATGTGTTATTACTCCCTTTCCAGTTGGTGTGGGCTTTGGTTAGTCTAGTAGCTGGCAAATGAATGCCATACCAGAGTGCCATTTCTCAGCCAGAGCTTTTGAGAAAGACCCCTTTCTCGCCAGCCCAGCATTCTTCTCCACCTCCACATTGTAGAAGCAATTCCAAACAGAACCTGTTAAACTCGTAAAACTCGTCAGTTGTTTGCGAAGCTGGATGCCATCAGCCAGGCATTTTACCAGTTTTCGGTTCCCCTGGATCAATAACCGCACATAATGTTAATGACTGACCAGATGCACTTCAGTTCCTGACCCTGTTCTACATCAGAAAGACCCCCCAGACGAAACTCAGCAACGGAGAAAGGGGCAAGCCTACCAGGGTGTGTCCAAGGAAACACATGTTGGGGCTGGCAGGACCTTCAGGGGGTTCCAGCCTCTTTATTTTCCTGATGTGGACTCAGAGGTGCGGAGAGAAGTGACTTTCAGGTCTATGGAGTGAAGGTATTTAGCTCCTGCTTTGACGCTGAACTGATGTGAGAGTTAAGTCCGGCGCTGCCACGCTTTGGTTGCCTTTGGGCAAGTTCGATTCCCAGAATCTTACCTTATAAAACGGAGCAGTTAGTCTCTGCTCAACCAGATTGTTATAAAGGTGAATGAGTTAACCTTTATAATGTTTCCAAAATATAACAAAGATGGGAATCTGTAAGTTTCAAGGGCATAGCAGAGAGTTGTGTGTTCATGTTGCTGATGTGGTAGTGACTTGAAATAAAAGGCAATATTTAGGTATATCTAGTTTTCTGTAGCTATGGGGTATAAGCTAAAGAGACAGCATGGGACGCCGTGGCATTAAAACCAGTGCGTCCAGTCTACAAACCAATGTAGCATTAACAACAACCTGAGTCCTTAGCTCTTGTTCCATTTATCTTCAGATTTCAGTTATTCATTCCGTAAAGCAAATTCAAGTGTTGAAAACCTGCATACTTTAAAAATTCAGTTCATTTTGCAGAAGGGGATACATAAAAATCTTAGAAGTTGGTTCTGGCCAGTGTTGATACAGAACTCTAAAGCTGATTAAAAATATTTTCTCTCAGTCACTGAAAATGTAGTAGAACATTTCTGAAAGTAGAATGCTTATATATAATTGGACAATACACGTGTAAATTCTAAATTGGAATAACACTTCGTTGAGGATATACAAAATATCGTTGGTATAACGAGGAAGACAGTGAATCAAAAGAAAGGGACCACATCAGAATTGGAAACTTTCTGTCTGATACCTAGAAGGATGGCCAGTTGATACCCTATGCTATTATGCTATTATCAGACCCCAGCCACATGTTATTCGTGTTTTTGATTTAAATATGTTTTAAGGGGCGCCTGGGTGGCTCAGTTGGTTAAGCGTCTGCCTTTGGCTCAGGTCAAGGCCCCAGGGTCCTGGGATCGAGCCCCACGTCAGGCTCCCTGCTCAGCGGGGAGTCTGCTTCTCCCTCTCCCTTTGCCCCTTCCCCTGGCTTGTGCTCTCTCTCAAATAAATAAATAAAATCTTTAAATAAAATAAATATGTTTTAAATTTCTTGGGCAATTGATTTTACTAGAGTGCAATTCATAAACAATTCTAGTCATGATGTTACTTGGCTGCTGGCTCTGCTATAAATAACAGATTTGATTAATTGGAAGATGTGCTCCCTCTTTTGCTGGGGGAACCCCTGCCGATCCCATTGGGAGGAGGCTGGCTGTGGAGGATGAGTCAGCTGGAAGACTTCCAAGAGAAGTAATGACCTAGGATTCAGAAACCTGGCTGCGCTACTTGTTAGTCACATCACCTGGAAAAAGTTGCTTATTGTAGGGGCAATGAGAGTCACCTCCTGGAGGCAAGGGTGCTTATCTATAAATGGTTAGGAGAAGAGGAAGTTTCTTGAGAGAGAGATCTATAAAGTATGTGAGTTTTGAACTGCATGATAAGGCAGGTAAAAGTAAGGGAGGACATTGGTAAGAAATGACTAATGGCTAAGCAATGAAATTAGATAACAGCCTAAATTTGAGGGTAGATGTGTTGGAAGATGGAAGCAAAAAACAAAAAACAAAAAACCACAAAACTCCTGAAACTCCCTTTGTTTTGAGAAAATTCCCTGTCTTCTCCAGCCTGACATGGACTGCATATTTCCACTTTGGTGGAAAAAACCAAAGTGTCTGTTCAGTTGTCCAAGCTGATGAGGTTTAGAACTGGGAATGATTCTATCTAGGTTTGCTGAAGGTCAAATAAACTCACGTTAAAATGGCAGTTAATCTGGGTGTCTGGGTGGCTCAGTCAGTTAAGCGTCTGCCTTCGGCTCAGGGACCGAACCCGGCATCAGGCTCCCTGCTCGGAGGGGAGTCTCCTTCTCTCTCTCCCTCTGCCACTCCCCCTGCTTGTGCTCTCTCTCTCTCTCTCTCTCTCTGTGAAATAAATAAAATCTTGGGCACCTGGGTGGCTCATTTGGTTGAGCGACTGCCTTCGGCTCAGGTCATGATCCTGGAGTCCCGGGATTGAGTCTCACATTGGGCTCCCTGCTCAGCAGGGAGTCTACTTCTCCCTCTAACCCTCCCCCCTCTCATGTGCTCTCTCTCTCTTTCATTCTCTCTCTCAAATAAATAAATAAAATCTTTAAAATAAATAAATAAATAAATAAAAATCTTTAAAAAAAACTGCAGTTAATCTTGTTTATCTCAAAGTTTTCTTGGGTAATTGTTAAGAAAGTTTTGCTTGGATGATCAATGGGATTACATCTAGGTCTTTTGCAAATAGGATAAAGTGCTAAAGCATTGATTACCGGACATAGGTTTGCGCCTTTAAAGGATATTTGGGTCTGTTGGTAAAAAATGGTGGTTAATCTTGTCTGTCTCCAAGTTTTCATGGGCAATTGTTAAGAAAGCTTTCCAAGTCTCTGGTAAAGGATATTTGCGTCTGTTGGTAAACATGCTAACTGTCCACCCAAACTCAGGAAGAAAACGCCAATGGTTTTCCTAGAAAGATTGAGAGAGGCTCTCATTAAATACACAGCGATCGCCCCAGGTTCTCCCGAGGCCAAGATCATTCTCAAAGATGCAGTTGGCCCCAGATACTTGGAAAAAACTGCAAAAGTTTCCTGTTGGCCCCGAGGGGACCCAAGAAATGCTCTAACGAGCTGCCAGGAGATTTTTTACAGTTGGGACTGAGGGGAGAGTGAGGAAGAGAAGCTAAGGAGGAAGGTTGAGACTTTGGTTGCAGCCTTGCGTTGCCAGCTCAGCCTCCCAAGGCTCTGGCCTCCGTGGCCGCCCAGGACACTCGAAGTGCGAATGCCCCCAATGGCAAAAACCAAGGCGCAGTAACCCCTGTCCCGCTTGTGGAGGGGGACGCTGGACATCTGGATGCCCTCGGGGACCTCAAGCTGTGAGGGCTCAGGTGGCCGGCGCCCCTGATCGGGACTGATGGGGCCCGGGGCTCTATGTGGTGGTTCTTCCGGAACAGCTCACCATAGGGAGCCCAGAGCCTCAGGGACTTTTGGACATAGGAGGAAAACCAGTCGATCTTCTTCTTCATACTGGAGCCACCATTTCTGTGCTACTCTCCGCCCCGGGCCAATTGTCCAACCGCAGTGTTGTCGTTAAGGGGGTCACTGGGCGACCCAATAGTCAAATTCTTTTTTTCTCGCCTTCTGGAGATAATCTGCATTTCTGAAATGAATGGATTGATTTCCTTCTGGGCAGAAGATGGAAGATGAGACCTTATGAATTCACCCTGATCTGTTCCAGCACACTCCCCTTTCTCATCAAAGCATGCCCTTGAACTTCCTGATGCAATGTATCTGAATATCATTTTTTGGAATGTGGCCCAGACTCAAATGTTTCTCATTGTCTCATTATGTAACTAAGGAAATGTGTTTCCTGGGAGTTTTAAAATTCCAGTCTGTAGTCTAGCTAATCTGTTTATCCCTGTAGATAAAAGGGAAAAAATATGTCAAATATTGTTTTTATCTTGACTCACCCCCATCCTCATTCACAAGTTGTGCTGTTGACACTATTAAGGAAATCAGAATCTTTTCTGAGCACCTGCCAAATTACTTGTTCCTGGTGAATGTGGAAATAAATGGCTCTTTTTTTTTTTAAAGGCTGCATTGTACTATTCCAGTGCTTAAAGTAAACTTGGACAAAATGTCACACCAAGCTACTTGAAAATAAAGAATCATGTCGTCTCATTTTGTGAGTTAAAAGTATGGACACATTGTCACACATGCTTCATTCTTCTCGTTTCAGTGACTCTTGCCTTTTCATTTAGTTTGCTTCCATATTTGTCACTTTAAAACGATGTCCTCTTGTTGCTTTGATTTTCTTGAGTGGCATCATCTACCCTCCGTCTCCACCATCCTAGGCGCACACGTTGATTCTGCCGGGTATTGGGCAGGATCCTCAGGAGGAACAATGCCCACCTATCACACAGGGCGGTGACCCCCTTCCTGGATGGGAGGGGGCAGGGGGTGGCTTGAGGAAAGCCAGCGGGAGGACACAGGGTGAACTGGTCCTTGGGAGATGAGACTTCACCAGGCTGATAAAGGGGAAAGGGGGTCAGGCAGAGGAACCTGTAGGAGCAAAACCACGGAGTGGTTCTTGATAATCAGCAAATGTGTGTTTGTATAAATGTGTGCGTGTGCAATCTCATGGCCGGCTGCTTCGGCAGCACCAGCTGGCGGCCGCCGCGCGTGCTCTGAAAGAACTTGCCCTGCTCAGGGGCGCCCTCATTCCGCAGACAAGAGAAGTGCCGCGGTTGTAAAGCAAGGCACCGCCATGTTCTGACTTGGTTTTGAGCCATCTCTTGAGCAGGAGAGAGAGAAGTGGGAGGCAGGGAGACTGGCTAGGAGGCTGTTTATTGTAATGCTTCAGGTGACAGATGTCAGACTTGGACAGAAGCGATTGTACTGGAGAAGAGAAAAGCAAAATTAACGTGGTGAGGGAAAGGTGGGGGGTGGTGTTTAGCCTGGTGTCTGGATGAATGGTGAAAACCACGTCCAAGAGTTAAGATAAGGACTCGTAACTCTTAGGTGTTGGCGAAGGAGGAGGGCTAGGGCTTGTGGACGTGAGTGTGGGTGAATTTGCCTTTGGATACTTTGGAAGCTAAAAAAAAACCGAACAGATTCTATATGCTCAACATCACTCATCATCAGGGAAATGCAAACCAAAACCATAATGAGATATCACCTCACACTTGTCAGAATGGCTAAAATAAAAAAAAAAACCCAAGAAACAACAAGTTTTGGTGAGGATGTGGAGAAAAAAGAACCCTCTTGCACTGTTGGTGGGGATGCAAACTCGTGTGGCCACCCTGGAAAACAGTATGGAGGTTCCCCAGAAAGTTAAAAATAGAACCACCCTACAATCCAGTAATCACACTCCTGGGCATTTACCAAAGAATACAAAAACACTAACTCAAAGGGTTACATGTACCCCCATGTTTATAGCAGCATTATTTATATAAGCAAAATTATGGAAGTAGCCCAAGTGCCCACTGATAGATGAATATATACCATCGGCTGAAATGGACTGTTCTAATATTTAGAGTGAAATTGAATACAATACAGGTCAACCCACTTGGAAATAAAAGCGACTAACATAACAATACTTTTTTTTTTGAAGAGTATAGAGCTGTCAGCTCTCCTACCTTCCATACTCTGTTTTTACCTTTATACCCATAGCTCGTATTTATCCGCTTGTGTTTCCTCTCTCAATATTCTTTTCCCATCTTCCCATATAGTGGGAAGTAATAGACACTGGGACGTCTTTCCGGTCTGTGCCCTGCAGAGTTGGTCAACTACCGCCTACTCTGTCCTTCTCTAAATGTCTCCTTGAAGCATTGGGAAGCTCAGATTGATAGCATTTTCATCCCCATTCATTGAGCCTTGAAGCAGTGGGATACATGAAAACTTTATTATTCTGGAAGTGGAATTTCCGATTATGGGTACGGTTCAAGACTTTGGCGACCTTCAGCAACTGTTCTGCCGAGTATAAAATTGAGCTTATGTATCTTTCATGACGAAACAATAATGGCTTGCATTTTCTGGGCGACTTCAGTGTGCCAGCATGGTGCAAAATCCTGAGCTCACACCAACTCATTTTATGCTTTTGTAACGCGAGGTTAAATGTGACATTTCCGAATCCCCCATGTATTTGGCAGTCTTCGAAGCTGGAGAACAATAGATGCCAGACATCGCTGTAGAACCTGTTCTGCTACCATCACCCGTCCCCCGCCTCCAGGCTACACGAGACAAAGTGGAAAAAACAATCCACTGAGAGAAATCAGGACTTGAGTTTGTCATTCCGCATTTTTATGCTGGAATAGAAAGCTGTGTTCTAAAAGACAGCTTTAGAAGCATGTCAGACTCAATCTGTTGTATGGTTCAGGATAGCTCGAGTTTTTGTTTTGTTTTTTTCTTTTTTTTTAAAGATTTTATTTATTTATTTGTCAGAGAGAGAGAGCACAAGCAGGGGAAGGGGCAGGCAGAGGGAGAAGCAAACTCCCCTCTGAGCAAGGAGCCTGATGCGGGGCTCGATCCCAGGACCCTGGGATCATGACCTGAGCCGAAGGCAGATGCTTCACTGACTGAGCCACCCAGGCACCCCTCGAGTTTTATTTCTTATAAAAACCAAAACCCCTTGGACTCCACATGTGTCCTTTTCGGTTCCCAGAGTTTGGAGCAAAGGCTCGGTATACCCCACAACCGCAAAAGTCCATTTTCCCATCTGAACTAGTAAATATTAAATAAGTAAACTAGTAAATAAGTGGAAAAGAAGTGTTATTATGAATATCTGCCTAGAATAAGGAATGCAAGGATATTGTGAAGCGAGCTTATGAACTCCCCCTCCCCTTTCCTTCTTGTATTGCTCTTGGGCGATGTTGGCATTTGGAGTTTGTTTAGTTTTCAGTTCACACCTCCATTAGTTTCCTAGGGCTGCCGTAGCAAAGTAATACAAATCGGTGCCTTAAAACAACAGGAAGGTATTCTCTGACAGTTCTGGAGGCCAGAAGTCGGAAAGCAAGGTGTTGGCAAGACTATGCTTTCTCTGAAGTTGAGCAAAGGCTTCTTCCTTGCATCTTCCAGCTTCTGGTGGCCCCAGCCCAGAGCTCCCTGGCTTGTGGCTGCATGACTTCATCATCATGTGGCCTTCTCCCTGTGTGTCTGTGTCCAGGTTTCCCTCCTTTTAGAAGGATACCAGTCATATTGCATTCAGGGCCCATCCTACTCTGGTCTGACTTCATCTTCATGCAGTGAATTACATCTGCAAGGACCCTATTTCTAAATAAGGTCACATTTTGAGATACTGGGGTTTAAGACTTCAACATATCTTTGGTGGTGGGGGTGAGGGGACACAACGCAACCCATAGCAACACTCAGTTACGTTTCCAGGCCACCCGGAAGCAGAATCCCCAAACAGGGCACTTTTGTGGAGAAATCTCAGGTTGTCTCTGAAGGCTGCCTTCTCCTGGGAGCCTGTGCCAGCTGCTGGCATCCAGCATTCTCAGATTCTCCACCAAGACACAAGGGATTTCTTCCCATTGCTGGCCCTGAATTATGTTGGTTATGCCTCCTAGAATCTTCACTGTATAAATGTGGACCATTTGACTTGAGCTGATAGAAAGAAAAAAAAAATTCAGGACAGAGCAGAGACAGAGAAAGGAGCAAGGGATGCCAGGGTGCCATGCGAATACATCAGAAAGGGGCGCCTGGGTGGCTCAGTGAGTGAGGTGTCTGCCTTCGGCTCAGGTCATGATCCCGGGGTCCTGGGATCGAGCCCCGCATCAGGCTCCCTGCTCAGCGCGGAGCCCGCTTCTCCCTCGCCCTCTGCCTGCCGGCCCCCGGGCTTGTGCCTTCTCTCTGACAAATACATAAATAAAATCTTAAAGAAAAGAAAAGGAATATGTGAGATACATCAGAAACACGGTGCCAGCCCCGGCTCCCCCTATTCTGCTTCTTACAGAGCCTGCAAAATGGACATTGGTCGGAATCGCTCTTCAAGTGCACGTTGCGCAGAGCGGCTCCCGGCGAGCGCACCCCGTCTCTGCGAGCTACCGAGACGCAAGGTCGCCAGTCGTACAGGGCAATGGGCGCTGCGCCCCTGGCCAGAGGCCAGGAGCCCAGGGGGATCTCATTTGACAGTCACGGTCAGGCGGAATTCCGCGCGGACAGTTTGGGGCATTTTCCCAAGAACGACTGATTAAGTTTGTGATCTAAAATTAAAACCATTTAATATAAATATACTTATATAATAGATGTAGATTGTATATTGTGTTATATATAATTATATGTATATAATATTTAATCTAAAACAGAAAAACTCTTAGGAAAAAAAAAAAACTAATTCTAGGACAATTCCAAACAAGTGAAAAAACTACTGCCTTCTGTGTGTAATGTATCTATTGTTTTGCATAGGAATTCAAGAATAGAGTCTGCTCAGTTCATACGGAACAGGTTATTATGTATTTCTGCCCTTTTCGACCTCGGCAGGGACTTTGCCTCATTCTTAATAGGCGCTCCCTTCGTGTCTTCCTCCAGCCGCATCTAACACCATACCTGGTACACAGTGGATGCTATACAAACAAACAAACAAACAAATAAATATTAATCTCAGCAAAATAAGCAATTGATTTTATGCCTTATGAGGGAAATCTGTCATGGCTAAAGATGACATTTGACTTTGCAAGCCTTGGTAAGCCTTAAAATCTCGAGGATAACTAAGATTACTACTTTTAAGAATTAAAAGAGCAATATAACAAGAAACTTTTTGATGCCTTCAAAATTTGTGTTGTTTCCCACAAAAGATTTGAGAGGTGAAGCTAGAAGGAGGACTGCCGGCTTGGAAACCAAATTTAGGCTTGATCAAGGCAAACACGGGATAGTGATTAAAATGTGACCAAAACCTTTCTGTATTTAATGAATGATTCCAAGTAAACAAATAACAGGAAGATAAAAAATATAGCCATTTATACTGCTTGGCATTCAACTGGGTCATTGTGTTGAGCAGGAAAACAGAGGTTCTTAACCTTTGCTTTTTTCTGTTTTGATGGGAGGTGACAGGGTTTAGTGGAAATAATTCGGGTCTTATATAACGGTGGCATTTGCTGTGTGTTAATTTTAAACTTTTGGCGGGTGGGAAATTAACTTTTTTTTTTCAGTTTTCTCATGCATGAAATCAAGACAACAATATCTGTACTATAATTTGATGAGAAGAACTGAGAAAGTATAGTGCACCATGCTGTCTTTCATCCTCTGATTCCTATATCTCCTTTCAGAGACTGGCGCAGGACTTGGCTTCCTACCAGGGTAAATCTCAAAGGAGTTGCTGCTGCGCCTGCCCTCTCACCCTTGTCCCTCCCCACCCCACTCCAGTCAGTCTCTGTCCCCAGAATTCTACGGGAATGGCTCCTGTGAAGTTCACCAGTGACTTCCATCTGCTATCTCATGTTCAGTCTTCTGTCCTCCGAGCAGTGTCTCAGGGCTGAGCACTCTATCCTTCTGACAACACGTTTCTCCAGGCTCCCGAGACTTCACAGCTGTCTGGAATTCCTCTCACGGCACAGTCCATTTTTCATGTCTCTGTAGTTCCCTTCTCGTTGTGGGTTTCTAAGTGTGAGGGTGCTCCAGGACCCCGCTCTGGGACAGATTTCTCTTCTTCTCCCCTCCCTGCCTAGGCCATCAGGCCATCTCATGCATATGCCAATGACTCTTGGTCTGTCATCTCAGGAATGACCTGTGGCGCTGTTGTCCACCGGGAAGTCTCATAGGCACCTCAACCTCAGCCCCACTGAACCTCCCCCGATCTTCATCGCCCTCCACCTCTTGACTAGTCTTCCTTTTCTGACTCCGTGACTCTACCTTCCATTTAATGGTTAGGGGGAAAAAAACTAGAAGTCATCCTGGACCTCATTCTTTCCTTTTTCCCGTCCAACCCATCAAGGTTCTATTGGGGTTGCTTCCAAAATGTATCTTGAATCCAACCCTCATCATCTCCATGGCTAAAACTGGAATGCAGACCACCCTGATTACTCACCTGGGTTTCTACCCGGTGTCTTGTCCACTGACGATCCCTTTTCCATACAGAAACGAGAGTGATCGCTTAAATCAGATGACACCACCCTCCTGCTCGAAACCTCCCAATAGCCCCTGTTGCTACTAGAATAGAATACAAACTCCGTGGCCCAGCCTCTAGTTGCAACATGACCCGACGCCCGACATGTTCTCCACCTAAATCCTCAGCAGTTCCTCCTCGTCCATCCGGATCCAGCTTCAGTGATCACCTTTCTGTCTCTCTAACACGTCCTGCTTCCTCCTCCCTTGGCCCCTCTGCACCTTCTCTACCTGAGGTTGTCAGGGGCTCCCTCCTCATGATTTAGGTCTTAGATGCTTCCTTCTCAGAGGCTGTCCCTGACGTGCCGGGCAAAGGGAGGCTTCCACCCCATTCCAACACTTCCCTGTGACCCCATTTTCCTCTCTTCTCAGAATCCAGCTCCATCTGATGGTGTATTCGTTACTTATCTCCTTACGCATCAATGGTATGTCTCCTCTCCGTAAAATACACACTCTGTGAGGACAGAGAAATCCATCTTCCTCACGATACATCCCTGGGCCTGGCACAGAGGACATGCTCGTGACATGGGCGTGGAGTGAGTGAGACTTTTAAAATGCTAATAAACAGTAAGCGTTCAATAGATTTGGTTTCTCCTGTCCTTTTTTTTTTTTTTGGAATGAATTTAAAATCTATGATTTTTCTTTGTGTATTTTTACTCTGATGCCCATTATTGTCTCCGTGTGGCAGGGTCCAGGCTTGGGGTTGAGGATACCAACATGAGTAAAATCTGGTCCTTTGGAAAGTTGCAATCTGGTAGGTGAGGTAGGCATGTAAGTAAGGACATGTTTTAAAAAATTGTGTAAATATACGTACCTCTATATGATACATAATATGATATTTATCCTTTTAACCATTTGTAAGTGTACCATTCAGTGGAATTAGATACTTTCACAATGTTGTGCAACCACTATCTATCTCCAAAGCTTTTCATCATCTCGACACAACTCTGTGCCCATTAAACAATAACTCCCCCCGCCCCTGATCCCAGGTCACCTCTATTCTACTCTCTGGCTCTATGAAGTTGCCGATTCTGGGCATCTCCTGTAAGTGAAATCATATAATATTTGTCCTCTGTGTGTAGCTTATTTCACCAAACATAATGTTTGCAAGGTTTATCCGTGCTGTAGTATATATCAAAATTTCATTCCTTATTTTTTATTTTTAAATTATTTTTAATTTTAATTTTAATTTTTAAGATTTTATTTATTTATTTGACAGAGAGAGAAAGAGAGCACAAGCAGGGAGAGTGGCAGGCAGAGGGAGAGGGAGCAGCAGACTCCCCGCTGAGCAGGGAGCCTGATGCGGGGCTCCATCCAGGACCCTGGGGCCTTGACCCTAGCCAAAGACAGACGCTTCACCGACGGAGCGACCCAGGCGCCCCTAAAATTTCATTCTTTTTTATGAATAGTATTCCATTATATGTATGTAGCTCATTTTGTTTATCCATTCGTCTGTGGATGGCATGTGGAAATGCTTGAAATACAGCAGGTACTCAACAGTTTCTTTCCTTGTTTTTTGTTTGTTTGTTTTGGTCAGTACAGTTGAGGAAGAAGTAGCATCTGCGAGGTGGAACATTTTGGTATTTTGATAGCATGATTTGCCAATTTTAGGGCTGAGATTAGAGAGAGATGTACTGGGTGAGAGTACCCAGGAGGGAGGCAAGGCCTGGAGCTCAGAGCTCCCATCTATACACAGGGGGGTGGTTTTGGGTTTTGGCGGAAGAGTAAGTTATGCATAAAAGGATGGCTGATGTGGGGGATATATAAATGAGGATGGCTATGGGCTCCCTAAAACCTTGTTCACTGATCCCACCAAATTTAAAACTGCCAAGTGCTGGAAAATACTTGTCAAGACCCAGGATGAGCTTCGGCTGATCTTTTGGCTCTCCCTAGTGGAAAAAAGTGGTATTTTGTTGTCTTAAAAGCCCAGACGCGGTGGTTGTCTCTAGACCCAATTGTAAAGGGGATGGCGTTTGTGTGTTTCTGTTCATGGTGGTGTTTATCTAAACATACCTGTGTCAGTAAGAGGCTAGTTAGGATATCTCCAGGATGTGTCTCATATGGTGCCACGGGACAGCAGAGGCAAGGAACTGCAGGGATCTGCTCACCGTGACTCCGTGAGTTCAATACTTGCCTTGCAAGAAATGAACCCCTATTAATTACATGCAGACCAGGACACACAAACTCTGAGACCATAGAGTGTTTATATGGCGCAACGGGAAGTCCTGTGGCTCTATCTGCTTGGTCTGAGACCGGTGGGCAGGCTCAGAGCTCCTGGTGTCTTTTCTAGTGCTTTCTCTTCTCTTATGGTCTCCTGCGGGCAAGTTTACATCGGCCTCTGCCCGGTGGCTTTGCGGGGCTGCGCTGGGGTCCTTTTACAAAAACGTCTTTATTCTGTGCTGTTCTTCCCTTTGTCAGCAGGTGGCAGCAAATCTCAGGGAGTAAAATACACGGTCCCAAGATGCAGTCTTTTGCCCCAAATGGGGGCAGGGGGAGAGGGATGAAGCAAATGGGTAGTGATTTACCAGGAGGGCCTCTATCGGAGTTTGCTATGGCCTCCCTAAAGAGACAGAGTGTTGTCCTTGAGAAATGGCTTGCGATTGGGGGTAAATATCAGGGCAAATCTTTCAGGGGCTTTGTCACTTCGGGTACTTCCATGACTTAAACTCTGAGCCCCTGCTAACTTATCTGTAAAGATGAGGACAAACCCTTACCGACCTTTCAGGATAAGGTGCCCCCAGAATGCCTTAGCCTTCTCTACTTCTCTACTTCCATAGTGCACTCTAGAAGTAGAGTACTAGGAAATAATTTCGGGGAGAGACATGACCGAATGCCTCTCCTCATCGTTACTTCGTCAGCTGACAACAGCTCAATTTATATTAACAACCTGACTTCTAGCCTCTGCACAGATAAGTAAAGGAAGGGTTTATTGGTTCCCTGTCGCCGCCCCAACAAGCTCCCACAGAGGTTGATTCTCTTGCGGTCTGAAAGCTGGAAGTCTGGCAGGGTTGTCCCCCATTCTGGGGCATTCTGGGGCCTGTGGCCACATCACTGCAGTCTCTGTCTCAGGGTCACATTGCCTTTTACTCCTTTGCGTGCAGAATCTGCCTCGGCCTCTCTCTAATAGGCAAACGTGAGTTTGTATGTAGGGCCCATGCAGATAATCCAGGGTCATCTCTCCTTCTCAAGATCCTTAATTTAACTGCATCTACAAAGACTTACCATATAAGGTAACCTTTTGCGGGCTCCAGAGATTAGAACCTGACATCTTTGGGCAACCAGCTTTTGGCCTCCTGCGGAGGGGATTCGAGAGGCCATTTGCTGCCCGACATGGCACCCAGGACGCGGGCGGTGTGGTTACCTGGGCTGAGATTCCTCAGTAATCTCTCTCTCCTCCATTCCACAATAGGTGTTCAGGGAGTTGCAAGAAACTTTCCGACCTGGCAAATGTGGGAAAGGCAGAAGTGTTAGGGGTATAGAAGAATTAGAAAACATTACATCGAGGCCTTCAATGTCTGCATTTGGCGAGACGCATGGAGTGGAAGAAAGTTCGTGGACATTGCCTCCAGCTATTCAAATGTGCCATTCCAGGAGGAAGGCAGCTACAGACACTATGTGAAGAAATGGCCAGGGCTCTGCTCTGATTTTTGTAAAATAAGTTCAGACTTCCCCTCAAAGAGTGGCTAAAGGAACTTCTCCAAACATGAAAGAAAAGGTAAAACAATAAAATTTGGAAAACTAGGAAGAAAGAGACAACAAAGCAAGAATGTTGGTTTTCAGGATTCAGATTCAACATAATGCTAGAAAGTCTAGCATAGAATATTCCCCCAAATCTACAAAGTACTAAAACTAATGAGTGATTTTGGCAAGGTTACAAGATATAAGATTACAATACAAAAAGCAATTGTATATCTGTGTACTAACCATGAACAGGTGGACACTGACATTAAAAAGACAATACTATTTATCATTTGCTAAAAAAAAAGAGAAAAATAGGTAGAAATCTAGCAAAACATGTATAAGACTTGTATGCTAAAAACAACAAGTGCTAATAAAAAGGCAAAGAAGGTAGGGGTGCCTGGCAGCTCGTTGGTTGAGCATGCAACTCTTGATCTCAGGGTCGTGAGTTCAAGCCCCGTGTTGGGCTCCGCACTGGGTGTGGAACCTACTTAAAAAAAAAAAAAAAAAAAGCAAGGAAGGCATAAATAAATGGAGAGATATATCGATTCATAGATTGGAAGACCAAATATGGTAAAGATGTGAATATCTCCAAATTGATTTACAGGTTCAACGCTGTTTCTAACAAAGCCCTAGCAAGATGAAACTTTTGTAGATGCCAAAATTCTAAAATTCACATGGAAAGGCAAAGGGACGGAAGTATCTAAAACAACTTTGAAAAAGGATAAAGTGTAAGGAATCAGCCTACCCAAATTTGAGATGCCCTTTACAGCAACAATCATCAAAACTAGTAATGGCAGAAGGATAGACACATAGGTCCATGTGATAGGAGCGAGAACGCAGAAACAGACACACGTGAATACGCCCCACTGATTTTTGACAAAAGTGCAGATTCAACAGAGGATAGATAGTCTTTTGAAAAGATAATGCCGAGCAATTGGATCTCCATGGGCTGAAAAATAAATAAATACCCTCAGTGTTCAGTCTCACACTTCATACCAAAAAATTAACTAATGAGGGATCATGGACCTAATGTAAAAATGTAAAATTGTGAAGCTTTTAGAGAAAAATATGAGAAAACGTTTAAGATCTAGGTCTAAGTGCAGAATTCTTAGACATGACAAAAAAAGTAGGATCCATAAAAGGAAAAACTGACAAACTGAACTTTAGCAGAATGTTGAGAAGATGAAAAGACAAGCTGCCGTCCAGGAGAAAATATCTGCAAATCAAACCTCTGGCAAAAAAGTAGCATCTAAAATATATTTTCAAACTCTCGAAACTCAACAGTGGAAAAGCAAACAAATAACCAGATTAAAAAATGGGCCAGAGACCTTAGAAGATGTACATATGGGGGGTGCGTGGGTGGGGCAGTAGGTTAAACATCTGACTCTTGGTTTTGGCTCAGGTTATGATTTTGGGGTCCTGAGATTGAGCCCCACGTCGGGCTCCATGCTCAGTGTGGAGTCTGCTTAAGACTCTCTCTCTCCCTCCCCATCTGCCCCCCACCCTGGGCACGCTCACTCTCTCTCTCAGATAAATAAATCTTTAAAAAAAGATGTACAGATGGTAAACAAGCACCCCCAAAAATGCTCCATACCATATGTCATCAGGGAAATGCAAATGAAAACAACAGTGAGATACCATTACACTATTAGAATGGCCAAAATCTGGAACCCTGACAATGCCCAGTGCTGGTGAAGATGCAGAGAAACTGGGTCACTTGTCCATTGCTGGTGGGAATATAAAATAGTACATCTATTTTGGATAACAGTTTGGCAGTTCCTTAAAAAGCTGCCATGTGGCTACCATATGACTGAGCAATTGTGCTCCTGGACATTTATCTCAGATAAATAAAGACTTATGTTCATAAAAGATTGTAGATAAATGTTTATAGTAAGCTTTATTTGTGATTGCAAGAAACTGGAACTATCCAGATGTCCTCCAATGCATGAATGGTTAAGGAAATGGTGCCGCATTCATGCCATGGAATACTACTCACCAGTAAAAAGGAACAAAAGGTTGATACACATAACAACATAGGTGGATCTCCAGAGAAATTATGCTGAGTGGAAAAAAAAAAACACACCAATAATCCCTCAAAGCTCCATCATTTCATGCGTCCATTTACATAACATTCTTGAAGTGGAGGCAGGTGGGAAGGAAGTGTGGCTATAAAAGGGCCACATAGGTCCTTGTGGTGGAAATGTTCTATGTCTTGACTATATCAATGTCAATATCTTGGTTGTGATACTGTATGATGGGTTTGCAAGATGTTACCACTGGTGGAAATTAGGTAAAAGATGCACAAGAGCTCTCTGTATTATTTCTTGCAACTGTGTGAGAATCTATAATTTTTTTAAAATTAAAAATTTAATTTAGAAAATGCTAGAATAGGGGGTGCTTGGGCGGCTCAGTTGGTTAAGCATCTGCCTTCGGCTCAGGTCATGATCCTGGGGTCCTGGGATTGAGCCCCGCATGGGGCTCCCTGCTCAGCAGGGAACCTGCTTTTCCCTCTCCCTCCCCCTGCTTGTGCTCGCTCTCTCTCTCTCATTCACTCTCTTTCTCAAATAAATAAATAAAATCTTTTAAAAAATGCTAGAATAACACTGGGTTCTGGAATCACAGCAATTTTTTCACTTTTTATCTTTTATTATCCCTCTCGACCTTTATTTTCCATAGCCTTTAATATTACTGTCTACCAATGGTTACGAAGGAAGAAATGTAGAGAGGAAAAACAGATTTCTTAATAAATTAGTGAAAAAAATCGGAAGAACCGAAAGGTAAGTTGAGGAACACAGATAAAATGGTCTGAGCTATTGCGAATAGCACACAATCATATTCATTTATGAAGTTTCCTTTTAAAAGGCAGTGTCTTCATTCAGGTCCTCTGAGAAGCAGGTGCCAAGGTGGAAATACACAAGCAAGAGAATTCTCGGAGGAAGATGTGCAGAGGGGCTTTATGAGGGAGGAAGCGGGAGCGGGCAGAGAAGACCTCCACACCTCATGCAGCTCTGACATGAGAGGAGCAGGTAGGACACTCGGTCCACATCGCCTCTCTGAGAAAGTCTTGGCCAGGCTGGTGGGGAGTCCCAGAGCGAGGACTGACCATCAGAAGATTCCTCCACCGGGCAGGAATGGCCTGGCTCTAGTACCCCGGCCTTGTTCTGTTGTTCTCTGGGATCAGACGGGAGGGGATGGGGCTTTGGCATAAAAGCTGTGGCAGGTGTAGGCTCTGCCCCAGCGACACTCAAAGATACATGTGAGTGCGATGCCTCAGGACTTCAAATAATACCTATGCTCTTTGGTGAAGTTAACATAATCATTCTGCTCTTTTCTTTGTAGCCATTAACAGAAAGCTCTTCAAATCATGAACAACTATGCGGATTTTGCCAAGGAGTCGGGAGTAGAAGAAACAGCTGTTAAGTTAGATGCCAGGGTAACTGGGTGATAGCCCCCAACTGTGACAGTTTCATGCGTGGGTGACACTTGAACTTCCTGAGCCTGTTTTGTCTTGCACAAAAGGCCAACAATACTTGCTTTCCTGTTAGAACTTTCAAAGTATAGTCAGAAGCTTGAGGTTCTAATCCCAATTTGCTATTTACCAACAGGGCAATCTTGGACCCATTTTCCTCATCTCTACCCTGGAAAGGACAATAACACCCAACCTTCCCACTTCCAGCTCATGCTGCAACTCACCAGGGATTGCTGTCAGACTCAAGGACATGATAAAGGGCTAAAACCCAATAAGAGTTATCAAAGAAAAAATACAAAATAATGGATGTAAATATTACTTGAAAAGATAAGGAGTCAGATGTCATTTTTGTCATTAGCTGGAGGATGGTGCACAGCCTGGAACCCACCATGCCGGTGGGATGGCTCACACTCAGCCGCACCCCCCAGGGCCTCCGAGCCTCCGTTCCCCTGCCAGGTTCAGATTTCTCTCTCAGATTTCCAGTTCCATTTCCCCTGTTCTGCGCCCTGCCGGTGCCCCTGCACTGAAGGAAATGTCTTTATTGTAATTTCTCACATGGCCCTGGAGTAAGGTTACTTGCCACATTTATTTTATTTGACAGAGAGAGAGAGAGCACAAGCAGGGGGAGAGGGAGAGGGAGAAACAGACTCCGCCCTGGGCAGGGAGCCCGATGCGGGGCTCGATCCCAGGACCCTGGGATCATGACCTGAGCCGAAGGCAGACGCTCACCCGACTGAGCCACCCAAGCGCCCCTCTATGCCACATTTAATTGAATCGAAAATGCCCTCCCTCCATTTTAAGTCATACCATTGTTTTATGTACCACAAAGAGAGGAAAGAAAAAAAAAAACCCGCCAACGAGGCTGTGACAGTGTCTTAATGACATTCCTCCCTGTGCGTGAAATGGTCACACGTGCCTCTCCCTGTGTTGAAACTTCTGTCATCCATTCTGAAGGACTTGACAATCTCCCCGTCTTCGGCTGCACCGCTTGGCTTCTGACGAGCATTCCTTTGCATGTATCTCAATAATTCAATGTGACTGAGCTTCACATCATGTCCTTTAAAGCAGTGCTCTTTGAACTTTTATGGGCAGTCACCTGGGGATTTTGCTGAAATGCAGATCCCGATTCGGTAGGTTTAAGGTAGAGATCGAGATCCGGCATCTCACCATGTCCCAGGTGATGCTGCCGGTCCGTGGACCACAGTTTGAGTAGCGCGGGTAAAACACTTGGTTTGCTTTGCAAGCAACAAAGGAATCGCAAGCATTTCTCCTCTAAGGAACATTCACTTCACAGATAACAGATGTATGCCCCACTGCTCTGTCCCCTCGCCTTCGTGAATACACGGAAGCTTTCCGTTCAGTCCTGAATCACGGTGGAATCTTTCTGAAGACAGTTTACATGGCAGTGGGACCCTGGGCAGTGGGGTCCTGCATCAGGACCACAAGGTACTGATCCTTGTTGAAGTGATGACAACAGCAACGCCTATGAACGAGTTGGCACACCCAGGCGATGCCAACGGGGTCGCGCTGATGCCTGGAGGACAGCGATTGTAAGATGCTCTGCATCACAAGATGTACTCTGATTTCAGAGTTTAGAGTTGTTAAAATATGAAAAAAATGCACATCTTAGAATCAGTGCAAAATGGAAATTAACTCCTTCTTTCCTACTCTTTTTTTTCCTTCTCTCTCTCTTAATTTGAAGAAATTTCCTTCAGGGGTTGATTTAACCTAATGCCTGCTGGAAATTGGCTTTGCTTTTTGGGGGGGGTGAGTTCCCTACCCCATCCGGTCCCATCCAAGACCCTGCTTGAGAGGTCACGGCAGCAGTCACCCCATCACCTTGTTGGAGGTTCTCTGTACTGGGGCTGAATGTCACTTTCCAGCCTGGCTGCTCATCCTCTTCCCCCCGGAGCCTCTGGGGGTTCCGTGAGTTAGGGCCACACCCCTGTGAACCTGCAAAGCCAGGGTCCTGCTGGCATGCTAGGAATGCACTGAGCCTAGCCCAAAGTCGGTTCCTAGCAAACGTCTGGTGAATGCTTTGGTGTGATAGTTTTGAGTTCCAGAGGATGCCTTTTATCTCAGGAGCATCGGTGCTTTCCATCAGCTTGAAGTGAGGCTGGGGAGCAATTTCTATTTGAGAGTAGTTATGCTAGGGATTTTCCCCACCAATTCACATGCTATCAACACTTGGCCTGGAGTGGAGTATCATCGATAGGATAAGTAAACACACGATCAATTTAAATCTGTAGATCCACATTTCCCAAAATATTTTCCATGTAAAATGTTTGAGTGTCTAGGGGATAATAAGTGTGCCAAAGAAATGACTCTGCCTAGCATGTGAATTAAACCCATACCTCTGTTTGCCTCCCACTGAACTCAACTGTAAAACCTGGACAGAATACATAAATTTGAGAAATGCTGGCATAAACCAAGTTAAACAGGTCCTGGATTGTCTTTATTAAGTGTTGTGAATCTATTAGAGGGGCTGTTTGTATTCAGTGTTTTCCAAATATTTGATTAGAGATTTTTTTTTTCCTCAAGGAGTATCCCAAAAGATACGCTGTCTTGTTTCTATGTGTCCCATGTCCCCCCCATATGTGGATTAGATGGGTATGACACTTCTCATCTCTCACCAGGAGATCATGCTTTCTTTTGACAGCTGTTAAATTTTGGGGAAAAAACTTGTCAGTTCATGGTGACCTTAATTTGGCATATCTGATGGGTGGCTATAAATGGCTACTTCTAGTTTACTAATTATAAAAGACTTGCTATTTGTCCCTGTTGGGTGATTCATGTGGTAATAATTAATACAATAATTTAATAAGATTAGCTTTTCTTCCCTAAAACTCAGTGAGCCTCATAAGCCAAGAGGAGCGAAGGAAATGAAAGTAACAAAGCAGCTTATGATCGCACGCAGATGAGTTGCTACATTGAACTCTGCCAGAAAGTTGATATGGAGCAGATCTGAAACGTTGAGCTATTTTCCTAATACTATACTGGGAATTCAGAGGAAGAAAAACCAACAAAGACCTTTGTTAAAAACATATTGAGAAATAATCAACACTTTTGGAATAACATTTGCTCATAGAGTGCCAGCACTTTGTTTCCAACACTGTAGCGGGTAAGAGAAAGTATATTAGATTTTTGTAGTGTAATACATTATCACCAACACAGAGGCTCAAAGCAACACTACTGATTGGGTCAGTTTCCCAGTTTCTTCTAAGTCAGAAGTCCAGGCAGGGCTCACCTGAATCCTCTGCTCAGGATCTCACAAGATGGCAATTAGAGTGGCAGCTGGGATTGTGGTCTCATCTGAGGCTTGACGGCTTCTTTTCAATGCATATGCTACTGGCAGAATACATTTCCTCGCAGCTTTGCAGAATTCAGCTGCATTCTAGCTGTATCTTCAAGGTTAGCCAGAAAGCCTATCTGGCTTTGAACCTCTTTGACTGCTGTTAGGGGCTCATTTAATTAGATCAGGAACATCCTGATCTGATCATCTCTTTTGATTAATTCAAACTCAACTGATTAGGGACCTTAATTACATTTGCAAGATCCCTACTGCTATATAAACTAACATAATCTGGGAGCTTGGCTGGCTCAGTTGGTAGAGCATGCAACTCTTGACCTTGGGGTTGTGGGTTCAAGCCCCAAGTTGGGCCTAAAGCTTACTTAAAAAAATACAAAGAACTATAGGACTACATCAAAATAAAAAAAAAAAAATAAAGTCACATAATCATGGGAGTGATATGCCATTATATTTATGAATTCTGCTCACACTCACGGGGAGGGGATTATGAAGGGCATCTACATGAGGGGCAGGAATTTTGGGACCTATCTTAGAAGTCTATGAATCATGTGAAATTAACACACATCTCCCTTTATTTCCTACTGAGCTCAACTTTAAAATCTGGACAGAATGCTAGAACAGCTGTTTGAGAACTCTGAAAAATAAACCAGCAGGCAGATTGGGGAGAAGCCCAGAATTCTAAGTCCTATCAAAGTAGCAGATATAAATAAGATTGATTGTCTCATAGCATAATACCAAAATGTCCAGGACACAAACCAAAATTACTTGACATATAAAGAACTGCAGAAACCGCCACGCATATGGGAAAAGACAATCAACAGACACCAATGATAAGATGATATAATATTGGAGTTTTCTGACAAGGACTTTAAAGCAGGGATCATAAAAAAATTCATAAGTGTTAAGCAAACTCAAAGACTCTTATAAGTAAAGTTTGCATTTAATTTGGTCTTCCTTTTTCTAGTTTCTTAAGGTAGAAGTTGAGGTAATTGCTTTAAGTATATAGCATTTAGTACTATAAATTTCCCCTAAGAACTGCTTTAAGAGCATTTCACAAATTTTGATATGTTCATTTCACTTCACTGAAAATATTTTCGAGTATCTTTTTTTATTTCTTCTTTAATTCACTTAGTATTTGTTAGTGTATTATTTAGTTTCCATTAGGCAAAAATTTGTGATTTTCCAGAGATTATTTCCACAGGTTATTTTTAATTTGATTCCACTGTGACTGGAGAATATACTTTGTATAACTTGAACATTTAAAAATTTATTGTAATTTGTTTCATAGTCCAGAATATGGTCTATTTTGGTAAATGATCTGTGTGTACTTAAAAATAATGTGGATCTTGCTATTGTTAGGTGGAATGTTTTATAAATGTCCATTATATCAAGTTGGTTAAGAGTGACTTTTTAAATCTTCTATATGCTTGCTGGTTTTCTTTTTACTTGTGCTATCAATTAGAGATAATTATTGAAATTTCTGACTATAATTTTGGGTTTATTTATTTCTCTTTGTAGTTCTGTCAGTTTTTGCTTCGTGTAGTTTGAAGTTCTATTATTATGTGCTTCTGTTATTTATATTGCCACTCCAGATTTCGTTTGACTTGTGTTAGCATAGTGTATCATTTTCTATCCTTTCACTTTGACCTGTGTCTTTATACTTATACTTTATACTTTAAGCACATTTCTTATGGATAGCATTCATTTGCAACTTGTTTTTTTTATTCAATGTGTCAGTCTCTGTCTTTTAATCAGAGGTGTTTAGATAATTTACATTTAATGTGATTATTGATATAGTTAGTTTAGTTTATTATCTTGCTATTTGTTTTTGTCTGTCCCATGTCTTCTTCATCCACTTTGTCTTATTTTTGGCTTTCTTTTGGATTAACTGATTTTTTTTTTTTGTGCTTCCATCAACCCTCCTTTTTGCCTTCTTAGCTATAAACATTTGTTTTGTTATTTTAATGGCTGCTAAAATATGGTGTGTACAGTGTATAAGGTAGTATACAGCTCTAAATTATCACTGTCTTTAGTAATTATCTACCACTTCATGCATGTATAGAATAGAATATTTCCATCTCCTCCTTCTGGTTATTATGCTATTGTTGTCATATATTTTATCTATACATATATTATAAACACCAAAATACATTGTTACAATTTTTGTTTAAATACTCAATTATCATATAAAGAGATTTAATCAGAATAAATAATATTTACCATTTCTGGTGCTTTTTACTCATTTAAGTAGATCTATATTTTCATCTGGTACTATTTTTCTTCTGCTCAAAAGACTTTCTTTAAAATTTCCTATAGTGGGGCGCCTGGGTGGCTCAGTTGGTTAAGTGACTGCCTTCGGCTCAGGTCATGATCCTGGAGTCCCTGGATCGAGTCCCGCATCGGGCTCCCTGCTCGGCAGGGAGTCTGCTTCTCCCTCTGACCCTCCCCCCTCTCATGTACTCGCTCTCTCTCATTCTCTCTCTCTCAAATAAATAAATAAAATCTTTAAAAAAAAAAAAATAAAATAAAATAAAATTTCCTATAGTGTGGGTTTGCTGGTAAATTCTTACAGGTTTTGTCTGTCTAAAAACATCTTTGTGGCACCTAGGTGGTTCAGTGGGTTAAGCATCTGCCTTCAGCTCAGGTCATGATCCCAGGATCTGGGGATTGAGCCCCACATGGATTTCCCTGTTCAATGGAGAGCCTGATTCTCCCTCTCCCTCTGTCCCTCCCCCGACTTATGCGCACTTGAGCCTGTGCGCTCTCTCTCTTGCTCTCTATCACAAATAAATAAATAAAATCTTTAAAAAAACAAAAACATCTTTATTTCACCTTTTTTTTTCACCTTTGTTTTTGAAAGATATTCTTGCTGGGCATAAACTTCTAGTTTGACAGTTTTGTCTTTCAGTATTTTATTTTATTTATTTTTTATTTTTTTAAAGATTTTATTTATTTATTTGACACAGAGAGAGAGATAGCGAGAGCAGGAACACAAGCGGGAGGAGTGGGAGAGGGAGAAGCAGGCTTCCCGCTGAGCAGGGAGCCCCATGCAGGGCTTGACCCCAGGGCCCTGGGATCATGACCTGATCCAAAGGCAGACGCTTAACGATTAAGCCACCCAGGCGCCCCTGTCTTTCAGTATTTTAAAGATATCTTCTTGCCTACGTTGTTTCTGATGAAAAATCTGCTCCCACCCTTATCTTTGTGTCTTTTTATGTAATATCTTATCCCTATCTCTGGATGCTTTAAAATTTTCCATTTATCACTGGTTTCTTTAGCAATTTGATTATGGCAGGTCTTGATGTAATTTTTTTCATGCTTATTTTGCTTGGGGGCTGGTTGAACTTGGATCTGTGGGTTCATAATTTTAATTAAATTAGGAATATTTTTGGCCTTATTTTTCTTCAAATATTTGTTCCATCATCTCTCTTCTCTCTCCTTGCCTTTGGCAACTCCAATTACACATATATTAGGCCACTTGATACTCTTCATTTTTTCAGATTTTTTTCTCTTTGGGTTTTATTTTGCTTAGTTTCTATTGCCATGTTTTCAAGTTTACAAATGTCTCCTTTTTTCCTTCCTTCCTTCCTTCCTCCCTTCCTCCCTCCCTCCCTCTCTCCTTCTTCTTTCTCTTCCTTCCTTCTTTCCTTTCTTCCCTACTTCCTTCCTTTTTAAAGTGGGCTCCACAATTCAGGGCTTGAATTCACGACCATGTGATCAAGACCTGAGCTGAGATCAAGAGTTGTTTGCTGGGGTGCCTGGGTGGCTCAGTCGTTAAGCATCTGCCTTCAGCTTAGGTCATGATCCCAGGGTCCTGGGATCAAGCCCTGCATCGAGCTCCCTGCTCTTCAGGAACCCTCTTTCTCCCTCTCCCACTCCCCCTGCTTGTGTTCCCTCTCTTGCTGTGTCTCTCTCTGTCAAATAAATAAATAAAATCTTAAAAAGAAAAAAAAAAAGAGCTTTTTGCTCAACTGACTGAGCCACTCAGGTTCCCCTCAAGCTTACAAATGTCTTCTTATGCAAAGTCTAATCTACTATTAATCCCATCGGTTTTTCATTTCAGATGTTGCAGTTTTCATCTGTCAAAGTTCAAGTTGGGTGTGCTTTTCTGGAAATATTCTTTATGTTTATACTTAACTCCTAATATCTGAAATACAGTTATAACTACTGTTTCAATATTCTTGCCTGATAGCTAATATTCTAATATCTATTTCAGTTCTGAGTCAGTTTTGATTGATTGATTATTCTCCTCATTATGGGTTATATTCTCCTTATACTTTCACTGTCTGGCAATCCTTGATTGGATGCCAGCCATTGTGTTATTACCTTCTTTGGATGTGAGATATTTTGTTTTCCTATAGCCATTCTTGAGCTTTGCTCTGGGAAGCCATTAAATTACTTGGAAATAGTTTGAGCTCTTCAGATCTATCCTCTGATTTATGAGGTGGATCTGGGTCAGTGTTTGGTCTGGGTCTAAATATTTCCCACTACTGAGGCACCGTCATAAGTATTCTGCCCAATGTCCTGAAAAGTCTGATTTTTTTTTTTTCCAGGCTGACTGTAGGAACAGGCTATATTCTTGGCCCTGTGAGAGTGCCGGCTGGTTTTACCCGATCCTATCAGATTGTGTCTTCCTCGGGCATTAGGTAGTAGAAGAGTCCACCAGGCTCTGCTTGGACTCCCCCTTCTTACCCCATAGCTTGGAGACTCTCTCAAGGTAGTAAGCTGGGACAATAGTAAAGCTCTCCAAATTTGCTTCCTGTCTTTCAGAGACCAATGTCCTCCATTGCCTGATAGCCAGTATCTTGAAAACTGTCGTGTCATATATTTTGCTTTTTGTTTGTGCATCTGTTTCTTTCAGGCAGCAGGCAAAATCTGTCCTTTTTACTCCATCTTGAATGGAATGCCTCTTTACCATGCTACTGAATGCATATTAAATGCATATTGAAACACAGTGTTTTGCTGATAGGAAAATGAGACGCTGAGAGGTTAGAGGTCACAGGGACCAATCCATCCTTTAATCATGATGCTGCCTCCTGGTGGAAGAACATGTGCTTCTCACGTCTTTACAAGAGAAATTGCAATGGCATCTTTCCAACACAGCCCAATACTTGGCTCTAATTATATTTATAAATGCTAATAAGAGTTGCAATCACAATTATGCTAATCTCTCTGTTTAGAGCCAACTGTTGCAACCAATTATGGTCAGTGAGTTCAATTTATAAATTGGAATTTATTAAATCTAGCCACTTAAATATACCTCTGTTTCAGGCAGATTGCCTCTAACATTTATGACTAAAGGTATTTACTTTAAAAATGTCCTAATAAGACATAAGCACTTAGAAAAAGTCTTTTCATCTTTATTTTTCCTTTGATGGTACAGAAAAGGAAAACATGCCTGCAGTCAGATTTTTGGTCTATTTATTAGATAACAAGGGCTCTGTGAAGCTCTTAAAAAATATTTCAGAGGACGTTTTCTTTTCTTTTTTTAAAGATTTTACGTATTTATTTGACAGGAAGATAGAGAACACAAGCAGGCAGAGCGGCAGGCAGGGGGAGAGGGAGAAGCAGGCGCTCCACTGAGCAGGGAGCCCAATGTGGGGCTCGATCCCAGGACCCTGGGATCGTGACCTGAGCCGAAGGCAGCCGCTCAACCAACTGAGCCACCCAGGCGCTCTGAGGATGTTTTCTGAAGAAACTGCCTAGCTCTGGCTCAGAGCCTGATGGGAGCTGCAGAGGCATTGATTAGGAGAAAGCACATATTCTGGATCATGGCAAACAGGAGAGTTGGCAGCCCCGTTAGGCGGTGGAAGACAATGAGGACAGGAAATTAAACACACATAAGATTTCTTTACATTTGCAGGGTGCCTGGCTGGCCCAGTAGGTAGAGCACACGAGTAAAGCACACATCTCTTGATCTTGGGATTATAAATTCGAGCCCCATGTTGGGTATAGAGATTACTTGAAAATAAAAAAAAAATAAACAAATTTCTTTATATTTTCTTTTCATACATTCATTTGGGAATCCATAAAATGTAGAAATGTTAAGTGGATTTAGAACTAGATTTAGGCAAGATTCTGAAGTGTAAATTATTCTCATTGGTAAACTGAGAACTATAACTGAGGTGGTCTTAAAAGCATTTGCTTTCTCTGAGAGTTTATGATTCTCTGATCCAGGCCTTTTGAGGCTCTAGGACCTCATGCTGGCTGGGGCTTGCTTGTGGTACCTGGCAAGACCCACCACAGGGGAGGTTGGCATTTACCAGTGTTTGATCTTCTCTCCCAGGTGTCAACATTTACCTTTTCTGTGGCCCATTTCCTCAAGGCACCATCTTCCTTGGCTAATCCGATCACCCACCACAAGGAAGTTATCACTTATATTAGAGATGAACTGTGGGGTGCAAGCAGGAGGTGTGTCCGATATTAACCAGGGTAAGGGAAGAAAACAATAGAATTCTTATTTGTATTTATTTTTATTTCATCCTTTCTTATTTACATTTTGTTTCATAATGTGCATAATATATTAGTTACAGTACTACACATATGCCATTTAATTATATACACCTACAATAGTACATATATCTAATATACATATATTTAATCCTAAACTTTCCCTAATTGTGTACATCTCTTCTCTCTATGTGGTGGGTCAATGAATCTTGAGGACATCACTGTACTGTGGTTCTCTAGGCTTGCTGCGTACCTGTCACCTTGGGCTCCCCCTTGGCTGCCATCTTGGGACTTCTCATTGCTTCTTTCTTCCATTAGTGCATCTATTTCCTGGATCCCTTGTGTCCCTTTTCCTGAGTATATTTCTTCCAGTTGCTTGCCTGAAAAAAGGTAAAAGGAAGGTAAATCTTGAAAGACCTTGTATGTTTGAAAATATCGTTAGTGTAACTTCACAAGTAATTGATAATTTAGCAGGATATGGACATCACTTTCCTTCAGAAATTTGAAGGCATCGCTTATTACCTTGTAGCTTCCAGTTGCAGTTGAGAAATTCAATATTACTCTGACTCCGATTCTTTGTATAAAACCTGTTTTATTTTTATTTTTGTATTGGAAACTGAAAAGATTTTCCCCACACATTCTCTCCAGAGTAACCATCATGCTGAATTTTAACATTGTAGCCTTTTTTGGGTGAACATTATATAGGTGAAATCACAGAATACATACTTTTTTTGTGTCTGGCTTTTTAATTTCAACATCATGTTTGTGAGATTCATCACAATACACAGCAATAATTATTCAGTCTCAGTGCCTTTTCTAACTCTATCGTATGAATAGAATGCAATTTATGTATCCCAAATGTTCATTTTGTGCATCATCTATTCTTGCTTTATGGATCCGAATATATCTTATCTCTCCAAGAATATTAATTAAATACTTTTTTTCTTACCCCCATATAATCTTTGTTTCTTCCAACTACCTTTAAAATACAGGTTAAGTCTTTGTATTTCATTTTATATGATTTCCTCAAATGTCTGGTGATCCGTGACTTTCTGCTCATGTTTATGCATGAGGTACTAAACAGCTGATTGCTAGAACCCTGTGCTCGTGGGTGGTCTTCCTTGTAGGGTGATCTTGCTGCACTATTTTCTTGGAGGAGATTCCTGATGTTAGTACCCTTCTTTTTTTTCTCCCTCTCTTGAGCTGGTCATATTCCACAGAGAATGAACTTTTAAGCAGAAGTCCAATCCTGACTTCCAGTATTTTGGGAGCCAACTAGGGGAAAAGGCTAGAGAAGCTCTACATTGGTATGTGGGCCCATTTTCAACATGGCTCCCCACCCTCCATGGGCCTGGTCTTTCTTGTCCAGAGACCTTCTGTTTTACCCTGTAGAGAATATACTTCCAGTCTGCTCCTGGTGAAGGCAGGAGAATCTGCCTGGTGCTTAGATTTGGGGAGGTCACCTGAGGGCCTCACTATTTTTTTTTTAACAAACTAAGTAGACCAATTTTCTGTCTTTAGCTCCATCTTTACCTCCAGTTTCAGAAGTATCTGGTGCTACTCTTGAGTTTCTGGAAGCTTCTACAAAGTAAGACAGAGTTTCCATGACATTGCTTTCCATTTTCCAAGTTTTGCTATTGTCCCCTCTCTTTCTCCTTTTGTCTTTCGCATTTATGTCATTCAAAATCCTTTTATTGTTATTATTTCATGAGGGCTTCAGGAAGGAGTGGCCACAGGTAGGTGCACTCATTGCTCTATTTTCACTCAGAAGTCTTGTTCAATAATTTTTCAACTCAACTGTCTACACCTTGACTCTGGTTTTTCTAGAATGGATAAGTTTCCAATACCCAAGAAAGAAGTGATAGTTGTGTCAGAGTTGACAAGCGTTTAATTTTTGTTAATATTTGTATGTTTATACACCTACTCTTTTAGATGAGCCTAATACATTTTGGTTCCTTTGCTTATGGCCTACAGTGAACATAATGCGGTCTTTTTGTTTCTCCAAAGTACATGTATCATGTGCTGAGTTATCTTCCAGATTACTTAGGAATCTACTGCTGTGGGAGGAGACGTGGGAAAAGAACATTTTGATGCTATTCCAAATCCACTCAATCATTGGATTCAACTACAAAGACGAGTTGATACCTTTCTCTTTAAGGAATCTGCCATTAAAGGAGGCGTTATTACTCATGTTGAAGGCTAGCACCACAGCCTTCTTAGCGCAGAGGGCAGCGCGTCAGTCTCATAATCTGAAGGTCCTGAGTTCGAGCCTCAGAGAGGGCACAGCTATTTTGCTGTGCTATAAAAGGGCGTTTGAAGAAAATAATAAAAACTTTCAGCAAAGGTGCTTAGAGGCTCCCTGTGGCCAGGCAGATACAGGGATGCCCCCCACAAAGGCATCGGTGGGTAAATGCCCAATCTGCACGCAGATCATTCAACCTCATTCAAAACAGAAGGGATGCAAGCCACAGCCCAAAGGAAGTTGTCTGCTCTCCCAAGAATTAAAAAAAAAAAAAAAAAGTGGGAGTTTTGAACTTAAAAAAACAGCTCCAAATCTCAGGTCTGCCACTTCTTACCAGTGACCTGGAACAAAGTTTCCATTCTGTTTTGTTTAACTTTGAGAGGCTCATTCCTTATTTGTAAAATGGGAATAATAACACCTAACTGGCAAGGTGAGCTGAACACATGAAATGATACGGATATATTACAGTCAATGGAAGATACTTATCCCAGATTTTGGCAGGTTGTGAGTGGTCCTGTAACTGATGTTCTCAGTGTAAGGAGAGGGATGCAGAGAAGGGCACTGGGGTATTTTTCCTTGAGAAAAGGGTTACCTGCATTGCCCAGCGATGACAGGGTGTGGTATTGCTGTCCAGGAGCTGCATGTCTCTTCAAAGAGGATGACGATGCGGACACTGCAGAACCCCAGCAAAGCACCTGACGGCTGACACAGACACGCGGCATCAGAAAGGGTCACTGAACACAAGCGCACAAACACAAACGCACACCTTGCCAGGCGGTGTGCGCAGAGTCCCTCCACCGCACGGTGTTTTCAACACCAGAACCAAGAAGACAATGTCAAGATGAAATAAATGAAACGTTAAGGATTCTGAGTGGGTGATTCTCTAAGCAGGGCCCCAATCTCCCATTTCACTTTTCTCCTCAGGGCCTCTTAGGGTGCAATTTCTGGTAATGTCCCTATGCTCACCTCAACCCTCTTCTTGACTTGTCCTACATTCCATATTTAACAAGAATGGTCACTTGGGTTTGACAGTGGATAAAAGCATGTGAGGGATAATCTTGATATATACCTTTTAAGGAGATAAAAATAGTGAGATAATAGATGAGCAATCTATCTCATTTTTTTTTAAATAAAAAAATTTTTACTTCAAAAACTAATTATGTACTATATGCTGGCTAATTGAACAAAATAATAAAAAAAAATAAAAACAAAATAAAAACAAAATCTACCAAAAAAAAAAAAAAGTTGTGCCATCATGGTGATGTGTATTCTCTCTCTCCCTCTTTTTTTTTCTTTTGTGGCCATATCATCATTAATTTCTGTCTGCAGAGTTCACCCAAGTTCAAATTTGACCACTTTCCCCTGACCTCACCATACGTTTTCTTAGTTGTTGCTATAATTTCATTAGCTATTCCAGAGTTTGGAAGGAAATGGTGCTCCAAGAATGACTTCTCATGATAGAACTTGCAAGGTACAATTACCCTTAACTTTGAGATTGGGATGGTATATATTCCATTGGAAGACACACAACGGAATATTATTCAGTTGTGACAAAGAAGGAAGTGTTGCCATTTGCCACAACATGGATGGACCTTGAGGGCATAATGCTAAGTAAGGTTAAGTCAGATAGGGAAAGACAAATACTGTATGATATCACTTATATGTGGAATTTTAAAAAGGTAAACTTGGTAAAAACAAAGAGCAAAATGGTGGTTAGCAGGGGGTGGGGCTGGGGGGATCCGGGGGATGTCATTTAAGTGTACAAACTTTCAACTAATAGATAAATAATTACTGGAGATCTAACACGTGGCATGGAGAATACAGTCGTCAATTACTGTATTATAAACTTCAAAGTTGCTAAGACTCTAGATCTTAATTGTTCTCACCACAAAAAAGAATAATTATGTGATGTATAGAGGTGTAGTTAATGCTACCGTGGTAATCACATTGCAATATACAAATATATAAAGTCAACACATTGTACACCTTAAATTTACACAATGTTATATGTCGTTTATGTCCCAATAATAATAATAATAATAAGATTAGGACGGAAAGAGAGAGGCTGGGCACGCGGGTGTTAGCTCCAGTCCTCTGACATCAAGAATGGTCAGTGATCTCATTGACCTGATTGAGCTGATTTTCTTTCCAACCTAGGTGGCCCAAACTGAGTACCACTGAAGAACTGCTACAGCTGGGAGCATTAAAGCAACCCATAATCAGAGATGCTCCATGAGAATGTCATAAGGAAATGGCAGGGTGAGCTGCGTCTGAATTCCCACGGTCACATTAATGCTTGCAGCAAATCAGGGTTCGCATTTCCAAGGTCTGGGCCATTTTTGCCTGGAATGTTGTCCTTTCAGATGTGGAATGCTGTGTACTATTTGCAGATGGAGCGGCATTTTAGAATTTGAAAGCTTCTGACACCTTTTAGGGTCAAGCAGACACTCCTGGCTGATGCACATACCAGAAGACTGAAGTAAAGTTGTCCTTTTGCCCGAGCACACAACCCAGAGACAATTCCTGGCAACCAAAGGCATAATGAATGGGACCCAGCTCTTCTCGTGTTGGGAAAAAAAAAAAGAGAGAGAGAGAAAAAGAAAAAGACAAAGAATTGAATCTGGGCCAGTTAATAATGCAGTCCACTGGTTTGTGCCCGAGACCTTGAATCTGAGAGGAGTGGCCTTTTCCAAAAGGTAATCTGTGCCTGATGGACATGCTTAACCTGTCCCCCGTTTGTGTTTTAAGGCTCTGTTACCTTGGAACCACCTCTTTATACCAGCAGCAACACCCCAAATTAGTCTCCATTCACAAATTACCTCTGAAGCAGCCTCCCTGGGAAAACTTAAAAGCCTATTTAACCGAAGGAGCGTCTGCTGCCAAGAAGTTGGCTTGGGAGAATGGCAGTAATTAAATGATGATAATATTTAGGATCTTGCAGGTATAACAAAGGCTCCTTTCTTTGTCTCAGGTGGGGACACGTTAACACATTGCCTCTGTCTGGCAAGGGAGGCAGGCAAGGGAGGAATGCAGCCATCGTGGGGGTGTGAGAACGGGCAATTGGAGCACCGAGTGCCTGGGGATGGGGGCTGCCTTCTGAGGTCTGGAGGAGAGCTTGGTGCTGGGAAGGAGAGTGGTTTAATATTAATATTCATCAGAGATGGGCCCTGTGGCATTTCAGCCTAAGATGTCTTAGAACAGGTGAGGGACGAAACAAGGCCAAGCTCTTTGTTAAATGGTTTCTTGTCTGTGGGAGGAAGGACGGAGGGGCGGGGGGGGGGGGGGTGAGGCTCTGTGTGGAGCCTCCAGCCCGTGTCTCACAGTGGCGGCAAGATGGAAAGTGGAGTCCCAGTGACCAGTCTTTCCTCTCTCCAGTTGTGGGATCTCGTGAGCGTTGCTAAATCCACCCTACATGTAGGAAGGGGAGTGGCCCAGCCCGCCAGCCCCCGACCCGTGTGCACAGATGGGGGCCACGCTGCCCACCCTGTCGGCCCCGAGGCATGAGCGCCTGGCCCTCATCTGTCTGCTCGAGTGTGTACTTGTCTCATGATTTGAGTTGATCCAAAGGTCGGTATGATGGATGCATCCTGTGAATCTAATACATGAGTAAATTCATGCCACTTTCTTCAGCTAAAGCAATTTCATCTGTTCAGCCCACAAAGAGGATAAATGAAATGCTGGGCTCAGGGCTCGGGGTCAGGGTTCCAAACATGTGGGAAGGAACGGGCCTGTGTTCCTCATTCATCCTGTCCGAACTGGACAAATTCCATCCAAGATGGCCGAATGCCACATGAGTCAACTTCTGTCCCCCACCCCCTTTCTCTCTGTCTCTGTCTCTCCCTCCTTCCTTTGCTTGCTCTCTCTGGGGATTTCACTCTGGCTAGGACAAAGGGAAGCTTGCAGGGCCAAGGTGCGAAGACCAGGTTGCTGTTTGCCAAGTTTGGGAGGATTCTCTCTGTGCTGGAGTTGGGAGTGTCAAGGGCCTTGGGAGGAGAAATGAGGAGAGGAATTTAGGAGAGTGACTTGTTCTAGTGAAGAAAAGCAAGGTTGACCTGGGCTAGGTATCGGATCTGGATCCAGCACTGTTTACTTTTTAGGGGGCCACAGGAAGAAGTGGGGAAATTCCCCCACAGAAGGCCCAGGGTCCAGGTGGGAAGGTATCAGGGAAAGAACAAGACATGGGTTCTTTCTTATGCGTCCATTATTGTTGTTGTTGTTTTTTTTTCTGTTTATATATATCACACATATTCATTATAGAAAAGTTAGAAAATACAGAAGAGCCTAAAGGAAAAAAAAGAAAAAGAAAAAAAAGACTAAAGAAGAAAACTAAAACACTTATATACTAAAACTTAAGGATAAATACCACTAGCCTTTTAGAGAATGTTATTTTAATACAGTCTCAGAGCCTCCTTTTTTCTTTTAATAATTATTTTGTGGGCATCTTCCAAAGACATTGCAAAATCTGCAAGAATTTGTTTTTAAATCAGCTGATTCATATTTCATTGTACGGATAAAATATACGTTTTAAAATCATTTCCCAATGCTAGCACTTAGGTTTTTAACTTTTCCTATTATATAAGAAAAGCTCCAGTGAACACCTTTGTGTGTATGTGTGTGTGTGTGTGTGTGTGTGTGTGTGTGTGTGTGTGTTAGGAAGGGAGAAGAGGGTGCAGCTGAACTGCTGTATCCTTGTTTTGGGTGGTCCCTAGAGTGTCTCTGACCTCTGACCTGCCTGGATGCTGGAGCAGACCCCCCAAGCAGTTGTGCTCATCCTTAGGTACATGACTCACTGAGGTAGATTTGCTGAAAAGACCTTCGGATTACTGGGGGCTGGTGAAGGTGGGGAGAGAGGAAGCCTTCTTCATTTTCTCAGACACATAGAAAGAGGATCTCATTAGTCCCATGGAGACTACAAAGGGCCCCCATTCCCCCTTCCCTCCCTGGGCTCCTTTGGGGACATTTGGATGAGCCCTCACAAGACTTTAGTGCAGGCTCGGTGGAGAAAGACCATGTGAGCATCAGGAAGCGGCCAGCCCCGGGCGCAGAGAAAGGACAGCAGGGGCAGAGCTTGGCAGTATTCACCCAGAACGTCCAAGGGAGACAGGCACCCTCCCCTGGGTTCCCCACCAGAAAGGCCTTGACCGTGGTGGGTTAGGGGAGGAAAATGCACCAGGCTTCACCGGACTTCACTCCCAGCTCATTCAGCATCCTTCTAATTCATGTTAGGATGTTAAGCTTCTGGGCTCCTGATAGAAATGGGAGCATTTTTGTTACTGGAAAGAAATAACCTTCAGCAGAAATAAAAAGCTGGTATCTCAGTGTGCGGGCTTGAGTGTGAGGTGAGTCAGCCTCCGGGAATCTGTTCGAAGGGCACTGGTGGGGTGAGGGGCAGCCCCTGCACACGGTAAAGGCAGTGAGCTAGGGCCGTCTGCCTGAGGCCTCAGAAGCCTCATGCCACACTCTCACTGGGACCCTGCAAGCCTCTTGGGGTCACTCTCTGCCCCACCTTTGTTGTGGCCATCAGCCAACGAAGCCAGCTGTCTTGTAAGGCCCCACACCGGAATTTGGTCACCTCCCCTTGGCTACTTGGAATTGTCATGGCAGTTGTCGGAGTCCTACTTCAACACTGGCAGGCCCACAGCCATACAGTTTACGAGCAGGGGCAAGTTGTTTGTTTTTTCCTTCCCCTAATATAGCCCTTGAATGACTGAGACCCATTACTGGTAACAGACATGGGCACGTCAACACAGGACTGTCCTCTCTGGGCAATGGTATTATCGCTTGCTGTCACGGGTTTCACTGTCCACCCCCCAGATTCATATGTTGAAGTCCTGATCTCCAGCACCTGATTTAGTGACCTTATTTGGAAATAGGGTCATTGCAGATGTAATCAGTTAAGATGAGGTCACACTGGAGTAGGGTGGGCTTCTAATCCAGTATGACAAGTGTGCTTATAAAAAGGGTGCCATTGGGCGCCTGAGTGGCTCAGTTGGTTAAGCGTCTACCTTCGGCTCGGGTCATGATCCCAGGGTCCTGGAATCGAGTCCCGCATTGGGCTCCCTGCTCCGCGGGGAGTCTGCTTCTCCCTCTGACCCTCCCCCCTTCTCATGCGCTCTCTCTCTCTCAAATAAATAAGTAAAATCTTTAAAAATAAATAAATGAAAAGGGTGCCATGTGAGACACACACACAGAATACCATGTGAAGACTGGTATTATGTTGCCGCAAGCCAAGAAGCTACCAGAAGCCAGAAGAAAAGCCTGGAACGGATCCTTCCCTAGTGTCTTCAGAGGGAGCATGGTCTTGCTGATAACCTTGATCTCTAATTCTAACCTCCAGAACTGTGAAACAATACATTTTGGTCGTTTAAGGCACTCAGTGCGTGGTCTTTGGTTAAGGCAAGCCTACGACACTGACGCACTCGCCATCACCAAGGAGCCCGGAAGCCTTCTGACCGCGGAAGAGCTCCTTGTCTTCCTTACGCCTCTGCTTTATACAGAAAGGTCAAGCAGGTCATGCCTATTTTATAGATGGAGAGACTCTATCCCAGAGAGATGAAACGATTTATTTGAAATTGCTTTCTTGTGAAACCCTTTTTAAAAGAACAAAGCTGGGAAAAGTTAGCTCTGGCAACATGCTAATTGTCTGCCAACTGCTAACCTCACATCCCATGCTCCTAACCACCTTGAGGTTTTGGCCTTTCAGATGCCCTGTTCTTGGAGAGGGAGAACAAATGAGGAGCAAATCAGGGAGCGCTGAAGAGGAATGCTGAGCCTGGTCTCACAAGAATGTTGAAGGACCCCTTTGTGGAAAATCCGCCAATAGACAAGGGGTGTACACTAAAGTATTTATTTTCATGCTATGCAATGCCAAAGAATGTATTAAATAAAAAAAAAAAAAGGATTTTTCACTCTGATTGTGGAACTCCCTGGGTTCCCAAATTCTTGGGCAAATATCTGGATCAGAATCTCATTTTAAGTGCCCAGTCATGAGGGCTTAACATAGGAGATGCTAACAACAAGCTGTGAGGTGTGGGGGGCCCTGTAGTCAAGAGATGTGGTTGGAGTTCCAGCTCCTTCTCGCTGGGGGTACAACCTCAGGCAAGATGCATTCACGCCCTTGTGTCTCATCCTGAAATGGGATGACAAACCACACCAAGTTCCAGAGGGTTCCAATGGAATCACATATATGGCAGTGCTTTATAAAGGGCAAAGTCATGCCGCAGCACAGGCGGTTGGATCTGAGGCATGGAGAGAGGGCAGTTCAGATTTTGGAGGTGGCTCTGCCCCAGGGAACATCCTGGTGTCGCCTGGCGGGGTCACACAAAGAAGGGGCTGGATGGGGCCTCCTCTGGGGAGCTCTGAGGTGGATTTCTGACTTGCAGAAGCAGACCATGGGAAGGATTGGGAGAGAACTAGTGCTGAAGTATTTTTACAAACATGTATGTATGTTCATTTTCTGGGGAGAGAACTCCTGGCTATAGGGTAGGTGACCACTGATCCTTCCTCCCAAAGGCTTCCTCCTTTCTTTAGGAAGGGCGCCTGGGGCGCCTGGTGGCTCAGTTGGTTAAACGCCTGCCTCTAGGTCAGGTCATGATCCTGGGGTCCTGGGATCGAGCCTTACATGGGCTCTCTGCTCTGTGGGAAGCCTGCTTCTCCCTCTGCCTGCCGCTCCTCCTGCTTGTGCTCTCTCTCTCTGTCAAATGAATGAATAAAATCTTTAAAAAAAAAAAAAAGAAAGGAAGGGCTTGTGTGCAGTGGTGGGGAGCTTAGTAGAGTGGTAGGGAGGAAAGGAGCTGGGGCAACTTGAAAGACGTGCAAATAACAAACCACAAGACCTATATTCTCAGATCAAATCGAATCGAATCAACCTGAATCAAAATTCCCTTTTCCAGTCTTGCTCACTTTACTGAACACCCCACCATGCCCTCCAGCAGGCTGTTGTGGGGAGGGGGGAAGGGGAGGTGACCCTAGAGTATGTGGTGTCATTTGCCTCCGTGGGACCCCCTTACTGGAGCTGGTGTTCTCTGCACACCCACAAGGGGCTCTGGTGGCAGAGTGGCAGTGTGAGGGAGTCAGCCCGCTCTCACCCCTGCCCCAGACCCTTCCCTCAGGAAGATATGGGAGAAAGAGCAGGAACACAAAGGGCCGATCCTGCCAAGCTCCTAGGGTTTGTGAGAGCTAGAGGATGCGTGCTGGAGGTGGAGTGGGCAGCGGGAGGGAGGGGGGAAGGAAGGTGAGAAGGCTGTGACTCACTCTGAAAGAATTGGGTTGTCTGATTTTATAAATTCTCAGGGGCTGGGAAAGCAAACGCAAATGACCTCAAATTTAGCTAATAGAGAACATTGATTTCCTTTATGTGGCACAGCCAAATGTATTTAGCTTCTACTCAAATATTGCCAGCAAATTATTTTTCAGTTCTTATAATAAAACCCCCTTTTTTAGGTCACCTTTAAAATTTCCTGAGCTGTCCCTTTGAAGAGCTGCGTTCAGTGATGATGTCTCAATTCAGAAAGGAGGCTGACTATTAATTATGCTGCCAATATGCATTTCTTCTTTCCTTTTTTTTGGAGAGGAGAGAGAAAAAGACAGCCATTCACTCTTCTTGAGCTATTTCATTGTCCAGCGTTTATAGCACTACTGTACATATATGATCCCCTCTCTGGCAGTCAGCTTCTAGGCTTACCTGTTCACCACCCATTCAGCCAAACCCAATGAGGGCATTTATCAGTAGCAGGAAAGCAGGAGCTTAATAATAGCAACAGAATGGACAAGAAGAAAGTGTATTCTTTCTTGTTAGCTTCCCTGGCTGCCCTACATCATAATTATCATTTCATATGTCTTCTAAACTCCTTTAATCTGACTTCAGGTGACAGTACAGAAAGCAAAGGATGCTTTTATTGTCATGTGCCTTAATGCAAAAATGTATCTAGAGTTTGTGAACTGACCATAATGAGGACTAAAGAACATTTTGTTATCTAAACTGGTGATATTGTCATATTTAGTTTCACAATAGGAAAATTTCAACATCCCTCCTCCGGGGAGACTGTTTAGGAAACACATCTCAGCAGTCTGAGAAATTCTCCTGCCCTGGGTGCTCCTGGCTTCCTGCTGTTTTTTCACTCCTGCTCCCCTCCACCCCCATCCTAATGAATATTCAGCCTGCATCCTTCAGCCAGGATTTTGAATAGGATGCTTCCTGTTTTCCTATTAGAGATTAACTGTTGTCCTGGGTAAAAGGGATTGTTTGGTAGGACCTTGCAGCTGGGAATTCCTGTTTATTTTTCATTCTGACCCTGGTTCTGGGGATAACATAGATCTCAGAGGTTCAAATAAAGTCTGGTATATTCCAATGCTTGTTAGGCCTGACTCTATGTTACAAATATGGAGTTACAAATATGGTGACCTGCCTACTTCTACCATCTCACCGTGAGCGATTCAAAGGCAGGGATTAGGTTCTATTAATTTCTCTTTTCTGGTGCCCAACACAGTGCCCAGAACAGAGCAGAAGCTTAATAAAATTTGTTGAATGGATGAATAGGCATAGTGATTATAAGTTCCAGAGAGAGATGGTCATAATCATCCATCACTGTCCTTAGGCTAGAAAGGGATAAAGAAAGATGAAGATTCATGTGTACCTATTGTGTGTCCCTGTTGGCAAAGTAGTGATTACCTAGGCATGTTGTGGCATGACCCACTGGGTCCTGGAATTGGGTTTTAATCTTCTGGCTTTTCTGACAGTGGATTTTTCCACTTTTCTCTAACGGGCTCAGTATCTGCTACAGTTTTCCCTGGATCAGGGCTGTGGTTACTCATTCGTTGCGGGCCTCCGAAATCCATCACTGAGGGTGGTTTGGGAATCTTTGGTGGTTGTTACCTGGGTAGACTTGAGGTGTTCGAGAAGAATTAGTTCACAGGCCGGTGATGGTTTTGCCACTTTACAGAGAATTATGAACAAAAGCATCTTTGGAAGTGTAATTCTCTCAGAGCTGTTTATAAATATGTGGAGATTTGCCCTTTAAGACATATGTGACTTTGGCTTCTTGGGATTTGGTGTGAGGAAATGTCTGGGATTGCTTTCACAATTAAAAGGAGATCCATGGGTTTCTTTCCTCAAGATCTTATGGATGATGTTTTGCATTTACCATCTCGGAGAAGAGCTATAAACACCTTGCCTTTCCTTCATACTCATGTTTAAAGGTTGCAGATGTACTTTACAAATATGATTTCATGAATCCTTTAAACCAGGCCTGGGAAAGAGTAGATTCACTTAACATTGACTGAAACCTTTCAATAGCTTCTTCTTGCCCTAGAGATAAAGTCCCCTGCAGCCACCCCTGCTTCCACTCTCCACATCCCTTCTCAGTCACTAACCTCCAGTTGTGCCCCATGCTTGAAGCTTCTAATCTCATGCACGCTCTTGCCTTCAGTTTCTTGTGTCATAGTTCCTTCCACCAGGAATCGTTCTGCCTCACAGAGGGACCTGCAGAGAGAAATTAAGAGCCCACAGGGCATACATTTTCAAAGAGTGATCACAACTTTTCAGTCATTTTAGATGTAAATAGGAAATGTCTGAGCTCAGGCCTGTCCTCTTTGTAATAATCCATGTCCTTCTATTTATGTATTTGAATTGATGTCCTGTCAAAAGTTGCTGCCAAAATTGTATTTTAGAGGAGCCAGGAAGAGCTTGTCAGACCTCTTGACTTGTAGTTTGGATGGTTTTGTTTTGTCAGATTACTTTGGCTGTCTAAGGAAAAAGTAAATCACACCTCAATCCTTGACTTCTTCCTCTGGATATTTTTACATATTATTAGTAGTTTGACCATCATTCAAATTCCTTTATTAGGAAATATGAAGATGATCTGACTTTTCTGATTGTATTAGAGCATTCTTTTATTTAATATTACTTAATATAGTAGTATGAAGAGGCTTAGAAGCCCTTGGGTTATATAAGATGTTTTGTGATACTATTATTTTAATCATGTTAGGTATTCATTATTCTTAATAATATGCAGAGCAGCAGGAGGGTCTAGAGAGCAGATGCTGAAGGAGACCCAGGCAGTTGTGATATATTAATTAACATCTCTGTGGCTCAGTTACCTCATCTCTGCAATGGAAATGACAATAGTACCTACCTTGTGGGATTACTATGGGGGTTAAATAAAAAATGCATATAAAGAATTTAAGATCATATACAGCACAAGGTAAGGTCTCCATAAGGGCTACTGTGAGAGTGCTGACTGCACAGACTCCATCTTTGGCCTCCATCTTGTTCATGCCTGTGCATTAAAGACTCTCTTGGAGGTAAAGGCGAGAGAAGAAGCACTCACTGACACATGTGGGTTTTATTATTTTCTATCCCTTCTTCAAGAACACATATCCTGTAAAAAAAACAAAAAAAAGTAAGACCAGTATCTTTTTTTTTTTCTGCTTGCCCATCAAAAATGGCTTCTGATTTTGAATAGAAAACTGTTCGAAGTCCTTCTCAGGCCCAGGTTTAAAGCCTGCACACCCCCTCTTCATCTTCTGTCTCCTACCAGTTAGTGTGGTATCCCAGAGGGACATTGCTATGGGAGTAAGGGATTCTGATTCTCCTTTGTCAATAACTGTTTTGTGTAGAGAATCAAGAAGAAACAAAGCTGATCAGCCATTCACTCCATAGCAGCCTAACTCCTACGGTCCTAGGTCTCAGTTTCCTATCTGTCTGTCAAAATTGCAATTCTTTGGATAAGGCATAAGTACCCTTAGAGTTGTACTATTTTTTCATTTACCTGTAGGAAAAATCGGAGAAGGTCTCAAGGGTTTGTAATACCCTGAGAAGAAGGGAATTCTACTCTTTAAAAATTCCATGCTGCTTAGGACTATTAAACTTCATCCCATAGAAATACTTGACTTAGATACGTTATCTATTTAGATGGCAAAGTTGTGGGTATTATGATTTATAATATGATATAGCTGCTTCCTGTGCTAAATTCTGAGTTTGTTTATTCATCCTGGAAACCATTATAATCAAGTTAATAGGAAGAAGGAGATCCCTGAACTCTGTGTACCTGGCAGTTCCTAAAAACAGTCCAGAGTTAGTGACTGGATGACCTCCAGGTAAGATCCATGCAAACAGCAGTGGTGGGACCCCCTCTGGAATGCCCTCTACCTCCTTTTCCCTTATTTAAATAAATTCAAGTCACTTCCTTAGAACCATGTCATTTTAAGATAGATCATTGAAGAATATTTTTAGTACAGTGCATTTCGAGGCAGAATATTTTATAAGTATATAAAGATGCAATTAATTTGTCCTTAGCCTAAGGTATGTTATAGTTGCCATGTGTAAGTGCTTAACTAAGAGTTAGTGCATTCTGATAATTTGAGGAGAATCCATAGTATTTAAACAGAAGGTTGTAACCAGATCACTTCTTTAGAAACTGTTATAGTATGTCTGAATTTGTTTACTGCAGACAGCAAATGACTAATGAAAATAGTTAACATGAATGGAATTTTCACAATTAGCCATTGGTAAAATGAGGATTAGAAGACCTTTCTAAGGGGTTGTGGGGTTGTGGGGTTGGCACGATGGTTCAATGGAGGCAATTTGTCTAAAGAATTTTGAAGAGTGCCCGGCATTCAGATAGTTCTTTAAAATGTTAGGTAGTGTGGTTTCATCACTAACAAATGAGCTTGAGTCTATGATGAGTGCTAGACCTATTTTGTAGTCAGTATAAACTCAGGTCTCAAGAAGTTACGATGGTCCACTATGCTCTAGTGTTTGACAGAATCTACAGAAACACTTGTCTTCTACCCTTTTCTCTCCTAGGCCCTTAATTCAAGGAAGCCATTTGGTTTAAATATCTAACAGGAACCTGTCAGCAAGATCTAAAGTCAAGATTTTCCATCATTATGGAAGCAAGTGTTTATGGGCTATTTTTATTCTCAAAAGGATCAGGTGTTTTATAGCCGTTTAAGAATATGCATTGAAGCTTAGAGGATTACTAGGAGAGAAGCAAGCATGTTCTTCGTAAAATGGCACGAAAATACGAAAACAGATACGCATTAGAACATGGAAAGATGTCTAGAATGTCTGCATTAGGGAACTTTGGGAACCTGGGGAAACCCGACCATCGGTTTCTGAAGAAGGAGCCAGGCCATTCCTCTTATAGCCTTGACCTGTGTCCCGGGCTTGCCTTCTCTCCCTCCAGCCTGGAGGCAACAGGGCCTTTGCTTTAATCCTACAGTTTCAGCTCAATCATCAGCCCTTCCGGTGACCCTCACCTGTGACCCGGATGTAATCACCCCTCCTTCGTGCCCCCGCAAATGTCTGTTAGCATACATAGTGCTGCTGTCCTTGAATAAGGTCAAATCTCCTTATACTTTCCTTCATGGTAAAGACGCTTTGTTATTCATCTTTATATTCCTGTGTTTAAAACAGTGTCCTGGATTTAGCGGTGCTCAAAAAAATGTTTTAAATGAAGGGATAAAATAAAAGTAAAATTAAATTAAATGGTGGTAGTATAAATGCCTGACATTAAACTTCTGATTGCCACAGCATCCATTTCCAAGACACCCATCTGAGTAAACACATTGTCGGCTGTAGGCGCAGCTACCAGCCGCACGACCAGGTAATTAACCAGGCCACCCCCACCCCCAGCCTCCATGAAGCTCCGCTGTTAGAAAGCCCTGGGTAACCTGCATAACTGATCACTTGAGTGATCCCCACTTACTCCCCGCTCCCTAATTCCTGCTTTTATGCTTTAAATTTGTAAATAAAGAGTGAACCCTAAAGCCCTAGGCACTTCACCCTTGACCCTAATAAAGGCAGAACCCTGGTCTGCGTTCCCTTCTACCTGTGACCTTGCTGTGTGGCCCTTAGGCGTGCCATGCACCCTCCGGGAGCTGTGTGTAATAGCTTGTTCTCCAGAGTTCCCGGACGGTGTTTGCTCAGGTGTCTGTGATCACGATAAGGACCACGAGAGCCAGTCCAGCCACCACATCGGCTCTGGTAGGAAATGGCTGTCGGGGCTGCTACACTGCAGGTAATAGGGGCCCAGGAGAGTGTCTCGGGTCCTCGGAGCTGACGGCCTCACTAGCGATAGGCTGAGACCCACACAACAGTGGTATACACGTTCTCTCGACACCCGATATAAATCAGGTACTCGATAAGCGGTAGTTTGATTATGATGATAAATAATAAATAAATGATGTCATGTCATGTATGACATTTCTCAACTAGTATCTGAAATACTACTTTAGATGGAAAAGTTATAGACCATATTTTTTAAAAGTTATTAGACAATGGGGGCGCCTGGGTGGCTCAGTCGTTAAGCGTCTGCCTTCGGCTCAGGTCATGATCCCAGAGTCCTGGGATCGAGCCCCGCATCGGGCTCCCTGCTCGGCGGGAAGCTTGCTTCTCCCTCCCCCACTCCCCCTGCTTGTGTTCCCTCTCTCGCTGTGTCTCTCTCTGTCAAATAAATAAATAAAATCTTTAAAAAAAAAGTTATTAGACAGTGAAAGCCTAAATATACAGTTGAATTTCTCTTGTGTGTTAAACTTTTCAGAAATGCTCCTGAACATATTTCTTTTACCAAATAAATTTTATTTTTTCTGTTATGAACCTACTAGGTGTTATCATAACTTCCAAAAAATTACAATAACTTTTAAAATACAGAAAACAAAAATCATGCCTAGCTCCATCATCTAGAGAAACCATTTCAAGGTATAAACATTGCTTCAGTCTCTTTTTCTATGCAAGAATCTTTTCTTTTTTAAGATTTTATTTGTTTATTTGACAGAGAGAGACACAGCGAGAGAGGGAACACAAGCAGGGGGACTGGGAGAGGGAGAAGCAGGCTTTCCGCCGAGCAGGGAGCCTGATGCGGGGCTCAATCATAGGGCCCTGGGATCATGACCTGAGCCGAAGGCGACGCTGAATGACTGAGCCACCCAGGTGCCCTAAGAATCTTTTCTTTTTAACATAATTGTGATTCATTCCTTTATTCATTTCATAAATATTTATAAAATGCTATCTGTCAGGATTGTGCTTGCATTGTGAATACTATGATTATATAGAAAATACAATTTTGCATCCAGTTTTTGAGTTAATAGAATAACAGACATTTGCCAATATTATTAAAAACCCTTTGTAAATATGATTATGCCTTATTTAATTAGCACCCTCCTGTTGAACATTTGGGTACTTTTCAATGCTATAATACTGTAATAATGTTTTAGATGTGTTTAGGGTGCTTTGTTTAGGAAAGAGTCCCACACATGGATTTACGGGGAGGAAACCTATGAACAGTTTATGACTTTTGATACATTTACCAACTTGCTTCCCAAAATGCATGACAAATTAATTGAAGGGAGAGTTCATTAATATATACAACTATAGACAAATATGTATAAATACACAGAAAATGTTTTCTATATTTTTGTATTTCTATAAAACATAGAAAAATGGAGTGGGAAAGAAGTTACACTTCACAATTAAGGCTTGAGCACAAAACAGTGAAGAGGTGGTGATCAACTCAAATACTTGAAATTCATTTAGAGTAGCTGGCTTGTCTGGAGGCTGTGAACATGCTCAGAGGGACCGGGGAGAGTCTGGCTGAGGCGCCTTGTTCCTAATCCAGTGTCTCCTAAAAGCACAGAACCTTGGTAATTTAAGCAAGATGTCTCTTTGGTATGCCTAGAAGCACCTAAAACCACGACAAAGTGAGGACAAATATAGCCACTTGAGTGCACACTAGAGTTTCATGTAACCAGTGGAATCAAGATTTTTTTTTTAAGGCTTAGGATTTCTTTCATGTTAAATATGCTTATTTATTTTTAGATAGGAGGAACTTCAGGCAGAAGCAAGCAGTGTAATATCATCTTGTATTGTCTTGTCTTGAAGGAAATTAGCCAGGAATTTGATTCATTTTTAGCCATGACATTCCAGGAAGCCTTTAAGCTGACTACAGAGGACTCATATTTTCTGAAAGTAATTTTGGCCAAAAGAGACACAGACCTCTGAGGCAGAAGATGCAAACATTGCATGCATGCTTCGGTTTCATTACATTCTTCCCCTCCCACCCCCCCATCTGATATATGATATATACATATGATTAAGGAAATCAAGGTGATTGCAGTAGTATTACAAGATTTTCCTTACAACTGATAATGCGTATAAAGCTCAGAAATTTCGCTATAAGTAAAAAAGTTAGTGTATTTACCTGTCTAGCTCTGGGAGCCCCTTCCCAAGGCATGTCCCTTCAAGCTGAACTTTGTTTTTTCCCCATGATTACCATTATTTTATTGGTGAAAACATTTCAGATCTAAAGTCTCAACAGCTTTCAAGTTTACAATAAGCATCGTTAGCTACAGTCATCCCTTTGTACATTAGATCTCCAGAAGTCATTCATCTTCGAACTGAAAGTTTTTACCTTTGACCAAAGCTCTCAATTTCCCCCACCCCAGTCCCTGGCAACCACCATTATTCTCCATTTCTATGAGTTTTGGCTTTTTAAATTTTTATTTTCTTTTTTTAAAAGTTTTTATTTAAATTCCAGTTAGTTAACATACAGTGTAGTATTAGTTTCAGGTGTACAATATAGTGATTCAACCCTTCCATATGACACCTGGTGCTCATCACAGCAAGTGCCCTCCTTAATTCCCATCACCTATTTCACCCATCCCCCCACCCACCTCTGATAACCATCAGTTTGTTGTCTATACATAGTTTGCTTCTCTCTCTTTTTTCCCCCCTTTGCTCTTTGTTTTATTTCTTAAATTCCACATATGAGTGAAATCACATGGTATTTGTCTTTCTCTGATTGACTTATTTCACTTAGCATAATACTTTCTAGCTCCATCCATGTCATTGCAAGTGGCAAGATTTCATTCTTTTTATGGCTAAGATTCCTTTGTGTATATATGCTACATCTTCTTTATCCATTCATCAGTTGATAGACACTTGGGTTGTTTCCCTAATTTGTCTACTGCAGATAATGTAAAGCTGAACATTTAGCTAACTCTTACAAATGCAAAGATTTATCATCTCTTCACTGGCTACAAGCGTTATACACATGAGGTCCTGATTTCAGTCCTTATATGACACAGTTAATTTCATTCTGTTTCATAACCAGACTACCCTATCCCCCGCTGAACTGGTGTATGTAAGGAGAGCGGGAGTGAGAGGTATAAGGAGACCTTGGAAAGGAGGAAGCATGGAGGTAGAAGCTTCTATTATCGGGCCACTAGTACATGCCATTCATTTTACAAGCAGGACCAGACAAAAGAGTAACGGTAGATCACTCACTACAAGTTCATCACCAGCATGGGAGGAAAGAACTGCCTTAATAGTGGAGCAGTGATATTCATGTGTATGAAGGACAGTTCATTGAAAATTATATTATATAAAAGTACTATCTACAAATAAAGACATGATCATTAACCATTTTCAGTCTACATCCCTTATTTCTTATCTAGCTCTTTCACTTGTCCAATAAATATTTATGAAAGGCCCATTGTGTGCCAAAGTTCATACATGAAAGATTAATTCCTCTTATCTAAGAGAGGGCTATATGACACAACCTTTAGCAAATCATAAAACTGACCTAAACCCTGGTAGATCATCTGATCTAGGAGGGACTTGGGAAAGTCAATATATGGGTCTCTTGTTCTGGGGAGCAGCTACATTGGTATACTAGCAATCTATAAGGTAATTGTTTTCCTGGGAATAGATAAGGCCAACTAAAATGAGAAAGAGTGAAAAGAAAAGAGGGCTGCATATGAGAACTAAGGGAACCTAACATTAAAGGAATATTGGAGGAGAAACCATTGAAGATGGTTTCAGAAGGAATGATGGAGACATAACCACTTTTTCTCTTAAAATTTTTTTTTTAAAGATTTTATTTATTTATTTATTTGAGAGAGAAAGTGAGCAAGAAAGAGAGAGTGCGTACACAAGCTGGGGGAGGAGCAGAGGGAGAGGGACAAGCAGACTCCCCACTGAGCAAGGAGCCCGACGTGGGGCTCGATCCTGGGACTCCAGGATCATGGTCTGAGCCAAAGGCAGATGCTTAACCGACTGAGTCACCCAGATGCCCCACACTTTTTCTCTTAGTCAAGATTTTGCCACATTAGAAATGTGAAAGGGCAACTTGAGCAAAGCAGAGATTCACCTTTCTCTGTCTCCAGAAATCAGTGCAGTGCTTCTACTGTCTGAGGGAAACTTTTCTCCTCCTGTAGAACTTTGGTTCGAATGGGGATATCTGACACATTAGTTCCCATAGCATGACTGAGGCAAGGCTACTCTATTTGCATATGACATAATCTCAAAAGCAGCTTCTCTCATCCTCTCCCTCCATCTATAGCAATAGACACGGTGGGTGATGTTCACTAGGGCCATGTGGATAAAATGCAATCACAAGTACACAGAATGAAAGAAATGGTAAAACCTGCATAACATGTTAAACTCTATCATATACATAAAGAAAAAAATTTCTTTTTAAAATAAATTAAGTTTATCTTTTCTGTTAGGAGAGCAAAACATGCTCATAACAAAGTTTAGGCAAATTTCAGGATTTCAGAGGCAAAAATGGCATTCCAAACACACACTTGGCTCTTTCTCTCTCCCAAGTTCTTAGTGAAATGATGAAACAATGTAATTATAAACATTCTCTAGGTTACTGAAAACCAGAGAAGGGACCCACCCTGTTAGGAGACAATTCTCCATGAGATTCTTGCATTTTTGTACAGTTTCTGAGCAGAGGCACTGGCTGCATTTGTCCTGGAATATCTTTTCCAGACTGTATAGCAAACAGTTTCGAAAGATAGAGATAATGTCTTCCTACAGAACAAAGGGCAGGCATGCCTAGTGCTTATTATAAAAGATTTGGATTCCCTAAATTCAGGGTTCCTCTCTCGTAAGTCAATCCACTGCATTTGAGACTTGGAGAATCAGAGCAAGAAAATCAGAGCAAGAAAATGCTAATGCTCTAGCTATTGCTATTGCTGTAATAAAGTTCTTTGTCTCTGACCCACGAGTCTCCTGTCTTCTGCCAACATCCATGAAACTGTGATGGGTTAATTTGTTAGCTTCCAAGGAGAGCAAAATTTCAGACCCTCTACAGTTGTTGACATGGATGAGATGCCAACAGAGACATGACTTTCTAGAAGAGGAAGGATGAGGGCCTCCAGGGTTACTGAGTGGGATTTGAGGGAAGTCCATGAGAATCAATAGTGAACATATTGGCTACCTTTTTTTTGTTGTTTTTTTTTTAACCAATGCCTATTTCCAGTCTGCTTTGAGTTTATTTTGTGGTCTCTGCTGTAGATTCTTGAGTGGAATTCACAGTTAGTTCTTTTCAATATTTTTAAATAATAAAAGCATTAAGAGTATATCTTCCCCCAAATCCAAAGAGCAGCATCTGCTCCACTGGGAATGGCCACGAAAGTTCCCACAGCTGGCCCATCAGGGAGGATGAAAGGGAAATGGTTGGAGGTTGCCTGAGAAGTGGTAGCCCTACCCTCTGCTGGCTGATGGGGGGGGTACCCCAGAAAAGTTTAAGGGATTCCAGACAGGAGGGACCAGTGCTTAGTGTACTGGGAATTAGCTGGGGACTCTAGAAGACTCATAGATAAGTTCCACGTGTATATGCGTGCGTTGGCTGGACAGTGGCTGGAGGCGTGGTGAGTAGGTGGGCCAGAGAGCAGCCCTTCAGCATGATATGTGGCAGATAAGCGCCCCCTGTCTGCAAGGATGTGGTTGAGCACGGACGTCCCAGTGAGGTCCTGTTGAGGAGAATGCAGAGAAGATGGAAGGTGACAGCAGAAACTGTGGGAACATGGGAGAATGGACGTGAGCAGCATGTGTCAGGTCATGGTGATGCCCACGACCAGGCGCATCCCCCTACACTGCAGCGGAGGCCAAAGTGCCAGGATGTGGAAAGTCAGATCCCTCCTGGGGAAGAGAGAAGAAAGGGGAGGACAATCTTTAATATCCAATTACCTGAGTTTAAACCTTGAATTGACCCTACTTTAAACCCAAAGTGACAGAGATTCTGAGTTGAAATGGCTAATAAGCTAAATTAGTTTCTATGACAGACAAGGAGATAAAGTTGCACATGTAAACACCTGAAGGATAAGTTTTAAACCTGTTCTATCTTAAACACAGTCTGAATCCTCTCTCTCTTGCCTATTTTGGGACAGTATTTTTGCCCCCTTTCTCTCTGGTGCAGCTAATCTCTGTCTGCTAGCAGCTCTGGGTTAGTCACACTTCTGCAATTCATTACCCTGCTCACCAAAAACAATCCCTTCCTTGACCTCTCCTGCCCCTTAAGCTAAATCTGCATTTCTTATCTCTCCTACCTCAACTTCCTATAAACACACCCACTATCTTTACTCAATTCCTGCTCATTCCTAACGCAACTCTCATTTGGCTTCCATCACCATATTGAGCTTACCAAGTTCACAAAAAATCATTGCTTCTTTTGAGTTTCCCTGAGCTCCCATGTCCCCGAGATATTTGTCAATGTTGACCAAGCTCTCATCTCCTTTTTCAAATTCTTCCTTTTTAAAATTCTTTCTTATTCTACTTTATCTTAAGTTAAAATGTTCTAAATTTCTGCAGGCCTGCTGAATTCCAGACACTGAAGTCCCCTTTGTGGATTTACTTATTCAAGTTGTATGTTAGGCTGAATTGTGCCTGTTTATTCTTTGAAAGTAAAGAAACAAATTACTGTGGCAAAACCTAGTTGGTGACCCAGGTACGCTGCCACCAAACTAAAGAACGGGTGTCTGGAACTCTCTGTGCAGAGTGGGGAAGTCTGCGATTTGTGCTATCTGGCAGACATAGTCTGATTTATGTGGCATACATTTGCATAAATTAGTCTCATTTTCCTTCTTCCTGCTTCGCTTTCAAAAGAAAGACCTCCCAGCCTTTGGGAAGATGGGAGCCAGAAGGCTGAGCTGCAGTGACCATCTGACACTGGGGAGGGTTGGCCTGAAATTAACCATGGAAATGACTGCAGGACGACTCCTGACACAGAAAGGCTGGCCCCTTGTTTGCTTACAGAGAGGACATATTTCAGGATTCACACTCCCTTTTGCATTTGGGACTCAACTGTGGCCCTCTGCTCTCTGACCTGGAAAGGGCATTAGATACAATGTTATTTCTGCTTGCTTTTTGGTTTTGTTTTTAACATTTTATAGTCAAATAGAAACAAATGCATCTTGTTTCTGCAATGACCTCAGATGATGTTGGTGAAGCTTGAGGATATCATATACAAATGTGGCTTATCAAGTGCAAGCACATGGCGGTAGGGGACCAAACCCCTTCAAGGGATGCTTCCTTGGTGGACCCAACTACTTGTTTCTATCCATCTCTGAGAATTTTGAAATGAGACATTTTTTCCAGGCCCTTTTGTGGTTTGTGCAAATCCCCTCAAACTCAATTTGTAGTGTTTTCTTTCTGATGGTGAAAGGCAAAGTACCCGCTGAAGAATAAGATACTAAGAGAGGAGCGCCTGGGTGGCTCAGATGGTTAAGCATCTGCCTTCGGCTCAGGTCATGGTCCCAGGGTCCTGGGATCGAGCCCCGCATCGGGCTCCCTGCTCCACGGGAAGCCTGCTTCTCCCTCTCCCACTCTGCCTGCTTGTGTTCCCTCTCTCGCTGTGTATCTCTCTGTCAAATAAATAAATAAAATCTAAAAAAAAAAAAAAAAAAAGAAGGTACTAAGAGAAAGATTTAAGTTGTAGAGGATCCAAAAGGATCTCAGAACTGCTACCTCTTTTGTACCACCTTCTCTGTCACTTTGGGTTTTATTATAAGAAGTAGTTGTGATAACATCAGTTGGGTATCACCATGTAATAAACCCCCCAACATCTCAGTAACCCAGAAAAAGAAGCATTCGTCTTTACTCATGGGGCTATAGGCCAATTGGGCAATTCTATTGATCTGTATTGGGCTCCCTCAATATCTGGGGTCGGTGGGTAGGGTGGTTGGGGCTGGATTGGTTAGGATGGTTTTAGTGACATGTGTAGCTATTGGCTGGCTGTGAACTGGGGCAACAAAGTGATAGAACCACTTGTTTCTCATTATCAGACAGGCTAGGCCAGGCTTGTTTTCACTGTTTCTGGACAGGATTCTAAGAATGAGAGTAGAAATGAGGCTCAGAACTGGCCCAACACAGTCTCCACCTCTTTTTTGTTTGATCTATTGATCAAAACAAATGACAAGGCCAGCCCAGACAAAGGGAATGGAAAAACAGACTCTACTTCTTAATGGAGGGAGCTGCAAAGTCACATTGCAAGTGGGAGAAGGGTGGATATAGGGAAGGGAGAAAAAAAATTAAGGAAAATTTGCCATCCACGTACTATAGGGATATTTCTAGTAGCATATTATTTTTTAAGAACTTTGCAAACAGACTTACCAAGCAGTGTGCTCCAAAAGACATGGTGAGCATTCAGATTCACTACAATAATGGTAACACATGAATAAAACCTTCATAGAGTTTCATAAAAATATTGCATAAATCTGACCTACATGTTAAACTAAAGGGTCTTCCTGGAAGGAAGTGAACATCACAGCAAACCCTCTGAAAGTAAGTATTGGTGAAGGTTCCCTTACTTTAAATAGCTTCTCCTTTTATGCAAATTAAGCTTTGGCAGTTTTTCACATAAACACAGCCTGTTACCTGAGAGATAACCTAGAGGTTACCTAGTCTAGTGGTTTTCAAACCTTCTCAGTTCTGCCAGCACTGAGGTTTGCATGGAGGTGTCCCAGAGGCCACCTCCTGCTGGAGGGAGGCACAAGAGGGATAGAGGGGACAGAGTTGGGATGAGAATCCCTTGGGAAGGTCTGGGCCAGAGCTCTAGGCACTCCACATTAATACAAATCAACCAGAGTCGCACTGCCTTTTCCTGTTTTGTATATTGGGCTTAGACAAACAATTTCATTAAAGATAGTAGTTTCCACAGATTTTTAAAAGGTTGGAATTCAACAACAAAATAATCAATAACCCAATTAAAATATAGACAAAAGACCTGAACAGACATTTCACCAAAGAATATCTACAAACTGCTAATTAGCATATGAGAAAATGTTGAACATCACTAATCACTAGGGAAATGCAAATCAAAACCACAATAAAATATCCCTCACATCCATTAGAATGGCTGTGACAAAACAAAAAACAGAAAATAACAAGTGTTGGCAAGGACATGGAAAAATTGGAAGCCCCGTGCACTGCTGGTGGGAATGTAAACTGGTGCAGCCACTCTGGAAAACAGTATAATGGTTCCTCAAAAAGTTAAAAATAGAATTACTAAATGATCCAGCAATTCCACTTCTGGGTGTATAACCAAAATAATTGGAGTAGGGACTTGAAGAGATATTTGTGTATCTGTGTTCACAACAGCTTTATTCACAATGGCCAAGAGGAAGAAGCAACCCAGACGACTAGATAACATGCGGTATGTGTGTACAATGGAATAGTATTCAGCCTTAAAAAGGAGTGAAATTCTGACACATGCTACAACCAACCTTGGATGAACTTTGAAGACATTATGTCGAGTGAAATAAGCCAGTCACAAGGGACACACACTGTATGTAAAGTAGTTACATTCAGAAAGACAGGGGATGCCTGGGTGGCTCAGCTGGTTGGGTATCGGACTCTAGGTTTCAGCTCAGGTCATGATCTCAGAGTCATGGGATCGAGCCCCAAGTTGGGCTCCGACTCAGCGGGGAGTCTGTTTGAGATTCTCCCCCCTGCCTCTCCTCCTAGAATCTCTCTCTCTCAAATAAATAAATAAATAAAATCTTAAAAAAAAATTCACAGAGGCAGAAACTAGAAGGGTGGTTGCCAGGGGCTGCAATGAGGGGACGTGGGGTGTTAAAGTTTAGTGGGTACAGAGTTTCGGTTTGGCGATGAAAAAAGTTCTGGAGATGGAGAATGGTGATGGTTGCCCAATAATGTGAATATACTTAATACCACTGAATTGTACACTTAGAAATGGATCAAATAGTAAATTTTCTGCTGTATATTTTACCATAATTTTTAAAAAGGCTCAGAAAACGACTGATAAAATCCAAACCCATCCAGGCACCTGGGTGGCTCAGCTGGTCAAGCGTCTGCCTTCGGCTCGGGTCATGATCTCAGGGTCGTGGGCTCGAGCCCCGTGTCAGGCTTTCTGCTCAGGGGGGAGTCAGCTTCTTTTTCTGCCTTTCCCTCCGTGATCTCTCTCACTCTCATTCTCTCTCAAATAAGTAAATAAAACTTTTTAAAAAAAATCCAAACCTATCATTTTACATTTGAAAAACACAGACTGCTTTTTTCACGCAGCCATGCAACTTGGAGATCTTTCCACATCGGTACTAAAGATCTGCCGAGGACTGTTTTCCCAACAGCCTATTATTCCATGGTATGGATGTACTGCAATTGACTGAACCAGTTCCCTGGTAAGAGGCACTGAGGTTGTTCAATCTTTTGCCATCATGTCTATCTCTTTATTTCTGCCTCCTCTTCTGGGCTGTGTCTTTTGCAGACATAGGTTGTGTCTTATTCATTATTAGCTCTTCAGAACTCTGCACAGTGATCCAGCCTTAGTATTTTTACTTATTAAGGAAATGAATGCATATAGACAGTATGTGGCTCAGTAAATATAGATTCTGATTCACTATGAATGGGCTCCCTCACCTTGGGCAAACCCCATCCCTTTTTCCAAGCTTCAGTTTTTCTGTGGCTGTAAGTAGATAAAATGAGATCTTGCTCCCAGCTCAGAAATCCCATGATTCCTAGTGTTAGACTGACCCAGGGTCTGACCTGCTTTTCAGCCTCAGGAATGGAGAGGGGGAAGATTCCCTTTCCTGCTGTGGGATAGAGCCTCCCCTTGGCTGGGCCACATTGAGAGCTCCGTCAGCTCAAAGCCTGATCCTTTCACCTGGGAGTGGAGACAAGCCGTGTCAACCCTTTCATGTGAGGGCTATGTGAGGTGACTTTGCACTGGGATGAAAATCCCTCCATAATGGGCATTTGCTTGGGGGACAGTGACTGACACAGAGCCGCTTCACAGAGTCTAACTGCTTTGCATAAAATGTTCCCATAATGCAGGGCATTGTGCCTTTTCTGCAAAGAAAAAAAAACCCCGCATCAACAAAAGCCTTCACAGCGATGGGAAAATGGATGTTAACATTTCTGCCTGACTGATAATCTCGGATGTTACCCTTGGGAAGCCCCAGCTTTCAGAATGATGTATTTGCCGGGGTTTGGAGGTTTTTACGCCTGTAATGGGTTATCTGGCAAACACAGCAATGGGCAGTGCAGGGAGCCCCCGTGCCGGAAGCAAACGGGAGAATTTTATGTTTTCTGGCCATTTTCTTTGTTCCTGATTTCCAAGGTGAAATTTTCATTTCAAACAAAGAGAGAACAAACAGGAACAAAGAATCAAGGGGCTGTTTTTGTTTGTTTTGTTTTTCTTACATGTTCTCCTTTTTTTTTTTTAGTGCCAAACTCTCACATTGAATGTCTGGCCCCCAGGGGTGAAGCTGAGGGTGAGGTTTTTCTGACTTTTCCTGTGATATCTTTGGTTTTGTATTTCTTTGGTGTACAGAAACCTTGTAGAGACATTATTAGAGAATTCAGAGAGAAGAGATCTTGCCAAGGGGCCAGAGCAAAATCCGTTTTGTAGCACACAGCAGTCATTGTGAGTGGGAGAGATGTGGAAAGGCCAGAACCCCAGGGCTCCTTTCTGAGGGAGGGCACAGGAGACTGTGTTAGTTATCTGCTTTCCTTTGGCTCTTGCATTTGAAAATCATCTAACCTTGGCTAAGGCTCCCATGTGCTTCTCTTTAATGTCCACGCATAGAATAGCTTTCCTTCCACTTGCTTCTCAAAATCCTCCATTATCGTGAGAAAACTGTCAAACTTTAATGCCTAGAATTTGAATCCAGGGTTCAAATCAATACCTTTTAGCAATAGTGCTAGCCTGAGGTCTATCCTGGGTTCCAGAGTTGCACGGCGTCCTGCTTGTGTAGACGAAGGCCCCCTTACTACTCAGCAGATACGTATTTATGGTCAGCACTGAAATGGGCACGCTGGGGTAGAGCACGTGGCTTCTTCTCTCACTGGACTCACAGCATAAGAGACATAAGAACAACTAACAACATAAGATACATCATAAGGCTGCTTTTAAGTATCAAGGGAGTGGAAGAAATAGTCATATGTGCTAGGTGTGATTTTCGAAAGAATCAGAGTCAAGAGGAATCGAAACTTTATCGTTATGTCAATGGAGTATCCTTCTATCTATAAACAAAAATGTGAAATAACCTGGTAGACAGCTCTTTTGCTTCAGGAATTCCACTGGCAGTACTCCCCGACCTTGAATTTGTCCCACATGTGAAAGGTTTTCACTCTAGTAGGAAAGAGAAATGACTCAGATGGCCTCCATCGGAAGGATATAGTGTCTAATTCATTAATTAAAGGAAAATTCTTCAGAGAGCTTTATGTGGTCCTTGTGACACCAATTGTTGCCGCTGCCCTTTTGATTTACCATGAAACAGCATTTGGGGACAAGGCTTTGGCACAGAAAATACAATCAGAATCTCTCTTGCAAGAAGTGTAATTACATGGGGCTTTAAATTGACAGTGGCTGACAAAATTTCCACCAGCACATTAGAAAATCAATGACAAGCCCACTTTTCAACATCAGGGCGTTGCGATGGCTTCCCCTTAATTGATAGCCAGGGAGGAACGTGTAACTGCTCGTAGTTTACCTAATATTGGCATCTATATTTCTTTACCGGCTAACAACACGGTTTCCAGCCTCCCTCTGCCTTCCCTTCACCAACTCTCTGCAGAGGAGATTACATTTAATTTTATTCATTATCACATCCTGGAGAGAAATTCAAATGTATCATTCTGAGGCCTAAAATAAGGTCTCTACTCCGGAGTAGATAAATGAAAGAAGTAAAATATGGTTCAGAAAATTGTTCCCCTGTCATGGTTAAGTCCTTCTGCTGCATGAGAGAGGGATGTGCTTTTAGTTTCTCCCTCCACACTTTAGACAAATAATAGGAGCCGTCAGTTACCGTTGTGTGTATTTTTGAAGCGGGGAGGGGCACACATCTTAGCAGTTTTCCTAAATAAAAGCGAGAATTTTAAATTGGTCTTGTAATTTTTTTTTAAGTATTTTCTAGTCACCCAGTTGGTTCCTAGGAGTAAAACTCATGACACTCGTTTGTTTTTTGGTTGGACTCTATGAAATTGCTATTTTGTGGGATAAAAATGACTGAATATCAGCAATTTCATAAGGGTCAACCTAATAAATCAGCTAAGAGCCTGTGTGTTGTGATTTCAGGAGCTCTGAAAAAAGACCCATAGCCTGTTTCATAACTAAATGAAATAATAATTATAAAATAATAAAGAGTAAACAGTGTACAGATTAAAAAATTAAGGAAAATGCCTACCCTGATTTGAAATAAAGTACAAATGACTAACATCATAGTCTTTCCTTTGAGCTAAAGGCAGGAAAACAGCAGGACCCCGATGGCTAAAAGGGGATGGTAGACAGAGGTGGATGGACACAGAGAAGGGGGGCAGAGTCTCTGTAACAATTTTGCCAACCCTATGGCGCTTACCTCTCTGAAAAGGCATTGTTCCACATTATAGTCTGTGTATTGGCTGAAGAGGGGTGTTCTCTGTTCTACCCAGGTCCACTGGATCTTCACTGATCTCTGCTGGGGAGAGGTGGATTACTCCTCATCCAAACTTGTGACCATAAGACATGACTGGTCCTATGTGGCCTTTATGTTTGAGGTTGAAAGACAGAACACACAATGGACAATGGCCAGGCCATAGAGAAGAATCGAGTTCTGACCCACCACATGCACCGAACCACCTGGGAAACCCCCAATATACAATAAGCGGCCCAGGAAGCCAGCCCACTCTAAGTCAGACTTGAAGGAGGTCAGACTGCTATCTCTAATAACAATCCAGGAAGCCAAAAAATAGCTTCCTAAAGAATCAGCCCCAAATGGCCAGGGCTTCATTAATAACTGACAGATTCTCTAATTTTTGTCTCTGCTTCCAACTCAGGACCAACCAGAGAAAGCCAATCACATATGATGCCTACCTTCTAGTTCGTCTGTTTACAGCTTCCCCATGCTCACAGCTTCCAATCACGGCATACCTGAAGCCTTCCCTTTTTTTTTTTTTTAAATTTTATTGTTATGTTAATCACCATACATTACATCATTAGTTTCTGAGGTAGTGTTCCATGAGTCTTTGTTTGTGCATAACACCCAGTGCTCCATTCAGTACGTGCCCTCTTTAATACCCATCACCAGGCTAACCCATCCTCCCACCCCCCTCCCCTCTAGAACCCTCAGTTTGTTTTTCAGAGTCCATCGTCTCTCATAAGCCTTCCCTTTTTTCTCACTATAAAACGGCCCCATTCCTCTGTCTGTCTTCCAGGCTCTGCAAAAATGCAAGTGATGGTGGCTGACTTCTTGCAACAGCAAGCTCTGATAAATAGCCTCTGCTTGTTCTCTTTTGGGTGGTCTTCATCCATTTCCACAAGGAACTGCACCCACCACCCATGGTTCTGAATATTTGCTCCACATCTTAAAAGATGCTGCCTTTATCAGCTTCTCTGTCTTCATGCCAGGCCTCTGTCAAGCCTCTAGCCCTGGAGTTTCTGGGTCCCCTCTGGGCAACTTTATACCATGGGAAGAGGCAGGATCAACCATCAGAACTATTCATCTACTTTTCTTCCCCACTGCCACCTTCTGAGCATCACTCCTGTACTGTTTTGGAGGTGCCAAGGCTAAGGCAGGGGAAGCAGAGAAAACCCCCTTTACTTTTGGGAGTCACTTTACTCAGACTGATGTTTTTAAATCTGCCCCCTCTCCCCCCAAGGTTAGGTGAAAAGAGTAAGGTGTGGATGAATATTCTGGCTCCTGCCTTCTTTGCTTTCTCGTTGTCTCCTGTTCCCCCTCAAACCCTTCTGGACTAGAGGGGTTGGGCTTCAGGCTCCTTTCCTCTCAACAGGTTTTATTGTCCTCCTACCCTAGGGGGACATCCTTCATAACCCAGATATTCTCTGCACTAGGAAACAAAGTCCCGCTGAGTCCTGTGGACTTGGTTCTCCATATTTTTGAGGAAGACATTTAGAAAATGGTATCTCCCTCAACAGATTTTGGTTTTCAAGTCTATCTTCTTACTTCAAAATGCCATTTTGAATGTTAGAGGCTGAATATTTACTTTCTTTCTCTTAATTTGCTTTGCATTCTTCTCTAACTTTCCTAGTGCCCTCATATAAATGCCACATCCACATATAACCACATACGCCGGGTATGACTCTATCAGCTGGTAAATATTAAAATGCTTCCATAATGGTAGCCGACTAGCTGCTGCCCTAACTCCCTTCCTGGTACATGCACTACCACTTAGTGAATGAAATTTCATCCCCACCCCATTTCCCTATCTCACGCTGACTAGAGGGGAAGGTAAGACATACAGGGCTGTAAATGGGAAGGCAATTGAGTATTTTTTTCAAAGATTTATTTATTTATTAGAGAGGGAAAGGGAGAGAGAGAGGAAGGAGGGGCAGAGGGAGAAGGAGAAAAGCAGACTCCCCATTGAGCGAGGAACCGACAAAGGTTAGATCCCATGACCTTGAGATCATGACCTGAGCCAAAATCAAGAGTCGGAGGCTCAACCCACCAAGCCACCCAGGCGCCCCACAAGTGAATATTTTTAAAACAACTAACTGCTCTGCAAACAGAGCTCCATTTCAAGCTCCAAAGCAAACTTCCCGTGAGGCGATGTGAGCAGGGAGGGTGTGTAAATTACGCTGCACCGCAGTTTAAGGCCCACCTTCTCCCTCCGCCACTGACCAGCAGGGTGACCTTGTCCAAGTTATTGACCTGCCTAAACTCGAGGGTTCTGATCTGTAGAGCAGAGCTAATGACACGTACTTAGAGTAGTGTGGGGAGTGAACTAGCTAATGTGTAAAATACTTGGCGCAGACACAGAGAGGGTATGTATTATTGGTATTTTTTTAAATACTAATTTCTTTCAAATTTTCAAAATTTTAACAGAATCCTATAAAGCTCTAATGTAGGTTACACGGGAATAACATCAACTTTATGGATTTGGGTTTACCAGCAAGAGATGGGGCTCATGACTCTGGTCCACATAAGAAGGAGAAAGGACTCCATGCCTTCTCGGTGGGGGCAATCTCGAAAACAGGTGGCCACCAGAAAACAGGTGAACATTATTTTTGGCCAAGCAAACAAAAGCCTAGATATTACAATGGTCTTTAGACACTCTACAAAGGGCCATAGAATGTAAACAGATATACTGAGTATCTGTGGTATTAAAATTTCATGGGGTCAGGGCAATGATCAGGACAAAAAAAGTCTAAAAATGCACCTTAGAGGTGAAGGGGTGCTGGCGAAAGGCTGAGGAAGCAGCCAGCTCCTAGAATCTGAGTCCATGAGCAGGCTGGATCCCCAGGTCAGATAAGATGACAGCTGGCTTCCAGAAGCTCCATTCAGGCCAAGCCAAAGAAGTAGGCTTGTTAGGACATGTTGTTATTGCCACCGGCCACTGGACGTCCCTGCACTGGGGCAGGGAACAGATTCCTATTGCTTTGTTTCCCTTGTTCCAAACTCCAAATCCCAGGATCTCCCTTCCTACCAAGACTCACTGAATGGTGGATTCCTCAGAGGTATTTGGATGGCAGGCAGGAAAACATGACAGTGCCCACGCATGGGGGGCTGTCAACACTCTGATTTCCATCTGTGTTTGAGTCCCGGCATGGTACAAGCTTTTTAACATATGCCCTTTGGTTTGGGTTCCCATCTGCCCTAGCTCAATGTTACTCTGGCTACTATTTATCCATCTTATAGTTTCAGGCAAGCATATTTTTATTTTTATTAATTAATTAATTAATTTTTTTGAGAGAGTGTGCACTGGGAGGGGGAGGGGCAGAAGGAGAAGGAGAGAGAGAATCTTAAGCAGGTTCCACGCCCAGGGCGAAGCCCGATGTGGGGCTCCATCTCGAGACCCTGAGATCATGACCTGAGCTGAAATCAAGAGTCAGATGCTTAACCAACTGAGCCGCCCAGGCGCCCCTGGTCAAGTGTATTTTTAATCTTCTAATCTTTGACTCATCCTCCTTAGGCAAATGGAGGTGTCATCTGCCTTGCATGTTTTCCCTTGCTCTCCAGGGGGATGGGTCCTTGCATACTAAGACCTTTCTAACTTCTGACCAGTCTGTGGAGTTTGCTTGACTCATTCTTTCTTACTCAATTTTCTCATTATTCTCAGGGCCTCTCTTCATCAGCTGTGCCCAGTTCCCCTGGGTGGGAAGACTGATTTTTTTAGACTCAGATTTGGATGGGGTGGGGAATTGGGGGCAGGGAAGAGCAGAGGTCAGCTGGAAGGCTCTGGAAAAGCTATCATGGTCACCACGATCAGGACTGCCTGGCATGCTTCTTGGAGAGAGTACTCTGTCTTGCCTTGCATAATTAGTGCAGGCATGAATTTTGTACAATGCTTTACTGTTTAGAATTTCACATGCATTTTCTGATTTGACAGTAATGACACGCTGATGAGACCCTTATTATGGTATCTATTTTCTTACAGGATATGCATGTACAGGAAATATATACAATCAGGATATTCACAAGCAGACAGGAAGAATCAAATCTTATTGTACATTCTAAGGCGAATCAAGAGCCTCTCTGATTTCAGCCCCTCAGATAATGGGGTATCTCTGTCCTTCGTAAGTTGAATGTTCGACGGCTACAGAGCTACTCTAGATATATCCCCCTTCCGTTCTTGGCTAACTGACTTTAGCACAGTATTACTTATATCCATAAGGTCTTCATACAGAAGTGCCTCTGTCCGCCCAGTCGGACCAATCTGTCCTCTTTGAGCTACCAGTGAGCTGTACGGGCCTCACATTCCTGGCTTGCTTAATCTATGTCTGGCGCTGGGCTAAGTGGCTTCACGTGGAAGACATCATTTACCCTTCACAACAACCCTCTGACATAGGTGCTATTATCCCGATTTTACAGATGTGGAAACTGAGGCTGTATATAACTTAAGAGCATACAGCTAAGAAAGAAAGTGGCAGGGCTGGGATTCAAATCTCCATCTGTCTGACTCCTGCATCTGAGTTCATCTTTGTATCACGTTGCCTCTTTGTTTATAAGTTGACTTCTCCCAATGGCCTCTAAGTTCTTGAGGCCAAGGGCTATGACTTCCATATTTTGCACCTAAGAATAGTGCCTGGAACGTATTAGGCCCTCAGTAAATACCTGCTAAATGAATGTGTGGATGAATGCATGCTTATGTTCTGGGGCAATTCTGAAAACTTAATTTTCAGGTATCAAGTGAATGTCATTACTAGACATGTTCAATGGGCTGAACAATACATTGGCTCAGAACTGTGAACCTTCCTCTAATTTCCTGAGATGAGGCTATTTTATTCAGCCTGGGTGTGGCTGTTTCCCTGTCAATGTCTTACACTTTTTTCCTGTTGAGTGGGGACAAATGTACTAGCAACCTATATCATGAGGACATTATGAAAAAAATTGGAGGATCATAAGAATAAAAAATTTTAAATCAATTACAGGGATTTAAAATGATTATCTTCTCTGTTTCCAGAGAAGGTGACTTCTTTGCAAATAGGCTTCTGAGGGAATTATTTCCAGCCGACTTTCAGATTAACAAAGGCAAAGGAAAGGCCCAGACTTAAAAATGTCAGCAGCATAGCTTGGAGCCAGAGTTATGGGGATCTTCTCAGCCTTCCTCACTGTCCCAGGGAGAGGTTAAACATTCTGAGCACACCCGCAGAGATTCTGGTTTAGTTTTACTCACACGTGACCTGGGAATCAAGTTTTAAAAGGCCTCCCGGGTGATTAGAATATAGAGCCAAGATCAAGAATTGTATAAAGGAATGATATTCATGATAATACAGAGCGATTGCTGATGAAGAAACACAGAAGTGAGTTGTCACTGACTTAGCTCCAGAATAGCAACCTGTGGAATGAGAATCAAGTGGAACCTCTCTCCCAACCCACTAGTTGGTGGTTTTCTAGATCCTGCTACTTAAAGTGTGGCTCGGATGAGCGGCATCAGCATCACCTAAGAGTTAGCTAGAAATGCAAAATCTCAGCCCCCGCCCCAGACCTGCTGAACCAGGCTGTGTTTCGACCAAATCCCCAAATGATTCATCTGCATAACTACGGGTGGGAAATACATCCTCGAGGCCTCAGACAGAGGCCAAGTTCAGCTTTTGCTTCTGACTCTTTTAGCGCATATCTTCATAATGACTTTTGATACTCAGTTCTGTCCTAGAAATTCTCCTGACCCCAGGGATGTGTCCCTAATGGTGCTTTTCCTGACACCTATCTTACTTTCCTGAGAAAGGTGGTTACAAACATGTTTGCTGGTGGTGGTTGCTGGTATGACCGGGCTCACCCTCACCATGCTTTATGGCTAACTATATATTATATAATTCTTTTTTTTTTTTTTTTTTAAGATTTTTAATTATTTATTTGACAGAGAGAGAGAGATAGCAAGAGCAGGAACACAAGCAGGGGGAGTGGGAGAGGGAGAAGCAGACCTCCCGCTGAGCAGGGAGCCCGATGCGCGGCTGGATCCTAGGACCCTGGGATCATGACCTGAGCCGAAGGCAGACGCTTAAAGACTGAGCCACCCAGGCGCCCCTATATGATATAATTCTATAACTATTCTCTACCCACTAACACTGCAACTAGGCGATCTGAGAACAAATAGGGAAGACTATATGTGAGCAATGCAGCTTCTCAAGAGGCAGTACACATCGGAAATAGAAATGCATTCCAAAGATGATGGGAGGTATTTATGAATCACATCCCTGGAGGAGGTTGCTAATGGGAGAACAGGGAGGGGTAACGGTAAAGCTGGGAACTCCATCACTTGCCAGCCCTGCAACTTTCCAAGCCTCCGTCTTCCCATCTACAAAATGGAGATAATACGATGCGGCCAATCAACCTCAAAGGACTGCTTTGAGGATCCAGAGAGAAAATATATCTGAAAAATTCTGTAAACTGAAAGAGATTCACATGAATAGGAAGTTGTTTTGCTGTTGTCACAAACCTAAACTGTTTGGAAGACATCTGTCAGGGAGGACAATTCTGTCCTCCTGAAATGGGGCCTGGGGCCTCCTTGGACTTTTGAACTTGGGTCTGACCCATTGTGAAGATTCCCGTGTCCCTAAAAAATATGGCCACAATGTTGGTCCTGGGCAAACTTCTACACATTTATTTGTTTAGTAAATTGGAAATAGTGTGTATATATAGTCGGTATCCCTGCTTTTTTCACACATCTCAGTACTCACTGATTATTAACATTTTCCCATGTCACAAAATAATAATTGAAAACATAATTTAAAATTAATTTGTAATATTTCACATACATATTCTATAATTTATTCTTCTATTGTGAGACATGTGTTAAGCGTCCAATTTTGGTTCTTATGAATAATATTCTATGGATTATCTTTTTTTTTTTAAGATTTTATTTATTTTTTTGACAGAGACGTAGAGAGAGAGAGGGAACACAAGCAGGAGGAGTGGGAGAGGGAGAAGCAGGCCTCCCGCTGAGCAGGGAGCCCGATGCGGGGCTCGATCCCAGGACCCTGGGATCATGACCTGAGCCGAAGGCAGACGCTTAATGACTGAGCCACCCAGGCGCCCCGATGGATTATCTTTAAACCTAATATTAACATGCATCTCTCTCTCTCTCTTTTTTTTTCCTTTGGTGTACATTTCTAGGAATGGATTTCTGGGGTCAAAGGGATTAAACATTTTTAAGACTTTTAATATATATTGTAAAGTTTCCAATGAGAAGGGGCTAGAAAGTGTATGAGAATGTTTTTTTTTTACTATGATGAAAAAATATTTTCATTCCGTGAAAAATAGTTTTCTGCATTTGTGTTTGAAAGGCAAAAATGATACTTTTAAATGATAATTTTCATTGCATTTCTTTGATTACTAAGTTTACATTTTTCATATGTAAATTGACCACATATATTTTTTCTGTTGACAATTCTTACCTTTACACATTTTTTCAAGTATTTTGACATATCCATAATTTTATTATGCTTACCAGAGCTCTGTTCCTAAAAGGTGAAAATTTTAAGCCAAGTGGAGTAGGAAGGGTGTCTCCTTCCTATTCTAACAGAGACTTGTACTGCTTATAAAATTAGTCACTTGCTCTGCCGCTTATAAAGGTGACACTCAAGAATAAAAGCAATATTCTCAAACATCATAATATTCCTTATTTTAACACTAACTGATAATTTTAACTTGTTCCATTTTAAAAATTAAATGAATTCTAATTAATAAAAAATCTAAGGCAGACCCTCAATTAATCGATAAATGATAGAGGATGTGTATGCAGCTATATGATACCATCCAACATTCTATAGTTCTAACATGCATTTACCCATGTAATGTCTGCATTCTGGTGTAGAATTTGCTAATAACAGTATTATAAAAATAAGTATCTGGGATTATTATAATATTGGCGATATAAATCTATTATTGTTAGATATATAGAGTTGGTATATTTCATAGAATTTACATATACCTAATATTTATCAATATGTTTATATTGATAACACATTTCTTACCCATATGTATTACGTCACCTAAAGGCAAAAGTTGCTAATGCCAAAAGAAGGGAAAGGTAAATATTTCAAGCCAGAGGAATCTTGCTCTGTCTCTATATAGTGATCTTTATGGAAAACCATTCTCACTCTTCTCGGGGCTCAGAGAGAGGCGGTAGCAGAAACAGAGGGCCGAGAAGTGATCGGGTGCGAGGTTTTGCCTGCCAGGTGCCGGCATCACCGGCCGGCGGGGTCCCAGGGGGTCACCCGAGCTGCCACTGAGAACCATCGAGGGATTTCAAGGCTTCATCCCAGAGAGTTGTTTCCTCCTCAGTATCACTCCTACGATTCAAAGAGGTGCTGATGTCCCTCATCCACGTGAGCTTTCCACGGATTACTAAGAGCAAGATGGGCCCACGATGTAATCAATCAAGCTTTTCCATCAGAATCGACTCTGTATACCACAGTCATCATCATAAAGGCCAGTAACCCATGAATCATAACGAAAGAAATTGGGGTTTTTAAAGAAGTTATAAAACTTGTAAAAAGTTTTAGAAATAATATATATGCCCACGCTGCATTCAATTTTACATCAATATTGATTCTAAGACACACATCAATTCAAAAAGGGGAGTAGGGCAGGAGAGAAAAAACTCTCAATTACATGTAGAAATTGATTAAAGGCAAATTGATTAAAAGCAATATTGATTAAGGCAAACTGATTTATTAAATGCTAAAATGTTAAAAAAAAAAAAAAAAAGTATGCTTTAGAATTGAGTACCAAGTAAGATTTACCTGTGATGAATTGCTGCTTAACTTACATCTGGTTCTCTTGACCAGGATTTAGTAGAAAGCTCGCCCCGAGTCATTTGAGAAGGGCCAAAATCTTTTGGGAGCTCTGTTGCCCTTCAGCACTATGGGGCTTCAGAGCAGTTTTTTTTTTTAATAAGTTTTTTTTTTTTTAAAGATTTTATTTATTTATCTGACAGATAGAGAGACAGCGAGAGAGGGAACACAAGCAGGGGGAGTGGGAGAGGGAGAAGCAGGCTTCCCGCTGAGCAGGGAGCCCGATGCAGGGATCAATCCCAGGACCCTGGGATCATGACCTGAGCCGAAGGCAGACACTTAACGACTGAGCCACCAGGCGCCCCTTCAGAGCAGTTTTGGAATAAAAGCCTGGGACCCTCTGTTTCAAGTGGGATGCTACCTAGGACTTGGGTCCCATTGTATGTGACACTGTGAGGTGGAGAGAGGGACTCTGTTCAGGGGCTTTCATTGTTCTGTCCTCATTTAAAAAAATTAATAGCTAATATTTACTGAGCACTTGCCACATGACCCACACAAACACCCTCCTATTTAATACAGTCAGCCAATGAGTTAGGGCCTATTATTTTTTCATTTTATATCTGAATAAATGAAGCTCAGAGAGGTTAATTAAATCACCCAAATGTGTTCTACAAGGCCACAGGCAAAAGCATATAAATCAGCTCTTTCTTTTCCAAGTATTTTGGTAGTCTCTGTTATGTTCTTGTGTACCCCGGTTCTCTGCTGAGATTGCCAGTTTCTGAAGGCAACCAAGACTTGTTCTACTTTTTGGAACTAGGCAACCAATGCTTGTCTTTTCATAACACTAGGTACTCTAAAGTCACTTTAATTAAAATTAATCCAGAAGTTCCAGCTTCAATAATGATAATGAGTCTTATTTCATAATTAAACTGAGGATGTTATTGAGACAATTAACTCTTCCCAGGTAGAAAGCAGCTACTCTTTTAAAACACTAACTTCTACACGGTTGGTCTCATTTCCCCCAGCAGATGGTACGTCTGTTGGAGGGCTCTGGATCGAGCCTAACTTCTGGGAAGAGAAGATGCATTGCCTTAGATTTCTAGACATTGATTTTTTTCCCCCTCACCTCATAGGTCAGTTGACAGGAAATAGCTAGATCAATTATAGTTTAACACCAAGTTACCCTCATTATATTAAGAGAATAAAGCGATGGCATGAGTTCATGTTGATGAAAGAGCGGATGTAGTGTGAATAAATGCTTGTGGACCTTGTCTGGCCCCAGTGCTGGGAGGAAGGAGTGGATCACGTATCCACTCGACCCACACGAATGCGGAAAGGAGTCTGGTCCTCACAGGAGCGTGATAATCAGCACCAAACCACATGGGTGAGCACTAAACTTGGCTTCTCACTTGGGAGTAATAGCGCTATGGTGAGGAAGGCTGAGGACATAATTTAACAATAGAAGGGCATGTTATCGGGTATTTTCATCAAGATCCCAGGATTTCTTGCCTTTAAGGCACTATGATCATGTTAGAGTGATTTTTCACTCATGATCATTTTTGTGTGCTGCTTATTTTACTTCAGTGAATAAATTAACTTTGGTAAATTACTTAAGGAAACTCTCTGTTTCCTTAGGAAATCACTAGAAGCCCCATTTCCTCTAAAAAGCAAACCCAGAGATTCAGATTTTATATCAAGATTTATAAACATAAAGGATTGACTTATTATCTACATTTTGAACTGAGTCTAATATTGTCAAGGTATGAGATTATGTATGGCTATTTAGGATAAAGTAACTCAGAACCATATAACATGTGGCATTCACAGACTTTGGAACACAAGGCAGTACAAGAGGACACTTCTTTCTCCCTTTGTTCTTCTTTTTTTTTTTTTTTTTTGATGGTATTCAATTAATTGAACAGTTCTCTAAATAGAGGAAAGCGGCACCACTTTAGGACATACAATAGGGATGAATGTAGGAACTATAAGGGACAGGTGCCCGTCAGGGACACATTTGCCGTCCGGTGTGTCTTCTATCAAATATTCATGAAAGTCTGGGATCCCAAGTACACATCTAACAGTAATCGTCACATGGTTCAGGGGCAATGAGGAGCTGTCCTGGAGAAATAATTATCTGCAAGAAATTGCCAACACCTAAGTATAAATTAAATATAATCCTGACTAAGCGTTCCCTGTCATTAACCATTGCACAACGTCACACCCATGACCTCCAGGCTGCATTAAACTCCAGGAAACATTCCTGGCTCTGTTCTAAAGGCCTTGTGTCTGGGCCAGGAGTCTGTGGGAAAGCAGCAGCTTCTGCCCGGAGGACAGAGGCAGGTCTGGTATTCACCCCCTCAGCCCCTTCAAGCCCCAGGAAGTGAGAAGTTTACCTGCGCTCTGGATCTGAAGATGCCAAAGTCATTGCACTAGTTTGTCATATGGTCTTGCTCTCGCTTTACAAGGAGCCCACAAACACTTCAGAGGGAATTCTGTATGACAATGAGACTCCAGCGTCAGGTTGCTGTGAAGATTCAGTGAGATACTTTATGACAAGTCTTTATCACAGTGACAGCTATTATTTTGGATATTTCTTATCTCTATTCTTGGATTTCTTTCTTGGATTCACCCAGGCAATCTTTCCTCTTTTATATTAGTGAAATGATATATGTGGAATATATAAATGTCAGCAGTCATGATGATGATGATGATGATGATGGTGAGTAATTATACAAGTGGCATGCTTTACACATTGAGTTAGGACAAAGCAGAGATTAGAAACCGGGTCTCTGAAATCCCAGTCTAAAGAAGGGTCCATTCAAAGATGGTATCAAAATACCATCTACATTTACTCCAAGAAGGTAATTTCTCTTCATATTAATTTTAGATAGTATTTAAAAGCAATTCTCAAGGAAACCCTTGTGCACTTTTGGTAGGATTGAAAACTGGTAAAACCACTGTAGAAAACACCATGGTCGTTCTTCAAAATTAAAAATAGGACTCTCATATGATCTAGGAATTCCACTTCTGGGAATGTATCTGAAGGAAACAAAATCACAATGTCAAAGAGCTATCTGCACCCCCATGTTCCTGGCAGCATGATTTACAAGAGCCAAGACATGGAAACAGCCTAAAGGTCCACCGACATGAATGGATAATGAAGTTGTGAGGATACACACACACACACACATTATTTATATATAATATATATAATGGAATATAATTCAACTATGCGAAAGAAGGAAATACTGTCATTTGTAACAACACAGATGAAGCTTGAGGGCATTATGCTAAGTGAAATAAGCCAGACAGTTGAAAAAGACAAATACTGTATGATCTCACTTATATGTGGAATCTAAAACAAACAAACTCTTAGAAAAAGAGATCAGATTTGGGGCACCTGGGTGGCTCAGTCTTTAAGCGTCTGCCTTCAGCTCAGGTCATGATCCCAGGGTCCTGGGATCAAGCCCCACATCGGGCTCCCTGCTCAGCGGGAAGCCTGCTTCTCCCTCTCCTACTCCCTCTGCTTGTGTTCCCTCTCTTGCTGTGTTTCTGTCAAATAAATAAATAAAATCTTAAAAAAAAAAAAAAAGAGATCAGATTTGTGGCTACCAGAGGCAGGGCATGGTAGGTGGAGGAAATGGATGAAGGTAGTCAAAAGGACCAGTTATAAGATAAATAGGTATTGGGGATATATGTACAACATGATCACTATAGTTAACATGCTTATGTAGTGTACATAAAAGTTGTCGGGAGAGTAAATCCTAAGGGTCCTCATTAGAAGGAAAACAGTATTTTTCTTTTTCCTTTTTTGGGGGGGTACGGTATCTATGTGAGATAATGGATGTTAACTACATTTATTGTAATCGTTCCACTATGTATGTAAGTCAAACCATTATGCTGTACCCCTGAAACTTATATGGTGTGTATGTCAATTACAGCTCAATAAAACTGGGGTGGGGGTGGGGGAAAGAAGCAATTCTCAAAGGCTTTGGCTTCACCTCTGAAGCCCCAAAAGACCACAGTAAGAACCCCCAAGAGACACTTTTGACTCCAGTTCTGGAGTATTCCTTCACATATGTATACAATATAATATAATATAATATTAATGTAATCATATAATGTACCTGATATTCTCTTAAATGTATATACAATAAGCATATATATATAACTATGATTATTATATTTGTCAATGTATAGGGTGGGGGGCCATGGGCTAGAGATAAGGATAAGTACTAACTCTCTCTGATGGCCCACATTTTGTATTTTTTCTGTGGGCTTAAACACAACCCAGATGATTGCACTTGAAGATCTGGGTAAGGGTAGGATTTAGAATTCTACATATTTTAATATCTCATCAGGTAAGAAATTATTTAGATTTTCAAATTTCTAGCCTCCTTGCTAATATCAGGGAAGTCTCCAAACCTTTAGGCTCTCTGATAAAGCCTGGCATATTCACCGTGAAGAGCAGATTCATAAAGTTCTAAATTAACAAAAGCCTAGTAGTTAATGTAGAACTAACAGAAGAACCTAGAGAGAATAACCATATAATTTGTTGTAAAAAAATGGGACAACTTTTGAGAGTGAAAAGGGAAATTTTAATAAATATGCTTGTGATATAGCATTTGAAAATCATCAGTGTCATTTACCATCACAGAGAGAAACCATATGGTCATCTCAATAAATGCAGAAGAAGCATTTGACAAAACTTAGCATCTATGTATGATTAAAACTCTCACAAATCAAGAATAGACAGGAACTTCCTCCATCTTTTAAAGGGTATAAGTATGCTAATAACATCATACTTAATGATGAAATATTGAATATTTTCTAAATCAAAAACAAGACAAGGATGTCTGCTATTACCATTTCTATTCAGTATTGATTTAGAAATCCTAACTAACACAATGAAAGAAGAAAAGAAATAAAAGGCATAAAAATTGGGGGTGCCTGGGTGGCTCAGTCAATTAAGTGTCCGACTCTTGGTTTTGGCTCAGATCATGATCCCAGGGTCTTGAGATCCAGCCCCGTGTCGGGCTCTGCACTCAGCACGGAGTCTGCTTGTCCATCTCCCTCTGCTCCTCCCCACCCCCACCCCCCCGCCCGTTTCTCTCTCTCTCTCTAATAAATAAATAAAATCTTTTAAAAAAAGACATAAAAATTGGAAAACAAAAATAAAATAATTGTAACTGCAGATAATATAATTATGTATGTATAGAATTCTAAGGAATCAATAAACAACTACTTAGTGAATTTAGTCAGTGTGATGGTTAATATTAAGTGTCAACTGGACTGAACGATGGGGTGCCCAGATATTGGGTTAAACGTTATTCAGGGTGTATCTGTGAGGATGTTTCTAGATGAGATTAACATTTGAATTGGTAAACTGCATGAAGTAGATTGCCCTCCACAATGTGGGTAAACCTGATGCAATCCACTGAAGGCCTGAATAGAACAAAAAGGGAGAGTAAGACTATCTTGGAGCTAGGACATTCTTTTTTTTCTGCCTTTGGACTTGGACTCCGACTGAAACTTACGCCATTGACTCTCTTGGTGTTTAGACTTCCGGACTCATACTGAAATCGTGTCTCCAGCTTTCTCATTGCAGATCCTGGGATTTCTCAGCCTCCATAAGTACATAAACCAATTCCTTATAATAAATCTCTCTCTATATACCCCTGGTTCTGTTTCTTTGGAAAGCCTAGACTAATATAGTTAAGACTGAGGAATACAGATGAATATACAAAAAATTGTTTGTATTTCTAAGTACTAATAGCAACAACTGGAAAATAACATAAAAACAATTCCATTTACAGTAACACCAAAAGAACAACAATTCTTCCCAAGCTGATCTAAGATTGATCTCAAGTTCAACCAAAGTCCCAACAAGCTTTTTTTTTGGTAGAAATTGATAAGTTGATTTTATTTTATTTTATTTTATTTTATTTTATTTTATTTTATTTTATTTTTATTTGACAGAGAGAGACACAGCGAGAGAGGGAACAGAAGCAGGGGGAATGGGAGAGGGAGAAGCAGGCTTCCTGCAGAGCAGGGAGCCCGATGCGGGGCTCGATCCCAGGACCCTGGGATCATGACCTGAGCCGAAGGCAGACGCTTAACGACTGAGCCACCCAGGCGCCCCGATAAGTTGATTTTAAAATGCATATGGAGATGAAAAGGACCTAGAAGAGCCAAAGCTATCATGAATATAAAGGACAAGTTAGAAGATTCACACTATCTGACTTCAATACTTACTATAATACTTGTTTTATACAAATACTGGTTTTATACAGTAATCAAGAGAATGTTATATTGGCATAAGGATAGATAAATAAACAAGTGGAGCAGAATAGAAATCCAGAAGTATACCCACACTTTTTGGACGAATTGATTTTTTAAAACTGTGATTAAATATATATAACATCAAATTTACCCTTTTAACTATTTTTAAGTGCACAACTCTATAGCATTAAGTACATTTACATTGTGTCACCATCTCCACCATTCATCTCCAGAACTTTCTCATCTTCTAGACTGTATCCATTAAACACTAACTCCCCATTACCCCCATTACATAACTCTTCCATCTTATATAAAAGTTAGCACAATATAGATCATAGATTTAAATGCAGAACATAAAACTATAAAGACTTTTAAAACGAAACAGAAGAAAATCATCAGGACCCAGGGCTACTTAAGAGTTCTTAGATGTGACACCAAAAGCAAGATCCATAAAAGAAAAAATGATAAACTGATATTCATCAAGATTAAAAATGTTTGCATGGTGAAAAGACTCTGTTAAAAGGATGAAAATAAAAGCTACAAGCTGGGAGAAAAATGTTTGCAAATCATAAAGGATATACAAATGGCAAATAAGCACACGAAAAGAGCTTTAAGATCACTAGCCTCTAGGTATATCGGTCACTACATATCTATTAGAACAGCTAAAATAAAAAATAGTGGCAGTATCAAATGGTGGGGACGTGAAGAAACTGGGTATCTCCCACATTGCTAGTGGGGATGTTAAATGGCTGCAATCACTTTGGAAATCAGTTTGGCTGTTTCCTTAAAAATTAAACGTATCATTTACCATTCAACCCAGCAATCACACTCTGGTTATTTATCCAGGAGCCATGAACACTTCTGTCCACACAAAAATCGGTACATGGATGTTGATAGCGGCTTTATCTGCACGGCCAACACCTAGAAACAACCCAAGGGTCCTTCTATAGGTTAAAGTGTGGTACAGCCATAGCATGTAATATTACTGAGGGCGACCTACTGATGCATGTAACAACCTGGATGGATTTCAAGGACGTTATGCTGAGTGAAAAAGCCAATTTCAAAAGGTCATATACTGTGTGATTTGATTTATACAATGTTCCAACATGAAAAATGTATCAAGCTGGAGAACAAATGGCTAAGGGTTAGGAATGGGGGCAGCGATGGGTATGACTATAAAAGGGTAGCATGAGGGGCATTTCTGCGGTGATGCAGTCATTCTCTATCTGGAATGTGATGGTGGCCTCAGCAATGTACACTTGTGGTAAAGTGATGTAAAACCCGACATGCACACTGTGGCAAAGTCCGTGTCCTGTTTTGATGTCATGCGATGGTTATACAAGATGCAAACTTTGGGAGAAATTGGGTGAAGAGTGCAGGGGATCTCTCTGTATTGTCTTTGCAACTTCTTGTGAGTTTCTAACTCAAGGGAAAAAGAAACCACTCTGCTTCTGGAAAGACAATAAGAAAATAAAAATTCAAGTCACAGATTGGAAGATAATATGTTCAATATGTTAATATTTCATAAGGAATCAGAATCAAGAATATGTAAGACTTCTACATAGCCATAATAAAGACAAACAATTCAATTAAAAAATGGGCAAAAGCTTAAATACATATTGGTTTTTTTTTTAAAGATTTATTTATTTATTTGGGGGGAGGGAAGAGGCAGAGGGAGAGAGAGTCCTAAGTGGACTCCTCACTGATCATGGAGCCTGATGCGGGGCTTGATCTCAGTACCCTGAGATCGTGACCTGAGCTGAAACCAAGAGTCGGACTCTCAACTGACTGCACAACCCAGATGCCCCAAATACATATTGTTTAAAGAAGATGGGTAAATGATCAATAAGCACATCATTAGTTATTAGGAAAATGCAAGTTAAAGCTGTAATGAGATGCTACTTCTCATACACGAGGGTGACTAAAATTTAAAAACTGATCATGCCAAATATTGGCTAAGATGTGGAGCAACTGTAAGTCCTATATTGCTGGTAAGTGTATAAAATGAGCCATTCATTTTGGAAAACTGACAGCTTCTAAAGAAGGTTAAACCTACATTTGCCCTGTGATCCAGTAATTCCACTCTAGGGTATATATCCCGGAGAAATAAAAGACATGCCTTCAAAAAGACTGTATAAGAATGTTTACAGCAGCTTTGTACATAATTTCCTCAAGCTGGAAACAACACACATGTCCATCCACAATGAAATATACTCAGTGATAAAAAAGAACGAACACCAACAATACGGCTAAATCTCAAAAACATTATGTTGGGTGAAATAAGCCAAACATAAAAGAGTACGAGCTGTATGACTCCATTTATACGAAGCTCATTTTTATTCTAAGATATGGAAAAAGTAATCTGTGGTGATAGAGATCAGGGCAGCTGTTGCCCGTGCATGTGTGTGGGGGAAGGTTCTGCCGGACCAGGGCATGAGGGAAATTTCTGGGATATAGAACTGTTCTGCATCTTGACTGGGTTGTGCTTACACAGATGGATACATTTGTCAAAACTTATCCAATTGGAACTTACAAGTTGTATTTTTACTGTATGCAAATTTTAACTTAAAAAAGATATGGGATCAACGCCTAGACCTGGGTGGTCCCAGAGAAACTGAGATATATGGTCCGTCCCTAAGTCTGGAAGCTTCTGGAAGAGATTGGCAAAGTGACAAGGGAATTCCTATTTTCTAGGAGAAGCAAGGAAAAAATCAGCTGGTTATTGAGCAGAAACTAGCCTCCTTTCCAGATCCCCAGGGATCAAAGAGGAACACTAATCGAAGGGCCATTCTGAAGCAGGACATGCTCATGACGCAGACCTGCATTTTGGGTCTGCCCTGGACGCTGTTTCCTCTGCTGTCATTGTAAAAACAAGAGCTCTGCGAATGCCTGACCCTCTGGGACCCCGCTTGTCACTGAGAGTGGGAAAGGGCTCTGGGAGGACAGTTTTTCTCTGCAATATTGGCACCAGGGCTGATTTTCTGGATCAGAGACTTTAGAGAGGGAGCTCATCCACAATCTGAAGCACCCCGTACGCTACCCTTTTCTCTGCTGGGGCTCTTTCTTTAAGGACTCTATTTGCAAAGTTAGATCTCTGCCCCACAAATTTGTTTTCGTAAGAGCTTCTGAATCAATGACTTCTTTGACCTCCCTTGATTACCTAATCTCTAGGTTGCATTTCACCTCTGTCATCAATTAGATGATCCCTGGAGCCGGGCTGAGAGAATTGAGTCTCCCGAGAGCCTCAAACCTGATTCATAGGTGGACAGAGTGGAAACTACCATTTGCAAGTCCTCATTCCAGCTTCCATCCCTATAAAGAAGGGACTGGAACTGGGAAGTGACCCATGCTTGAACACTGCATGGAAGGAAAAAGACAAAAGCAGTATGATCCACCACCTCAGAACTTGGTTCCTTGTAAGAGGTCTTCCTTGGCTTGCTTCATCAAGTTGTTTTTTATACTTTTAATAATCCAAAGAGGTGCTCCCTCCTGATTTCCTTGTCAGGGCAACAGCAGCCTCCGAGCCTCTCAGGCTGGACACCTTGGGGTTATTTGGACCCTTCACTCCTCCTTGCCCTCCCTGCACAGTGATGGTCTCTAGGTCATGCAGATCAGATACTACCTCTCCTGGGCTCTGAGCCCCACCCTCTCCCAGCAACACCTCCCTTGCTCAGACCTTGATTTCTTTTCATCTAGATCCCTGCAGTTGACCTGGCTTCCTGCCTGTAGTCCCACTCTGGGCAACCTAGCCCTGTATTCATGTGCAGTTACTTTACCTAATGTACCACTCAGATCATGTGCCCATGCTCAAAAATCTTTAGCAGTTTACATTCACTTATGGAGTCAAGTTCAAAGTCTTGACTCAGAATCTGCTTTCCAGCTTCTCCTCTGATTAATCTCCCACATACTCAGTGGCCTGACTACTGTCAGGCTTTTCAACTCTGGGCCTTGCTTAATAATACTCCTCCTTTTGGGAGTGCCTTTCATTTCTGTTCACTTTATCCTTCAATACTCCTTCTTCTAAGAAGTAGCCGCCAGGGGCGCCTGGGTGGCTCATTTGGTTAAGTGTCTGACTCTTGGTTAAGGCTCAGGTCATGATCTCATGGACAATGATCTCATGGGTTGTGAGATCGAGCCCCGCCTCGGGCTCCACGCTCAGGGCGGAGTATGCTTGAAGATTATCTCTCTCTGCCCTTCCCCCCCACCCCGCGCTCTCTCTCTCTCTCTTTCAAACAAATAAATCTTTAAAAAAAAAAAAAAAGCAGCCTCCAACTGGATGTATTCTCTTTTTACCCTAAGCTGCCTCAGCACGTAAAAAAACAGAACAAAACAACAACAAAATTCTTGCAGTCCTGACCCTGTCTTATGTTACAGTGAAACAGTATTTGTCCTATTCCGGTCATTAGATTCTAAACTCCTTGAAGGACAAAGCCATGTTTTACTTATCTTTGTAAGCCTTTCTATATTTTATCCATTACTTAGCACATAGTGGTTATTAAATTAATATTTGTTGACCTGAATTCAATTCCCATTATTTTTTTAAAGATTTATTTATTTATTTGAGAGAGAGAGAGAGAGAGTGAGCATGGAGGGGCAAAGGGAGAGGGAGAGAGAATCCTCAAGCAGGCTCCCCGCTGAGCGAGGAGCTCGATGTAGGGCTCCACCCCAGGACGCTGAGATCATGACCTGAGCCGAAATTAAGAGTCTGCCGCCCGATGCACTAAGCCACCCAGGCATCCCTCAATTCCCACTATTTAAAAACCGTTCATACTATTTGAGGTTAGAATTTGCTACTACAGTTTGGCCCAAGCCAAGATTTTAAAAAGCTTCAACTGTCATCTTTCAAAAAATTGAGCTGTCTCTTCAGCTTGCATAACACATTTAAAATAAGGAGAAGGGCCAGGAGGCAAGACGGGTGTTCTTGAATGCTCCTTGAACTATGACACGCTTGTCATGGCCTCAGTTAAAGAGATGCTGTACTTCCCTAGAGAACAGCATATGGAAACCAAGAGAACTGTGGGCTTTAGCAATTGTCAGGGAAGCCGAATGAGGAATGCCCTGAGATGGCTGAAGACTGCTGCCAGGGAGCAGGAGGGACGAAGGTTCTGTAAGATTGGGCCTGTCATCTGTGCTTTCACGGCTGCATTAAGCCACTTTGCAATCACGACGATTGTTTTCTGGTGAACTTTTTATAAAATATTATTCTTGTTCTGTGTTAACACTTGGTAAGTTGTTCTTGCCAATGTCAGGCTGTCTAGGCTTTATTGAGGGAACCAAGGAAAGGGCATTTTTTATCTAGGCTTTTACCAGGGGCTGAAAGGAAGAAGAGGTGAGTTTTATAATAGTAGGAGTAATTGACATTCTTACGGGAAAGATAAACTTACAGTGGGAGGGGTAGGGCAGAATGAGGCTGGTTTTCTACCTCCCTCTGTTTACTTGGAGATTTCCTTCTGGAACTCTTCTTTGATGCAACCGTGGAGTGTTTCATTACTGTTTTAAACAAGAGAGCCAGTCCCCGTCCAAGATGCTCAATAAATATTCACTGATTGATTGCTGATAAATGCCCTTGACTATTCCAAATGGATTAGCTCTGCTCAAAGTGAGAGCCAGATGGAACTTCCATCCGAGATGACTACTGGCCCTTCTGCAGTCCAGGAATGACCTGAAATCATGTTAATTCTCTTTGTTTTGATAAACCGCAGCTTCCAACATCTTTGAAGCTCAAGCCCTGGTCTTCTTGACTACACATTAGACACTCTGACATGACAGGTCTCTAAATCTGAGGAGAAAGCCTGCATGACTTTTCATGTGTCCACAGGCCTCCAAGGACACATCCTTATTCTATCCACAATCTTCATCCAGTTTTCCTTCTTGGCAGGCTTCCTCTCCTTTCATTGTGAAGAACAGCTTCTGAAGGAAGAGGAGAGCACTTAAGCCAAGATGTTCATTGGAGATGCCAAAGACCCTGGAACTTAATGTGATCCTCAGTAAGGAACTCAGTCCCAGGAGAGAGCAGGAAGCAAAGAACTTGGGCCCGAGAGGCCACCTCTCCTCACTCTATTTGGACAGTGCTGTAGGCTGTAGCTTTTTGGCTTCAGGAATCAGGTCTGGGTTCTGATGGGGACAGTGGTGCTGGGGCAACTTGTTTTTAACACAAGGTTATCCGTGCCTCCTTGGGAAGAGACCAGTGAGGAGGCGTCACCTTCGACTGGGTTTCTAGTCCCTGATTTCAGATCGTAATGAACTTTCTGAACTAAAAAGAAACATAGTAAAAAGGCTAGACTATATTGACAAGTATTTCATTTACTTATTTATTAAATATATTTGATAAACTTTTTTAAAAAAAGATTTTTTTTATTTGAGAGAGAGAGAGAGGGAGAGAGTGCATGGACAGCGGCGGGGGGGGGGGGGGGGGGGGTGGTGGTGCACAGAGGGAGAAGGAGAGAGAGAATCCCAAGCAGACTTTGCACCAAGTGCGGAGCCCGACTCGGGGCTTGATCCCACAGCCTGAGATCATGACCTGAGCTGAAACCAAGAGTTGGACGCTTAACCAACTGAGCCACCCAGGCGCCCCTATTTGATAAACATTTTAAAAAATAAAACTTGAAATCCTGTCATGTGGAGATAGACATTATGTGTATTACGCAAATCTGTCTCGGTATTTTCCCTCAAGCAAACATATACACACGTGTATTTGAAAAATAGATTTACGCGAACTGCTCTGCCATTTGGGTTTTGTTTTGGTTTGTTTTTCTTTTTGCAACATTACCTTGTGTAGTTCCTCTCTGTCACTAAATATAGGTACACACAAATGTCTGTAACGACTTCATGTATTTGATTTTAGGGATGTTTTATACTATGTATGTGTCATTGTTTCAGTACTGGATTTGAACAAAGTTGCAGTCATTAATAATAATTATTTTGCTTAATTTGATGTTTCAATTAGGACTCGAATTTCTGTAGGTGCAACATGTATTAATAGTTATTAATATTAACTGTTATATTACATTAAATATGAATATAAATTGAAATAATGATATTGTATGTAATAATATGAATATATTAAATATTATAATTCATATTAATAATGGGGCAAAGAGTTCTGGCCTTGGCCTAAACTATTTCTTCATTACATATCCCTTGGGGCCACCTTGCCACACATGAATTTAGGTAAAGTTGGACTCTAACGCTTACCCTGGGGGCGGAGCAATTCTGAGACTCTGCACAACTTCTCCCTCTCACTCTTGCTTTCCTCTTTCTATTTCTGAGCCCATGGAATCTTTGGTGTGCCACCTTGAGACAAGTGTGGACATCAAGCTGAACATAGCTTGCCCTGTCTCTAGTTTCCAGAAGCAATATACTCCCTCCCTGTGTTTTGTGATGTTTAATTGGAAATCTGAGGTGTTCCAGAAAAGCATCCCATCATGACCGCAGCGTCTTCCCACAAGCCTCGCTGCCAACACTTCCCAAGGCCCATTTGCCAGATGGACATCCTTCCCTGCTGCATGTTGACCCTGCCGCGGCCCAGCTCTCACACCTTCTCAACGTGGGGAGCAACTCCATGGTCAGTCCGTCCCAGGGAGCCCCAGGGTTACAGTGGACAAAAATACCACTGACCTATAAATACATATACCCATTTTGGTTGATCTGAATGGAATTGGCTACAACTTGATATACCCTTCAAATAGACTCATTCCCTTTACACAGAGTTACAGACTTCTGGAGCAAGACACAGCTGCAAAAGGTGGTCAGCTTCCTCATTTTGCAGTGTGAGAAACTGGAGCCTAAATGGCCAATATTTGCACCCACATTCATCTCCTCAGGGCCAGAACCTTGCCCAGATTCTTAGGTTCTTGGCTTCTGATCTCACTGCTTCACACTGCTAGGAAAAAAAAAAAAGTCAGGAGCCCCTTTTCCATTAGAGAGAGAGAGCAGGATGACCCCTCTATCCACTGCCCCAATCTGTCTGGGTCAGAAGGATCCAGGACTAGAAATGCAAATGGAAGAGAGACTTCAGGCTTTTTTAAAAGGCAGAAACAAAAGGACATGAGTTTTTAAATATCAGAGAAAAGAGTGAACTCTTAGCGTTAAACTAAGAAGTCTAACATCGTTGCTGTGACTTTTCTTCTGATTGTCTCATAAATCTGCCTAAAGCTTTTGTGACCATAAGGATGACCTCAATCTGGGGGACCCTGGCCTGGGATCCAAGATTTTGAAGATTTGTTCCAGGAGTTGCCCTCTGACTTTGTTCAATCGTTGGGAATTACCTTAACCTTCTTGTGACCTGATCCCCTCTGGAAACGCAGATAGTATTACTTGCCTTAGTACAATGTCTTTTTTAAAAAAAATCTACGAGAGTCCCAGGCGGGAGTTGTGTTTTTGTCTAGAGGGAAAAATGATAGTTTGCCCCTTCAGCAACATCTAGATGATTATCTGAGATCAACCATGTAATTAAGTTTATTTTTGCGCGTGTTTAGTACTTTTCAGTTGAACAAAATGTAATTACCCCAAGAATGTTTTACCTTTAACCTCGTTTTATCTTAAGACATTATAGATTGTGTCTCACAGGAAAAATGGCCCTTGGAGAAGGAAATCTGAAATTATAGAGGAACTTAGCCATTCCCTCTGCATACAGTTCTGAGATGTTCTTGGAACATCTGTCTCCTCTGTGTGCCTATAACGGAAGGCACAACACGTCTTTCTGGCCACGGCTCTATAGTCCCTCAGCAAGTCAGGGTAACATCAGCTTACTTACAAGTCACTCCGCTGGTGCTGATGCCTCAGTTCTGGGTCTCACCAGTGAGAGTTTTGCTTGAATTCTAACTGCCTGCTGGTCTCCACTTGAATATTCCACAGCCAACGGCGTCTCAAAATGTCCTGAGCGGGGCTCATTATTCTCTTCCCTTTCCCCTATACCAAGTGGCCCTCTGCCCCAGTTGTTCATCTAAGCTTGACATTCATTCTAGATCATTCCCTTTCTCTCACTGCTATTTTCCGTCAGTCAGAAAGTCTGATCAATGTATCTGAAGTTTTTATTTCCTTCTTCCCATACCACTGTCTTCGCTCAGGCCCTAATCACCTCCCATTTGAACGACTGTTAATTATTGGTCCAACATATATTTGGTAAGGCTATACTGTAGGTCAGGCACTGTTCTAGGAACCGGGGATACAATTAACAAACAAAATATACAAAGATCCCTGGTCCTCAAGAGTTTACATGTTAGTGGAGGGAGAGAGAAGGCTGACAATAAGAACACAATAAATAGGTAAATTACATAGCCAGTAAAAAAAAATAGTAATTCCAATGGAAAAAAAGTAGAGTTGGGAGGGAGAGAGTGGGGGAGGCTGTAGTTTGCCATCTTGGACAGGGTGATTGGAGTAAGACTCTTTGAGAAGATAACATTTGAGCAAAGACATGAAGGGGGCAAACCATGCAGTTACCTGGGGGGAAGCATCCCAAGACAAAGGGAAAGAGCCTAACATGGGACAGTGGCTGGCAAGTTCAAGAGGGAGCCAGAAAGTCAGCACAACCGGAGTTGAGGAAGGGAGGGGAGGCGTTCAGAAATTAGGTCAGAGTCCATGACACGAACTTCAGCTTCTTTAGAGAGGGATCAGTTGTCAGAGAGGGATCAGCTGTCATCGCTAGGATTTGAGCAGAGGAATGATGGCATCAGATATATGTTTTAGAAGGATCATTTTGGCTGCCACATGGAGAGCAGACTTAGCGAAATCAGGAGAGAGATGGAGACCGGGCAGGAGGCTATAGCAATGATGCAGGTGGGAGATGCTGGTGGCCAGGACAGGGTCGTAGCGGGGGAGGTGGTGAGAAAAGGCAGATTCTGGAAATATTTTGAAAGTCAAGCCAGTGGGAATTTCTGGAAGGACTACAAGGACTGCTTGGTTGTGGTGAGAGGAGTAGTGGGGTCAGGGATAGGGAGATAGTAGTGGACCTGCCCCTGGTTCTCCCTGCCCAGAACCCCTCCTCGAAATCCCTCCTCCCGCCAGAGCAAGCTTTCCAGACTGCAAACCTGATCCTGTCCCTCCTCCCTGAAAACCTCTGGCAGATCCCTTGACCTACAGCCCCTTCATTTAGTATGGGAGGCCTTTTGTGATATGGCCCTGCCTTTATTCTCCAACCTCATTTCCTGTGGCCCTACCTTGTAACAATTCCAAACCTCCCACAGGAACCTGCACGCAGCATGCTAAATCGTGATTCTGGGTCTTAGATAAGGTCTTCCATGTTTTCTTGCTTTGCTCCTGAAACCCCCTTCTCCACTAATTTGCCTGATTGGTGGGAATTCTGTTTCTAGTCCTACCTCAGACATCATCTCTTCTAGAAGGTGGGATGAGTATACCCGTGGTTTCCTGTGTACGCCTCCCCATCACAATCATCACGTCATGCCGAACCGTCGGTCTCTTGTAACGGAACATAAGCTCCTCTCTCCTCCTCCGCAAATACTTAGCACATTACCAGGCACATGAAGTCATACCGGTCCCAGAAGCCTTTGCAGTTCTGATGGCAAAGATCAGAGACTAGGTTCGCATAAATCTAAATTAAGCCAAATTTCTCCCCAGTCCCTCGGTCACCACTGGAAGCCAAGAGGTCAGATGAAGTGAGGACGTCATGTAGCCAATGACTCCTGCCTTGTTTCGGGTTCTGTCTACATCACCTCAGCCAACGTAGGCTCCAAGCACCCTGGATATTCCGCAGTGAGTCACACACATTTTACAGTATCCTCTCCTGAACGTGAGAAAGCAAAACCACAAAGGGCATCTTCTCTCGGCGGTCCTGGAGACTGACCTGAGCCGGGTATGGCGGTGGCGATCCCAGCCCAGGGGGGCAGCAAAGGGACACCCCAGCCCGGCTGACGTAGGTCCAGGTTGCCTTTGTGGACAAAGCCTGGGCGAGGCAGATGGGGCCATTTCGAAGACAATTGGGAACACAATAAAAAGAGGTTTTGGACACAAATGCTAAATGGAGCAGAGCAGATGTAGGAAGCCTCAAGCTGGGCCTTTCGGGAGGGGGACAAAAATGAAATGAGAACCCAAACAAGGCATCCCCCCCACGGTGAAAACAAGACGCCAATGCAGCATCGCACTGTGCGGCTCTCACGACAGGAGCTCTGGGATTCCAGCCAGGTGCACGGGGCCACGGCCTGGGCAGCTGAACGGTGCCAAGACCATTTGCCGGAAGACAATGGTGCCTCCGCCTGTTACCCAGACAGCCCAGCAACGGTGCCTGGGAGAGCGGAGCCCCACAGTGGCTACATCAGCCGCAGCCTGGCAACCTCACGTTCTTCTTCGGAAGGAAAGGGGGCAGGGGGGAGAGGGAGGGCGGTGTTGGCAAGGGCAGTGGGTTTGGGGCTTTCAAGAATCTCAAATGCCCCGTGACTCTCTAAGTCTTTGGTAAATTACCTTTTATTAGCTTTGTTAAGCCTCAGCAGCCTGGAATTGTCTCCTCAAAACTCAGCCATCTGTTCACCTCCTGTCTATAATTCTGACCACACGCACACACACACACAAAAAAAGAGTTTAATTTCGGCAAAGGATCCTTCTTTCCTTAAAAAAAGAAAAAAATGGGACGGGAACTGGAGAGGGGGAAATGAATGATGAGGCCTGGCCGATTTCAGACAGGGTGACAGGAAAAGGTGGGTATTTCTGAAACAGTACCCCACAACGCAGCTGTTCCGTTCTTGGTGACTGGAGTCAGGACAATTAGCACCTTAGTTAGAACTCTGTGGAACAATAAATAAGCACGTATTAAGCCACATTTAAATGCATGGAGCTGAGCTAGGCGCTGTGAAAGGGGAAAAACAAAAGAGTCCCTGCAGTAAAAAAAAGACAGGAGGGAAAATTTAAATCACAACTGAAGGGAAAACTCAGCTCAGGGAACGTTGGGAGACAGATGGATGGTACAGGCTAAAAGTTCCATAGTCCTTGGGGACAGGGTTCAAGTGCTGTGAGCTGAAACGTCTCAGCGAAGAGAAGAGGAAGGTGGAAAATTCCAACAGAAGTATCAAGTTTATCTTCCTTCCTAAACAGACATCCTTTCCACAGCATACAACTTCTTTTCAAATCTTTTCCATAGCAAGTACCCATTACCTCACATATTGACCCCTTGTATTTATTTATTTTCCTCTCCAACAGAGAGCTGAGATCTGGCTTTCTTTAACTTCCTTTTTGTTTTGCTTTCCAGACAAAAGAAAATTTCATCCACCCCCTCTCCAGACTTGAAGACAACAGCCCTGGGACCCTCCCCTCTGCAGACCAACCATCCATCCCTCTTCCCCACACCATCCGCTGGCCATTCTAATCAGGGAATGCTCCTGCCCAAAGGCGGTGCCCAGCCCCCAGCCCAGCAGCCTGGGTGTATTCCAGTCAACGATCCTGTGACCTTACGTTATCATTCTCTGAACATGATTCACTACTGATACAGCCTAATGATGCTTCAGGTTTCAGCCACCACACTGCATTGTAAGTAAGGAGCAAATGTGTGATCAACCAAAAACTCCTTTGTCTTTTCCACCTAAACTTGCTGCTAAGCCAGGCGTCCCCCGTCGAAGATGGGTGATTTGGAGAGGAGGTGCAGGATTCTGATGAGGGGAGAAGGTCGGGCCATAAGGCTGTTCTCGGGACACTGAAAAGCTACCCGCTATCAAAATGGACTTTGATGCTGTAGTAATTAAAACAGATTTATACCAGCACGAATACAGCCAAACAGAACAGAGAAACAGAGCCATGGAAATTAAGTATTTGTTAAAGATTTCCTTTCAAATAAATGGGGCAGGTATGGACTTTTCAATATGTGGTATTAGGAAACCATTTGTCAGAAACGATGATTCAATGCATTCTTGTCTGTCATTATATATCCAAATTAATTTCAGATATATTAAATACCAAGATGTCATATTATATAAATATAAATACTATATGATAGTAATATTATATATATATATATAAATTATATTTTTATATTAAAAATATTTCTTTTTTATTTAGGGGAAAAATTTCCCTAAAAAAAAAAAAGAAAGACTTAAAATCCCAAAATGTCATTTACAGTGTTCCATACAGCAGACGGCATTAGTTCACCTAGGTGTTCAATGATCCAGCCTCCCTGGTCCTCACCAAGACGGGTAACCGGTCTGGGGCCTGTGAGCGGGTTGGGATCTAAAAAGTCAGGATGACTTTCTTAGGAGATAAAACTAGGTAGCCTTCTTAAAGTAATGTAAAGATACACAGTATTATTTTTATTGAAACTTTCCACAGATTGCAAGTCTGTTTCTAAATGTGCTACTAAGAATATCTATACATACATGTAAATATAAATATATGCTGTGCATTTATATACATATATTAAAAAATATATACATATGATGTTCTCTCTAGGACAGAAAAGAGTCAGATGCCTCCATGGCCCCTGTGTGGTATCCCATTACATATACCACCCACTTTCTCAAAACCCTACCCAAATGTTTCTTACAGGAAGGCTGCCACCTGGCTCAGAGCAGCTGATGGACTCGGGAGACGTCTCGGAGGTAGAGAAATGAACTGGACGCGGAAGATGGTGAGCCAGGGTTCCTGAGGAGTGGGAGGATGCTAGCCGGTGGTAGGAGCTCCGAGAAAGGTGAAATGAAGAGATGATGGAATAAAGCTCGAAGCAGGTAAGGGCCCACCACCAGGCCTTGAGAAACCACGGACATCACGGCCTCAATCCTACAGGCATGTGGCAAGTGGACATCGGGCTCCGTGTATTGTCTTAGTTCACTTTTCTCTCTGTTAAGCTGTCCCTTATGACAATACGGTCTGTGCTAGCTGCAGCTCACCTAGTGAGAAGTCAGGAGCCTCATATTTAAAATGATCCTAATTTCAAACACAGAGGCAATTGGAAGTGAAACTTGTGAACTGAACAAGAAAAACATCATGGGATATAATTACATAAATAACTCTATGTTATCTCCTACTGTCCCATTATCACCGTGCATCTGGAAGAAAAACTTGACTACCCCTCTGACTTGTTTCGTCAGAGGAAGACACTGGAAGACACACAGCATAACAGTAATTTGATGTGTCTAGTCTAGGTAATAAACATTAAATTTGACTTAACATTAAACTCCCCAGCCGGGACCTACTGTGAGCTGCCTGGCCGTTGGAGCCTGGCATGCAGGGGTCTCCTCTTGTTTTCCTGCCTGCAGATGGTCTTCCCACCGGCCCCCTGCTCCAGCATGCCAAACAGGACCCGAGCAGGAAGAGGGTAAGGGGTACTGGAAAGTTCTTGCTCAAGTGGTGCTGCTCTTAGAGGGCTCACCCTCTCTGCACCTGCAGGTACTTGAAACTGACTCTCTCATGAGCCATTTTGCTCTCTGGCCACGGAGAACACATTTCACGCTCTCAAAACAACCCTATCGGAGTGACTCTCACTCATCTCCTTTAGATGGGACTCATAGCAATAAATTACTCTCTCCAGCAAACCCTCCTTACACGTTCCTTCTGATGTCCCTCTTGACCTTTAAATACCCCTGATCTGTGGGAATAGCTCTTGGGTGAGAAGCTCAAGACTTGTATAACCAGTTTTCAGATATTTCCTTTAAAAACAGATGCTTCTCTGTCTCACAACTAATTTTGGTATTGGATGTTTTTCTCAGAGCCTTGCCTAAATATTTCAGATTAATGTATTTCTATACTAGTTGGTCTAATGTAACTTTTTGTCTCAAATTGATGGCTCCGATTCTATGGCTAACTGGAGTCCCCACTGGGAAAATTGGTTTATTAATCTTAATAAGAACGTATAAAAAGTCACAGGGCAAGGATTTTGGAAAGAATCATCTGTTTAACTTGTTTTCGGTGACGGGCCTCCAACATGGCCCCGAGTGATCCCTGCGTCCTGGTATGCACACCTTCTGTATTGTGCCCCTGGATCCGCACATTATCAGGGTTGGTCTCTATGACCAGAAGAACATAGAGAGTGATGGAATGTTACATCCGAGATTACGTTATAAGATACTCTGCCTTCTGTCTTTCTTGTTTTCTTCCTCATGCAGATATTCCCTCTGGGGGAAGCCATGTTGTGAGCAGCCCCATGCGGTCCCACATAGGAAGGGAACTGAAGCCTCTTGCCAACAGCTGTGGGGATGAACTTGGAAGTGGATCTTCCAGCCCCTATTAAGCCGTCAAAGACTGTAGCTCTAGTGTATAGCTTGACTGAAACTTAGTAAGAGATCCCAACCAGAACCACCCAGCTAAGAATCTTGACCTTCAGAAACTATGAAATATAATGTTTGTTGTTTTACACTGCTGATTTTTAAAAATAACTTCTCCTTTTACCCTCCCTGAGATGTTAGGCTGCTAGGTTTTTGGGGTAATTTGTTAGGCAGCAAATATTTAGATATTTTGATAACTAAATACTGTCTAAACAGTTGGATGAACAGTTTTTTACACTTGCAAAACATTTTCACACAGATATTACATTACAACATAACTAAATTCCTCTTTGTATTCTCAGTCATAAAAATAAAATGCAACTTGGAGAATTCATTTTGTCAAAATATTTATTTTGGGATTTTGTTTTTAAAATAAGCAGGCTAATTAGGTATAACTAAAATATTATTTAATCTATAAAGTTCAATTTCCAAATTTCCAGGAATATTTGTATTGTATAAAAAAGATACAGCTAAAAAATCAGAACTTAGAGATTCAGATAGGACTTGGAGAGGTTGTCTGAATTATCATGCTTGTTCTGGACAACTCTGCACCCTAACAGTCCCACACGCATCACAGTATTTATTGTTTAACAATCTCTAGAAAAGGAAATGGGGACAGGGTGAGGAGCTATGGGGAAAAGAAGCAACATTTTGCCATCTTTGCAGTAGTGAAGTCCTTCATAAGTAACAAAATTGTTTCATGTTCAAAATGCTCTTTGCTCTTCCTATTTTCATTATGTTCTGCAGGTAAGTGAGGTGAACAACCATTTAACACCTGGAGAACCGAGGCAGGGTCCAGAGGAAGGGGCTTTCAGGAGATGGTGTAATGAATATGGGAAGGGGGAAAGATGGCTGACCTAGGTCTCACCCAGTGGACAATGGGTTGGTTTCGTTCCGGGCACAGGGCCCTGAGAACTCGATAATGTATTTGACTCTCAATAGTTATAAACAAGTTTCATACTTTATCAATACTAAAGCGGATGGAAATATCAGCCCTAAAAAAATGTGTGAGGGGGTGGGGGCTGAATTTAGAATATACCATTTCATCAGTAGCAAAGAGTTAAATACTAGGTACTATGCAGGAAACCTAACATGGCTCATTAGACCAAAAATATGTTCCAGAAGCAATCCTTGGGGTAGATAGAAGGAAATATACAAGAGCTCCCCTTCCACTTTCTACCTCTGAGACTCTGCTCATTCTGTTCCTTCTACCTAGAACACTCTTCCATACCCCATGCTGATTATCTGCTCTTCTGGTCTCAGTATGAAGATCCTTCCTCCAGGAAGTGTTCTCCCACTGTTCTAGACTGGGTTATGTGCTCCTCCCAGGTGCTCTGGCATGTGGACATGTCCACTGTCAGGGAAATTATTACACTAAATTAGACACTGATTATTTTTCTTTTTGTGGAACTCTAATTACTAGGTCAGGGATCAAGTCTGCATTGCTCATTACTGCACAGCAGGGGCCTAAGCCTGTGCCTGGCACATAGTGGGTCTTTAATAAATATTTGTTCAAAAGTAACTAGTTTCCAGGAAATACCACCAGGGAAATTGAGTCCCCTGTGTGGTATGGGAAATTACCTTGTTGCCTCCATATATATCCATATATATCCGGCAAGCTGTTCCAGAATTCACGGAACAGAAAGGCTCATGACCAAATTATAATGCTAAAATACATGGTATATGGAATCCATTTAAAATGCAGTGGGAAGCAAGGGGAAAGAGGAGAGTTGGTTAACAGCTGGTTAAAGCCCAAGACTATAGGCCACACTACCTGAACCCTGGGCCACACTACCTGAACCCTGGGTCACACAATAGTTGAAGGTTCTCTCTCTTTCCCTCCCTCCCTCCCTCCCTCCCTCCCTCCCTCCCTCCTCCTTTCCCCTCCCCGTCCATTCCCCACCTCCTCCTTTTCTGCCATAGAAGCTTTCCCTGCTGACCAGAGGTGAGGTTTGAGCCAAAGGGACGCACAGGTAGAAGGTATGTGGGGCCACCCCACACTTGTTATATCAGACAGTTGCAGGACAATTACTCCTGGCCGCCGCTGGAACTCACCAAGATCTCCTGAGCAGTCGCAGCTTTTGCCTGAATATTTGAGTATCCGACAGATGGAGCCAGAATGGGTGTCTCTGATGCCTGGGCACTTTGAGACCTCATGAGTTTTGATTGCTTACCGTGCTTCCTGTATATTCAGAGGTTTATGAGTATTGGTGCCCCTTGGGCCTTCCATCCCTTACCATCCATGTGCAGCATGCGCATGCTCAACTCTGTCTAACCTGTCTCACAGAAATTTATTCTCTCACATTTCTGAAGGCCAGAAGTCTGAAATCAAGGTCTCAGCAGGGTTGGTTCCTTTTGTCGTCTCTGGTCCATGCCTGTCTCCTAGCTTCTGGTGGTTGCTGGCAATCCTGGGTGATCCTTGGCTTGTAGGCACATTAATCTCTTCCTCCCGTCTTCACATGGCCTTCTTATCTGGACACCAGCCATTGGATTTAGGGCCCACCCTGATCTAGTGTGACCTTATCTTGACTAATTATATCTGCAGATACCCTATTTCCAAGAAAGGTCACATACTTAGGTACCGGGTGAACATGAATTTTGGGGGTGGGCCCTTTTCAATGCAGTCTAATATCTAACAGATCTTATGGGTTTCATCCATCCTATGTGTATGCTTACCTTCCACAGCAGAATTGATTGTCCTCGAATACTATAAAAAATACACCTCCTACCTGGAAACAAATCTATTATACATGGTGGTTCTGCTTCCTTCACTTGAAGGCACTCCTGGCTGCAGCCAAACAGCTGCTGATTGCTGACAGCAAAGGAACAACCTCAGGGCTTTCTCCTTTCCATCTCTGAGGGCCAGCGCCCAGAGCAGGGTGCTGATGGGAGGCTGCGGGCTCATTTTCATGCATGTAAGCCTGTGCTATCCCCGGGAGCTGCCCCTGGGCAGGGCCTGTGCCTATAGATCTCACTGCAGTGAGGGGCACGGGCTGCTGCTGGGGAGCGCAACTGCGTCTCAGCTTCCCAGAGCTCATGGCACCTCTTCAACAGGGCCAGTCCTCCAGGGCTGAGCTGCTCCTGGTCAAGACCTGTCTAGGGGCTGCAGATCTCTCAAGGGCAGCAGAGAAAATTTTCTCCATGTGGTATCTTGCCTGTGGAAAATAAATACTGCCCAACACTTGTCAGAGTCTGCTAAAATTAGAAAAGGGAAAAGAACTTATTTCTAGATGTCTAAAAATAGGGCTATTTAACTATATATACAGAAGTAGATGTGAAATTACATAAGATAATCATAATTTTTAGAAGCTTCTCGTAGGATGTCACCCCTTCCTATGACCCCCCCATACTAGGTATATACCTCCAGAGTAGCATTTACTATGTTCACAGCAGAGACTATGTACTCCTTGGGGTTGGGTGTGCTTTTTACTTCTCTTTACTAGGCACATTGCCTGGTATTTGCAGACTGTCAGTAGATGTTTGTTGAATAACTGACCAACTGAATTAATTGGCCAATTTTTCATACTTATAAATGAAGCTATCTGATCATCCACATGATTTACCCAAATGAGGGACTTCTGTTCTCATTTAGGTTCAGTAATGTTAAGCATTCGTTTTTGTTTTCTCCCATCTAGTGATGGATGTAGTCTTGCTTCACTGATTTTCTACATAACCTCTGGGTGACCCTAAATGAGACCTTACCTATCTGGTACTTTATCTGGTCAAAATTCCTTGCATAGTTATCATTCTTATCTCTCTTGACTCACAGGTGGGTTAACTGACAGAGTAGGTATTTAATCCCTGAAATCAATCTCTCCAGATTCTTAATCATTTGACTCTCCTGGGTCTGACTTCCTTCCAGTTCCAAGGTACAAGCCTTTGTAACAATACCTTGACCTCAGCAGCCCAGGGGAGAGTTTCACTGACTCCCCTGAGAGGTACAGGAGTCTTCAGCTCTAATGAGGACCTGTATATATTGATGGACGGGCTGTCACTTGAAGCCCAGCAAAGGAGGGCTGTAAGCTAATGTAACCTCTGCTTCCACCTCAATGTATGGCCATAGTCTTTTCATCTGTACACAGCACCTACTCTTTCAGTCATGTTGAGGGATCATTATGGGGAGAAATGCAAAGCCCATTAATTCCCATTTGGCTGCCAGCATGTAATTTAAAACTGGGCCCAGCATATCAGCGAGAGGGTAATACCTGAATGGCAGAAATATCAAAAGAAAGGCAGGCCAACGATGGCATCATCTCCTAAGTATGAAATGTAGGCCATTGGCTTCAAAAGCCCTGCAGGCCCCCTGAATGCAGGGGCAAATGGGGTCAGGTTCTTCCTCCAGTGAAATTTCTACCTGGCCAAAATGAGATCCGCTGGGAAGGGAATTTACACTTTTGGTCAGTGGTGTCCCTGCTGTCCTGGGTACTGCCAGAGGTAAGGAGAGGGGTGCTACAGCCAGCACTGCTCAGTCATCTGGGCCAAGTTCATGAGGCGTGTCCCCAGGTGTACGTGCTTGATGTGCCTCTCTTGCTCAGTTCCTCCAGTGATGCTGCGATGTAGATTATTATAATTCTTCTGATGAAGACTGAGACTTCCAGGAGATCTTCTCAAGATCAGACAGCTACTAAGCAGCAGAGTAGAGATGTACAGCCAGCCCGAGAACCAGGAAGGGGGCTGCAGGAGGTGGTTCGTCCCCGCTCCAACCTATGTGGCCTCAGCGACAGTGACTGATCTGGCTTTACGTCCAGAACTTCTGAAGCAACTCTTCAACCTTACCTCTGGCTCTTCCAAGGGGGGAAACTGGCATCCTCCCATCCTGTCTTTGCCTCCTCATAAATATTTATTATCGAATATGTGCAAGTATATTTTCAAAGAGTTAAAGGCATGACATTCATAGAAATATAGAATGAACGTGTGCCAAAAATGCATTCAATGACTGAGAGAGCTAGCATGAAAGTAAAGTTGGTTCCAAAAGTATTGTGAAGAACTAGATATTTGTAGGCATTTTGGAGGGAAAAAAAGGAATTAAAATTCCTGGATTAGATATAAAACTGGTTAATGCCCCATGGAACCATAAAATCATGACCCCGAGTTTATCTTCTCTACCTATCTGTAAAGTAGATATTTACTAGGATCTATTTTCTATATATCATAGAACCTCACAGTAGTGGCTGGTTCCGATCAAACAGTTAATGGCAAAGCCAAATGCAAATAAATTTCATTAGATCGGTGGGTGTCCAAAGTTTGCTGCACATTAGAATCACTTGGGGAGATTTTGTACATCTTGACCCCCAAGGTCGTACCTGCATCAGTTCCTTATTGTAGTTGATTACCACAAACACAGTGGCTTAAGGCAACACGACTTTATTCTTTTACAATTCTGGAGGTCAGGAGTCTCATATAGGTTTCCAGGGCTGTGCTCCTTCTGGGGGCTCGAGGCAGAGTCCACTCTTTGCCTGCTCCAGGTTCTAGAGGCCACTTGTACTGCTTGTCTTGTGGCTCCTTCCTCCATCTTCAAAGCCAACAGCAGAGGATCTTCCATTTTCTCCAGTCTGATCCTCCTGCCTCCCCTTTGTCAGGGCATTGTGATGACATTGAGCTCACCTGGATAACACAGGATCCTCTCCCCATCTCAAGACCCTTAACTTAACCACACTTACAAAATCTCTTTTACCACGTAAGGTAACATATTCACAGGGTCTGAGGATTGGGTTGTGGACATCTTTGGGTGTGGGGCATTATTCAGCTCATCCCATCAGCCCCTATCATTAAATCAGAATGCCTGGGAGTAGGAGCCAGGCAACTACAGTTTTGAAGATCCACAGGTATCTCCAATGTGAAGCCAAGTTTAAAAACCACTGCCCTAAATAATTATATAATCTCTGGGTGACCCCGTTAAACAGTGCTCTGATACGACACCCAGAGGACATGGTCTCAGTGTTGCTTTATTCCTAAGTTTGTGATCATTTTTTTTAGCAAACGAACAAACATATCAAGTAATTCTCAAATGGAAAAGCTTCACTTTGATTAACATCTGCAATCACTTTGTTTGGCTCGACTTTGGACTAGATACAGCTCTCACTGGCTGTGTAAACTTGGCAAGCCCCTGTTGCCTTTCATTCTTCTGCAAAATGGAGCCAATGTAACTCATTTCTGTCAGAAGGGTGGTGACAGTGGAGGAAGGTGTAAGCTAAGTGATTGAAATGCCATCTGTAAATACGGCTGCACACATGCCCGCGGTCGGCTGCTGCAGGACGAGCTGGTGTCAGGTTTCCACAGCCAAGAATCATGCTCGGTGGACCACAAAAGACTGAGGCTTGTAAATGCTGTTCAAATAACTACAATGAAAATAATACACATGCTCCCACACCCACCTTCTATCCTTCAATTACGTCTAATGGCTGAGAGCAAACAGAGGGGAGCTGTGAAATCAGTTAGCGGCCGCATACCTGGGAACCTTGGTGAGGCTCCAGAAACATAGAATGTCTTGCAGTAAACCTATCATCGGTATGAGTTTACTGCACTTCGCCCAGTGCTGATCCCGGAGCCTCAGGGTAAACTTTTCACAAGAAGAAGGATCTGGTGCCGATTTTCAACGCAAACACCAAAGTTCATTACAGTAGCTCTTGTCTTTTAACTGAAATGAGGATATACCTGAGGTTTGCAACAATCTGCAGGATACACCCGGAGGCCCTGGAAAGTCTGAAGAATGCTCCTCGAGCTTGCAGAATGGGAAGAAAAGACTCTCGAGGGCTGCCACATAGGCGTCTTGGAAAAAAGGAATTCTAAAATAAGATTCCTAGATTAGATACAAAACTGGTTAGTGTCCTACAGACGATGAAATCATGACCTTGAGGGCATCTTCTCTACCAAACAGAAATCTATTGAATACCATGGGGACATCCCCACTTCGTGTAACATTCCCAGGTGCCGTCTCTATTTCTGGACTCTGTTCCGTTCATGTGGGCAAACCTTGCTCTCTTTCGATATGACTGAACCTAGCTGGCAAGCTTCACCCGTTCCCTGCCCCTAGGCCAGACTGATAATCACCACTTGAATGAACCATGGATCAAGTTTCCTAAGGCAGGCACTGGATTTTAGATCTCTTTCAGACAGTAGAACCAATTTTTCAAATGAAATCATATGCCAATAAATATGCGACACAGTGGAGAAGTTATTACATTAACAGTTGCCACCACTGTGCTTCTTAGAAAAGGATACACAGTTGATCCCAATTATCGGCCCACTGCATATTTTTCAGTCCATCTGCTTGCTAAACTAGGTGTGTAACTAGAACATCAATACTTGCAGTGCCTTTGCTGTCATCCACAAACATCTGCAGAGCAGTGAAAAAAAATTAAGTTATTGGACGAACTTGTGCCCAGCTGAGCTGAACAAGGCGACGCTCTGCCTTTTTCTTTGGGCTCTCAAACTGTCAACAAGTTGTCTTTTTAGAGATCTATTTAGTGCCACTTTTTTTTTTTTCATTTTTGTGCTTTTGTTGGTGATTTTGCTTTACAGTAGCCCCCAAGCATAGTGCCAAAGTGCTGTCTATTGTCCTAAGCCCAAGAAGCCTGTGGTATGTCTCACAGAGAAAATGCGTGTGTTACATACATTTCATTCAGGCTCCAGTTATGGGGCTAATGGCCATGGGTTCATCAGTTCATGAATCACTAATGAATCAGTGAAATCTCTGAAATAAGGTGTCTTTAAAGAAAACCGCACGTGAAACAAAGTTACGCATTGACTGGTTGAAAAATGTGACCAGAGGCCTGTAAGACCTAACCCTGTATTTCTCCGGGGAGGAGCGGCTCAGCGCTCCCTAATGCAGAACGCGCGGTGATTTTATAGAACATAACCAACTACTGCGGATAGCAAGAATCAGCTGTGTCTTTGGAAAAATATCTGGGTGACGGCTTCAGTTAGGCTGTGACACTCCAGGGGCCTCGGCAGAAATGTGCTCATTCCCATGAGGACGGGGTAGATGAAGGAAAGAAGAGAGGAAGGGAGAGGAACTGTCAGGAAGGACATTTTGCAGCCCTGTTTCAGTAAAGGGCCGAGAGAGCAGAGCCCAGCGACAGGGAGCCTGCAAGGAGGTTAGAGAATAGGAGGAGCACATACTGTAGACTTCTCGGATGTCTTGTGACACCTTGTCTGTAACTCTCTCCTTGTGACATCCAACTCTTTCTTAAAGTCTACCGTGCTCACATGTGCCTCTCATGGCTCGGGTTTTTGGGTTTTGTTTTATTCTTTTCCTCCAAAGAAATCAGGTAGTTTCCTGTCTTCTGCAAAGTGATGCAGAACCTGGTAAGGAGGCAGGATGTCGCTCAGCAGAGAAGACCGTGACACTGGAAGCCCTCCACGGGTCTGAAGACATCTTGGGGAGGACGTTGCAGAAGTGAAGTCTTGGCAATTGAATTGGCATTTTTAGCGGGGAGGGCCCGAGGGACCCCCGGGGACACCCATGGAACTGCTGTATTGGGGGCAGGACAGGATGCAGAGCCTTGTCCAAATGCATTCGCCCCTGCCACCCAGATCAATTCTGCAGCACAAGCATGCAAAGGCGGGATCTGAAATCAAACAAATAAGCACAATTCTTTCTTGGACATGTGCCGGGTACATTCCCTGACTGTGCCCCTAGGAAAGCATCACCCGGGATTGAGCTTAACCTGTCTGTTCCTGGTCGGTTTTTCATCGGGATCACAGGATTGTGGCCAGAGCACGGCCTGGGGCTGGAAAAGTTCAGAGCTCCCTCTGGATAAACGCGGCGGTGTTTGATCGCATCGGAGCCCAAACCCTCACTTGTCTTCATGCTTCCCCCTGGAATTCTGCTCGTAATCAGGCTCCCCGCTGACCTGGCTTCTTTCCTGGGGGATGGAGCTTTTAATCAAATGAAACCAGCCTCTTGAACATTCCGGCAAACTCGAGCAGGCAGTGATCTCCCCTGACTCCACGCACGTGCCAGAAATGCTCTTGCCACTTAAACCCTTGAATTTCTCAGTGGTGGGCTGAGGGGAGGAAGCACTGAGGAAGAGAACTTGCCCCAGTAGACAGAGGGAGGACTCCTCTGGACCCTCCACAGCCGGGGGGCGGCGGGAGAGAAACAGGAAGAGGTGGCTGCTTCTGTGGTACCTGCTTGTCCAAAGCTAAGGATTTGCTGAGCAGACCTGAGTCTTCCCTCCTGGCTCACCTGGTCTCACTGCTTATGCTCTGGCCTCTGGGATCCAATGACCCGGGACCTTCTTGTTCCAATTCTTGAGCCCAGAGCCTACGCCGGCTGTATATGCCTGCATCCCAAGCGTTTTTGTACTCCTCTCATCTCATTTTTTCCCTTACCGATTTTGTCAAGGCTGAGACCTAGTTTCCCCTTTTGGGCTTATGGGTAGACAAATCAGAGATTATAAAGCTCCGCGACAAGGAAAACTTGCTACACCTAAATGTGTTGGATGTAGGCAGCAACAGAACAGAGGATTATTATTCTAAATGTGGTGGTAAGATGCCAGGGTCTGCGAGAAAGTCTTCCTACAGATTTTTAGGGAAGTGGATGGAGCATCTGTGTCTTTTGATAATAGGAACTGCACGGACAGTAAGGTCCATGATTAGGTCAGTTCTGTACAAAGCCATTAGGCCACTTGTTCGAGTCAGAGGCCTGTGTAATTCAGGCAAAATCATCTGACCAGTAGACCTGAATAAACATGGACTAGAAGTGACCCAAATTCTTTTTTTTTTAATTTAATTTTATTATGTTATGTTAATCACCATACATTACATCATTAGTTTTTGATATAGTGTTCCATGATTCATTGTTTGCATATAACACCCAGTGCTCCATTCAATACGTGCCCTCTTTAATACCCATCACCAGGCTAACCCATCCCCCCAGCCCCTTCCCCTCTAGAACCCTCAGTTTGTTTCTCAGAGTCCATAGTCTCTCATGGTTTGTCTCCCCCTCTGATTCCCCCCTTCATTTTTCCCTTCCTACTATCTTTTTTTTTTTTTAAACATATAATGTATTATTTGTTTCAGAGGTACATGTCTGTAATTCATCAGTCTTACACAATTCACAGCACTCACCATAGCACATACCCTCCCCAATGTCTATCACCCAGCCACCCTATCCCTCCCACCCCCCACCACTCCAGCAACCCTCAGTTTGTTTCCTGAGATTAAGAATTCCTCATATCAGTGAGATCATATGATACATGTCTTTCTCTGATTGACTTATTTCGCTTAGCATAATACCCTCTAGTTCCATCCACATCATTGCAAATGGCAAGATTTCATTTTTTTTTTTATGGCTGCATAATATTCCATTGTATATATATACCATATCTTCTTTAGCCAATCATCTGTTGATGGACATCTTAGCTCTTTCCATAGTTTGGCTATTGTGGACATTGCTGCTATAAACATCGGGGTGCACGTACCCCTTCGGATCCCTACATTTGTATCTTTGGGGTAAATACCCAGTAGTGCAATTGCTGGGTCGTATGTAAGCTCTACTTTCAACTTTCTGAGGAACCTCCATACTGTTTTCCAGAGTGGCTGTACCAGCTTGCATTCCCACCAACAGCGTAGGAGGGTTCCCCTTTCTCCGCATCCTCGCAAACATCTATCGTTTCCTGACTTGTTAATTTTAGACATTCTGACTGGTGTGAGGTGGTATCTCATTGAGGTTTTGATTTGGATTTCCCTGATGCCGAGCGATGTTGAGCACTTTTTCATGTGTCTGTTGGCCATTTGGATGTCTTCTTTGGAAAAATGTCTGTTCATGTCTTCTGCCCATTTCTTGATTGGATTCTTTGTTCTTTGGGTGTTGAGTTTGAGAAGTTCTTTATAGATTTTGGATACTAGCCCTTTATCTGATACGTCATTTGCAAATATCTTTTCCCATTCTGTCGGTTGTCTTTTGGTTTTGTTGACTGTTTCCTTTGCTGTGCAAAAGCTTTTTATCTTGATGAAGTCCCAACAGTTCATTTTTGCCCTTGCTTCCCTTGCCTTTGGCGATGTTTCTAGGAAGAAGTTGCTGCGGCTGAGGTCAAAAAGGTTGCTGTGTTCTCCTCTAGGATTTTGATGGACTCCTGTCTCACGTTTAGGTCTTTCAACCATTTTGAGTCTATTTTTGTGTGTGGTGTAAGGAAATGGTCCAGTTTTATTCTTCTGCATGTGGCTGTCCAATTTTGCCAACACCATTTGTTGAAGAGACTGTCTTTTTTCCATTGGACATTCTTTCCTGCTTTGTCAAAGACTAGTTGACCATAGAGTTGAGAGCCATTTCTGGGCTCTCTATTCTGTTCCATTGATCTATGTGTCTGTTTTTGTGCCAGTACCATACTGTCTTGATGATTATAGCTTTCTAATAGAGCTTGAAGTCCAGAATTGTGATGCCACCAGCTTTGCTTTTCTTTTTCAACATTCCTCTGGCTATTCGGGGCCTTTTCTGGTTCCATACAAATTTTAGGATTATTTGTTCCAAGTGACCCAGATTCTTAAGATTGATATGCAGTCTAGTTAAAAGATTGTACAATCAAATGTCAATGTCTCTCTCACATCTCTCCCTTTCTACCCTAGCCCCATCTGATGAGGTGAGTGTGTGGGGGGTGGAAGTAGGGTCTCCTGCAGCCCTGGTTGCGCAGTGACTGGTGCAATCACCTCCTCATCTGGAGGGAAACAGTGGGTTGGGAGGCCGGGCTCAGTGGGGCTAGGGGCAGGGAGCCCATCCCCTTGCTGCAAAGGAGACTCAGTTTTCATGGATGTCAGATCCTATCTGGTTGAGTGGGTCCTGGACAAGGTAGATGAAGGCACCCGTGGGATTCTTCACTGTTTTCTGTCAAACACACTGTTTTTCATCAAAGCCTCTCATCTAACAAAGACTCATTAAGTACAAACCATGGCCAAGCACCATGTGGTCCAGAGTGGCCTGTGTGCTCCTGGATCAGGCTCGCTCGCTCGCTCAGCCGCCTGTCCGTGTGGACAGCGCCAGGTTCACTGAACAGAGCAGTGGTCTTTGATATCTTGATCTGAGGCAACCGCACATCTTCTGGGACTTGGTCAGGACACCCAGAACTGCTTCCTGACAGAGAAAAGTAACTTCTTCTCCTTCTCTGTCCATGCCGGTCAGGGAGGCAGACCTTCCTTTGACATTAGGTCACTTTTCATCACTTTTGCTTGAACTAATGCAATTTCTAGTCTCCCTGCTGCCCATTTCCAGTGCAGCCTACACACCACTGTCAGATTCCTCTTCCTTAAATATGGCGGGGATCATCATTCCTCCCCGCTCAAAAAGCTCCAAATAGTTCCCACTGCCTACAGAGAGAACAGTGCACTGCTTAGCCTGTCACTAGAGTTCCCTACGATATAGCCGTAGCCTACTGCTTTTCCAAACCCATCTCCTTCTCTCCTAAATGCACCTTCCTTGTCAGTCGGTTTTCTGTAGGATGCCTCACACACCCTTTTTCCTGTGCCTTGGCTTATAAATGGTTCCTCCAATACTGGGATGCCTCCCACACTCCTCTCTCTCCATAAAAATCCTCCTCACTCTTCGAGAACCTGTTCTTTCTCCAAGTAATTCTTAATTAGTTCAGCCCAGAATGACATCTTTCATTGCTTTGAATTTACTAAGTCAATTACATGCATTCATTTGGTGTTCCTGGTTCTTTCCAAACTTATCCCACCAATAAGAGACTGGTGAGTGGGTGCTGGCAACTGTGGGGCCATGGCAATGGAATATTCTCTGAACCGTCCCCCTTCTCCCTTTTAAAGGGCAGGCATGGGCTGGAGTAGGAAGCAGAAGAGGAATAGAAATGTTCTCAAGTAAAAGAATACCTAACATTTACCCTGAAATAGTGGGGGTTTCCTAAATGGGCTAGGCTGTTACATTTAGCAATGGAATTCTTCACTGTTGTCTGTCAAATACACTTTGTTTTTTTGAAGCAAAGGTTTAGTATTCTACCCTTTATCTGTAAAGTTGATGCATGTCTTTGTCTCAGCCCCCCTGGGAGCATGCTTCTGCCCTGTGTTCTGGTAATAAACTGAGCCATTCACACACACTTACCCAGGTGCCCCCAGCAAGGTCTCATTTTTGTAGCATGGCTAGCCAACATCTGGACACCGTGCTGTGGAACACGAGCCAAACTGGCTTCTCACTCCAGACTCAAGCCTATGGCCTTGGCTTCATCAATACATTAGCCAACATAAATGAGCAAGGCAGCCACAGAGCACTGTGTAATTGATACAGGATAAAGCCTTTATAGGTTGTGAAGGGAGATTCTGTCCTTCCTAGCACCACGGCGTGAGACTTTTTTTTTTTTTTTTTTAAGATTTTGACAGAGACAGACACAGCGGGAGAGGGAACACAAGCAGGGGGAGTGGGAGAGGGAGAAGCAGGCTTCCTGCTGAGCAGGGAGCCCAATGAGGGGCTCCATCCCAGGACCCTGGGACCATGACCTGAGCCGAAGGCAGACGCTTAACCACTGAGCCACCCAGGCACCCCAAGAAAGACTCCTGAATTGAGTTCAGAGAATCTGCAAGAGTCCCTCGTACAAGTCTTAATGCCTGCTGTCTGATCTTTCATTAACTCTTGATATGACTGGGAAAAGCACTTTGTTCTTGGTGATGGTTTCTTCATCATTAAATGAAAGGTTTTTTTTTTGTTTTTGTTTTTGTTTTTTTTGCTTTGTTTTAATACTCTTTCGGGTCTCCTTCAGCTCTAGAATTCAATGAACCTGAATCAACTTTGTGTCCAAGGCTGAACTAAATGATCTCTTAAGACATCTTCCAACATTGTGACCCATGAGACTTGTTATAATTGCTCCTGCAGATAGAACATGCATTTGTGGAAATCATTTTTCCACAGTTTTTCTGTGCTTAAAGTTTTACGCTTGTTTGACTGTTTAATCTGAAATTGCATGTAATAGTTTTTCAAAATTTCCAGCTCTGTTGGTATCAGTGAAGATCCTTGATTGTAAGCAACAGAAATTAAGTCTGGTTAACTTAATATGAAAAAGGATCCATTGGAAGATTCTTTGCGATTTCATAGATTCAGCTCTATGAATGGAGAATCAGGATGACAAAAAGGGCATGTAATGAAGAAGGTGACTCCATTTTTGATATTTGGCCACTGCCAGCTTTTAGGTCCCCCCCTTCCTTCCCTACATCTGGGCAACCCACTTAAGACCTGTGGATGTTCCATGTTGCTGTTGGCAGCCAAAAATCTCAATCAGTGCAGCCTCAGCCTCTGGCCCAGTGCATAGCCCCAGTCCAGCTTCACCCCCTTTCCACCATCAAAGCCCCAAGCTCCATCCCCACCCCAGTCCTCCTGGTCACCTTCTCATCAAACCCAGAGTAAGCTTTCCCTTCCTGGGAATCCCAGCTTATTGTGAATACTACATACATTTTATTCATATTCATTGGTGGGTGTGTTGTGTCATCTCTCTTGACATACAAAGAAATTCCTGGGTGGGAGATTATGCTCACCTCCCTGGAGATTGATTGAAACAGGGAAGCTGGACAAATTGACCAGAATCCGGGATAAGCCACAGGACTCCAGCTGAGCACAGGTGGCTGCCTCTGCCAACTCTTGATACTGCCATAGCTTCCGGGATTAATTTACAAAGTGACCCTGAATCTTTGTGTCATGTCCCTTACGTTCAAAATTCTGGGTGAGAGAATTCTATTGTCTGAACCTAGGCACATGCCATCCTGGTTGCAAGGGGCAGGAGGGCTCTTTTCCTTTCCTAGTTATGGGCAAACAGATTTAGAGCTTCTGGGTGGGAGGCATGGTGAGATGAAATGAAATAACTTCCCAATTCAAAAATCAAAGATGGAAATTCTTTGGTTTTGAGACTGAACAGGTCTTTATAAATAAATTTTAAAAACTTGCAGCATTCATGTTCTTATAAACCTTTTTTTTTTAAAAATTGAGATAAAATTTACATAACATAAAATTCACCATTTTAACTATTTGAAAACAGATAATTCAATGTTTTTTTCGTTTTGTTTTGTTTTGTTTTGTTTTTGTACATTCACAATGTTGTGCAACCATTGCCATTATCTAATTCCAGAACATTTTTTATCACTTGAAAAAGAAATCCTTTACTCATGAAGCAGTCACTCCCCTTTCCCCCCTCCTCCCATCCCTTGGAAACCACTCCTCTGCTTTCTGTCTGCAGGTCTGTCGGGATACTTCATATAAATGGGATCATGTAGTATGTGTTTTTTTTGTGTCTATCTTCTTTCACTTAGCACAGTATTTTCCAAGGTTCATCCCTCATGCAGCATGCACCAGTATTTCATTCTTTTTATGGCTGAATAATATTCCATTGTATGAATGTGTCACACCTTGTTTATCCATTCATCTGTTGACGGGCATTTGGGTGGTTTCCATTTTTTGGCTATTATAAATAATGTTGCTATGACTATTTCTGTGCAAGTTGTTATGTGAATATATGTCTTCAGTTCTCTTGAGTGTATATACCTAGGAGGGGAATTTCTTGGTTTTATGGTCACTTCATGTTTAATTTTTTGAGGAGCTGCCAAACTTAGCCGCAGTGGCTGCACCATTTTACCTTTCTACCAACATTGTGGGAGGTTTCTGATTTCTCCACATCCTCACCACCACCTGTTATTGTCCATGGTTTGATTATAGCCATCCTAGTGGGTATAAAGTGATACCTCATTGTGGCTTTGATTTGAGTTTCCCTTATGACGAATGCTGTTGAGCATCTTTTCATGTGCTTATTGGCCATTTGTATATCTTCTTTGGAGAAATGACTATTCAAGTCCTTTGCCCATTTTTAAATTCTGTTGTTTTTGTTGTTGAGTGGTAGTAATTCTTTATATATTCTTATAAATATCCTTGTCAGACAAATGACTTGCAAATATAGTCTCCCTTTTTGTAATGAAGAAGGTGACTCCATTCTTGATATCCTTTGAAGCACAACAGTTTTTAATTTTGATGAAGCTCGATGTATCTATTGTTTCTTTTGCCATTTGTGCTTTCAGTGTCATATCTAACTGTCTAATCTTGATCATGAACATTTACTCCTATGTTTTCCTCAGAATACAGATGCTAAAAGGTTCTAACAGACCAGCCTACCCGATCTAGAATGCAAATAAAGAGGTGATTGCCCTGTTCCTGTCCCACATTGTCTACTATATTTTGAATAACTTCACGTTGTTGAAGTTGTTTATTAGAGCACTTTACCAAAAGAAATTTCCTTTATGAAATAAAATGTTAAACTTTTATTTTGAAAATTTCACCCATAATCATGATTCAAACAAAATTATTTTAATTTCTTTGTGTTTCCTTATAATCTTTTGCCAAAAGTATACATATTTTTATAAATTATAATCATCTCATATGTGTATTTTCCTTCTGTTTTTTAAACTTGGTGTTATGAGGGGTACCTGGGTGGCTCAGTCAGTTAAGTTTCTGAGTTTAAACATTTTCCATGCTTAACACCTTTAGTTTTCTTATATGCTTTATTAAAAACAGAGAGTATTTAAAAATGTTTTCCTAACCATTAAAGCAATATTTGTTGAATGTAGGAAAAGTCATCCATAATCCCACCAGTGAGACAGAACTAAGTTAAATATCTCAGGAAGTTGGAGTCCTGTTCCATCTATACTTTGAATCCTTTTTCTCCCTACAACATGATTTGCCTATATCTTAAATAAGGTATGTTAATTTCACAGTGGTTTTTAAAATTTGTCTCCAAAATTACTATGGCAAAATGAGAGTAGGGTGGGTACCCAAATCCGAATGTCCAGCAAGGACTGGGCCAGAGTTCACGGTACCATCCACAGCTTCTGAGTAGAGGTGTAAAGGTCTCTGAATTGTGACAGTGGATTGTCCTGACTGTGGGAAAGCTGAAACTGCTGAGAACCTTGATAATGACATGCTTCCATGCTTTTCATATCTGTATTCTGAGCCTCTTAAGACAAACAAGAAAGAGTGCTATCTGTAGTTTAGCAGAATGTCCAGTTTTTCTGTTGATCATTTACATTTTTTTAACATTAACTTATCCTTTCATCATCTGCAATTGTTAAGATTAAAAGTAGGTTAACAAGTGACTTAACAGTTGGAGTTTGCCGTTAAATGTTTTTCGTTTGATGACTAAATATTTCCATAGATAACAGTTGCATTGAATTCAAAAGATGATTAATACTTTAAAGATTTAATTAGTATTAACAGGGACTTGACTTATCGCTGGTGCATATGGCTGTGTTAAAATTTATAAACCCATGCCAGTCTTTATTTCATAATTGTTGAATCTAATTACATTTTTTTCCCCCAAATAATTTACAAGGGTCAGAGTTGCCTTGACATTTGAAGAAGTGTTTACCTTAAGGAACTATCCACGAACATCCCCTCTATCTCTTGGTGGAAGTGTCCCTCTTTCAGTGGCCACGGCATAAATTCAAGGTCTAAAGTCATATTCTATGAAATACTTCTCTAGTGTTTTGGGAAGTCCTTGCATTTGTGGATGCCTGTGTATTTTAGGGTTTTCTTTCACAATTATACTCATGCTCCTTTTTCTATTTATCCACAGCATTTTGGCTCTAGTTGAAGACAAAACTCACCTTGGAGTCAGCATTTCTCACCTCTGGAGGTAAATTAGGTAGGTATCCATAATAGCCTTTTATAACCATAGAGCTAGTATTTCTTAGGCAATGCCCTGAAAAGCTGCATAGAGATTTCAAGTTGCTTATTTAGCTTCCCAGTCATCTAAAGCTTTGAAATAATCAAAGATACTTAACAAGTACCATGTGCTGAAAACTCCCACAATCTTCTGCAGTGCAGAAGGGTCATTTTTAATTGGTGTCTTTACCAGCTATGTTTCTATTTTGCAAACCCTGAAATAGTTTGGGCTGATTTCATATCACCACTTAATACTTCTAATGGTAGAGGAGTTCACAGGTTTACCATTACATATCCACCAGCTTGGGCGAGGCTCCCCCTACTCCATGCTAATGCTTAGTTTAGATAACCTCTGAAGTCCCATCATCCCTGGGAGGCTATGAATCAGTGTTGACTTCTAGTAATACAGAGGAAACTGCATGCCAATAACCTTTAGATATTATCTCAATCTTCATGATACTGACTCATAAATTTAATAACTGTTTTCATTTATAAGAGCAAAAATGTACACTGAAAAGATAATCATGCCAACCTAGTGAAGCCTAGCTTAGCCATCTCCAAGACCCAGCTTCCTCATCAGAAAATAGAGGCATCACTAACCTCTTCCCATGGTTGTTGGGAACATCAAATGAGACAAAGCATGTAAAGCTTTTGGGGTAGTGTTGGTCTCCCCTTTTTCCTCTCTCTAGCTGCAGAAGTATTTGTTTTAGGAGAATTCAGTCACCAAAAGAATCCATTCACTTCTCCTTTGCCTAGCTCCATCTGACCTTGCTGTACTCCTCTGAGAGTTGGCAACCCTGCATTTCTCTTCTCACCCAGAGCTATAAGAAGAGGGCAGATACTATTTCACTTAGGGTACATTCTGAATGTGTGGCAGGGGGGCAGCCAAACTGTCACACAATGAAAGGAATAAGCCAAATTATTCTCAGTTGGGCTCATAGCAAATATGGTTGGAGTGGGAGTCTGCAAATAGAGACAGGAAATGGTAATGTAATGGAAAACACATTTCCATAGATCCTTGTGATTTCCCAAATCTCTATGTGAGTGGAGAAAATACACGTATTCTGTTGAGAAGATCCCTGGTGCTATCTAGAACCCTGTTCCCCTTCCCCTGTTCTTGAACAAACATAAAAAGTCTCATTATGCCCTTGTCTCCAAAGGCCTCTGGAGAGAACTGGAAAGAGACACTGGTGCTTTTAGTCACATGCAGGAAAGAGCCTGGCTAAGTTTAGAAAATCCTATGGCGCCAACTGTGTGGGCAAGGCCTTGGAAGAACTCTGGGCCTCCTGAGAAGAGATAAAATCGCCAACGCCTTTGCTTGGCATGGGGTTTCCTTTCTGAGTTTCAGCAAGGACTACTAAGGCTATTTAGCCTTTGGCTTCATAAGGGCAGCTGAGGCCTTAACTGCTTCTCCTTTCCCACAAATCCAACCTCCTTGACCTGGTGAAGGAGTCCCACCACAACAGGCCCTTGACCTTAAAATCACCACGCTTGCTCTGCCCTTCAAGCAACTGATGCTCTTCTCCAGGGACCAGCGAACTACGGCCCCTGGGCCAAATATCACCAGCCGCCTGGTTTGGAAATAAAACTTTATTGGAACACTGCCACACCCAACTGTGTACGGCTGCTTTCAGCTTACAGCAATAGTTGAGGACTCTCGGGCTACAAAGCCTGAGGTAATTACTATCTGGTCCTTTAAAAAAATGTACTGACCGGAGCTCTGCTCACACAAACCTGCTTGCCCTTTCCTTTAGAGATGGAGCTTTCCAGACTCTGCCCATTTCTAGGTGTCTTTTGGAACGGTTTCCCGGAGTCTGTCCATGTGGCTCTCCCTTCTGTTTTCAGGCTCCCTGAAGGCATTAGTTGCTCCAGGAAGGTTTCTGTGAAACTCAGATTGAGCTAAGTGCTCTCACAGGATGAGGATTGCGAATAATTAACTCAATGTTCTCAGGACCGCACACGGCCTGAGGCAGACCAGGCACTCAAGAATGTTTGCTGGATTCGTGCACCTGGATGTGCACTGTTACGTCAGGCTGCCATCAAGAGCATGAGAGCAACTGCCAAGAGGGTAGCGACAGTTTGCTGAGAATCTTGACAGCAAATGCACGGGGGCTTTACTATTGCATAACCCGCTGCGAAGCAAAACTAACTGCCAGGCCTGCCTCACGTGCACGCAAGGGAACTGAGTCAGCTGCCTCACATAAGCCACATTCTGATCCTCATTCTAATTGTCACGACCTCTCAATAAGAACCTCATGGGCTCCATGATAGAAAAGCTCCAGGGCCAACTAACAGAAGTGTGCCATATTCCCTCTGCCTGACGCCAAAGGCAAGTCCTCTCCTGGACTTCTCCAGAACAGCTTCTGATTCTGAGATCCTATTAGATGCCACCTGCCCTAACCTCTGTCTTCAGATTCTGCAAAGGGGTCTTCTATTTTGGGTTGGATTGACAGGAATACAGCTAATGGGGAAAACTGACTTCATCAGGTAAATGTCGAGGTACGGATTTCTCAGTGTAAATGACTGAGCATTCGTATATAAATATGCATAAACACAATTTCCCAGAGCACTAAATGGTTAGAAAAATTGCCCTTAGCTGAATCGTACCTCACACTACAGTGTGCAATTGCAAAAGGTTAGTTTCATCTTTGTTTTAAAAGCTAGTTAAATGTCTAAAAAGGGACAATAAAAAGGGATAAAAATTCCTGGGTTAATATAGAAAACGATCTTGTTTTCTATATCTTTCTAATATAGAAAACGATCAATCACTTTGTGATTGAATTGTGATCCAATCCTGATTATACCTTGGAATTCTTGCATTATGACTAATTCAAAGTTCGCTTTTGAAGGAACTGTATTATTTGATATGAAATAAGATCTTGTCCTAGCAAGAAGGCGAATGCTGTCACTCCAGGTTAAAATGACTCCAGCAGGCAGGGCTTGCTTTCTCTGGTGCTGCTAAATGCCAACTAAATAGGCATTAAAGATCTGTAACATGGTTTAGCCCAGCCCTTTTGTTCCCTTCTGCTCTTTTTTTTTTTTTTAAAGATTTTATTTATTTATTTGACAGAGAGAGACAAAGCGAGAGAGGGAACACAAGCAGGGGGAGTGGGGGAGGGAGAAGCAGGCTTCCCACTGAGCAGGGAGCCCGATGCGGGGCTCGATCCCAGGACCCTGGGATCATGACCTGAGCCGAAGGCAGACGCTTAACGACTGAGCCACCCAGGCGCCCCCCCGCTTCTGCTCTTTCTTTTTCATTTTTTTCTTTCTTTCTTTTCTTGCCATTTCAGACACAGTGAGTGCTAAAACTAGAAGAAAATGTACATTTTGTTGGATCCAATGCTATCATTTCACAGATGAAGGAAACAAGGTAGAGAGGTAAAGTGACTTGTCAGAGGTGCCCAGTATATTTCAGGGTTCAGACTTGGACCCGAATGCCCTGACTCCTAAAATGGTATCCTCTTTATGTCATCATGGCCCTGCCAAAAGGCGGACAGGGGAGCTTACGAACATGAAACAACATCAGTCAGAGAACTGATCTGAAGCCATGGGAAAATACGTGATCGGCTCAGAGATAAATTAATTACGTGATCGGCTCGGAGATAAATTAATTCCCTGACGGTACCTCCCGATCACCTTGAAGATGAAAGAGAGTTGGAAAAAATGTGGATTTCAATTATCCATGAAGACCAGCGTATGGTGGGTTAGTGTAAATGTGTCCCTTAACATTTGCTAATGCTGAGTAAGCAGCCACCATCTCTGAAATGAAAGGCATTCCATGAAAAAGCATGACCACTGATAATTAAGATAATGGAACTTTTTTTATGTACTGACTTTAAGTTCAAGGATTTCTGAACCATTTCAAAAAACGAAAGAAGCCCAGCCTAATTCGCCCTATTGTATTTCTTAATACAGCACAGGATCAGAGGAATCCACAGACTTTCATCACTGCTCATGCTTTTATTTGTTTTTTCTTTTTATTAGTAGAATCCTTTAATTTTAAAAATTGTTAGCAATAAACATTCTCATTAGGATTTCCCAGAAAGAAGCACTACTAACAGGATTCTCCTCCAACATCTTGCATCTCTGCAAAATTACATGTCATTTTCTAAAAACTCTGATAGCCTGCTTCTTAATATATCCTATTTGAGCTTGACTAGTCATTGTCATTGGTGGAAAATCCATTGAACCCAGCATGGCAGGAGGTAATGGGAACACACTAGCAGGAATACATGTGGCTTGGGGGTTGAATTTTTATCCATTGTTGAATAACCCTTTGGCTTATTCAACTAGCAAAACTCTATATATTCCACTGATAGTGGTCCTTTTTTCTTCTTGCAATGCTGTGGAGCATTTTCAGTGTAATTTATAACAAAGAGAGGTGCAGGTAATGGCTCACACAAGCTTCATAATGTTTAAATCATGGCAATAAAACTTGACAGACTGAAAGGTCAGAAGTTTGTCTTGACTATTACAACAGCTATCTAGGTGCTTTTGCCCCAGAATAAAGCTCCCTTAATTAATATTCCATTGGGTTTCAGCAGACTTAATGTTTTAGAGTGTACTTGAGCCTGGGGCAAATCTTCTCTTTTTCATCTCTGTTCTCTTCATTTCTAATTATTAGAGAGTTCTAACACCTTTTTTCAAAGTCACATCAGTTATTGGTCATTGATTGGCTGCAAGGGCCATGACTTACAGACAGTCCTACACAAAGCATTTGTACTAATTTCTAGTTTGGTTCCTAATTTTATGATTTGTGTGATTTTGGGTAGGTCATTTTACCCATCTGAGTCTCTTAATCAAAAAGTGAGAGGCTTGGATTAGGTTATCTCTAAATTTCCAACTAGTTGTCACAATCTCAAGGAGTACTCACTAATGTGCTCTATGTTTCTATTATAATTCTAGAATATGGGTAAATTATTAAGAGGATTTTTTGTGTGTGTATAGATGTAGAGGGGAGATGTGGGGAGAATAAAATTCATTGCATAAATATAAAGCAAAATGATACAATCCATGTTGGAGATCTGAACTTGGGAGGGAATAAGATAGAATTTTCTGTGTGGGTTGGAGAAGGTATTTGGAGATGCCCGAGAAAGGCTTGAAGTTATAAGCAGCTGTCCTCAGCTGAAGGCTGGTCCCAGACTCCATTTCCTCTTTTCCCTTTCTCTGTTTTTCTCCCAAGTTTGGACAGATGAAAGGGTGTGAGAGGAAGTAAAGGGGTGGTAACAAGTTGGGGGCCAGAGAGGCCACAGTGAAGCATGATGGGAGGTCACCCTCCTTTCCCCTGTTGTATGCAACACAGAAAGGCAAAATACCATAGTGGAAAGGTCCTGGCCCTCAGAGCTATTTCAGGACATTGGCAGCAGACCCATAGGAAGGGTGGTCTGGTTTCCACAAATTCCACACAACAGACAATCTTGTATAAATATTCCATGTGGTTCCTGTCTGTATAAGAGTCACAGACTTGATGACACAGTTGGGTGCTTTTCCCAATACAGGCAGGTGAGGAAGAGAGAGCTTTAAAGATTCTTTGTCCTTTATCACACAGAAGCCTCACCTAATCCCTCTCACATCCCCACCTCAAACATCCAAACCAGCTGAACAAATACATCCTCTCTCCCACACAACCTACCCAAACAACACAAAACAGCACACCCAAGACCCTGTCCTAGAAGAGACTGTCCCATGACACCTCTTTGTCCCCACTTTGGGAATTCAACATACTTTCACAGCAAGATGTGAACTCTCTTTTCCCTTCTAGGTCCCATTGACTTTGAGTGGGATTCCTGGTAACATGCTCATTTTAATAAATGTCATTAAGTAAACAATCTATTTTTTATCCATGTATTTTTACCCATAACCAGTTACGAAATGCAGGATGACGCCCGCCTCTGATCTATCTCAAAAAAGAAGAAAACTAGAAAAATTTGGCTTAATTTGTGGCAGAATGATTTTGATTGGACAGGAAAAAGAACTTCCTGTATGAAAGATTAATTAGAAACTGAAATAGCTCACTGAAACTTGTCAGTCCTTTTTCTTTCCCTGGTGATGATTAAGCAAAGACTCATCCACCCACTTCTTTGCCTGGAAACAAGTCATTCTGCCGGAATTTATGGGTTAGCAGCCATGTTGCCGTGCCCACAGCCTTCCTCACAGTAGGAGCTGTGGTTGACCATCGCAGAACCACATAACCACACACTGGGGGCTGTCTTTCATAAAAAAGTAGAGAATAAAAGAGTGGGATATGAGAGATAGTTTTTTTTTTTCCTCTGGAGTCTTGTTTAGCTTGGAAAGAACTGAATCCACTGAGCAACACCATATTTATTTGTATTAATTGATCAGTTGACAAAATATTCTGCAATAGATAAGGCACGGGAAACAAAGGCAACACAAAATATGACATGGTTCCTACCTGCCTTCAAGGATCTTGTAAAATGAAACCAATAGTAAAAAGCAGCATATGTATGTGTGGAGCAAAGGATTAGATCCAAACGGAAGGAAAGGGCTTTACAGATGCAAGGGGGAGAGGGGAGGGAGGTGGTGAGGAGGAAACACTCGGTCACACCTCTTAGGGCATGCTTCAGGAGTACCATACCATAGACAGGGTATGCCCCCCCCCCACATCTTTCTACGCTTGCTTTTGGCTCTAGTGGGAGGAAAATGTTTAGTTTTCCATATAGGAAAAATATAGCTAAATTGTTTGCATCTTTGGATCCAAAATATATGGTCAACTCTTTGTCTCTCTGTCTGTCTCCGTCTGTCTCTCTTTGTCCAAATCAGAAAAATTGCAGATGACAGTTTTGTGAATTTCCTGGGCTCTTAAAGGGCCATGGGCTAGCAAGAACTCCAGTGGAGGTGATGGTCAGAGTAGTAATAGTTGGTAGATGAGCCTCAACCAATCAGAACACTTTGGCCAGGGCACTGTCTTTTTTTTTTTTTTTTTTTTTTTTAAGATTTCATTTATTTATTTGACAGAGAGAGACACAGTGAGAGAGGGAACACAAGCAGGGGGAGTGGGAGAGGGAGAAGCAGGCTTCCCGTGGAGCAGGGAGCCCGATGCGGGGCTCGATCCCAGGACCCTGGGATCATGACCTGAGCCGAAGGCAGACGCTTAATGACTGAACCACCCAGGCACCCCAAGGGTACTGTCTAATCAGGATGGAAGCCAGTCATGAACACACTTGGTTGTGAATAAACCTTGAACGTCTGCTCCTGGGTCTTCACTGTGATGAGGATGCAACAGGTCCTGCTTTTCTCAAATACCTAGGTCTGCACTGCATATGTTATTGAACTAAAGGCTGATTTTTTTCCCCCATTAGAGAGATGCACGCCAATCAGAAAGTTGGTTGTGAATTTCCATTACCTTGATGCCCTCCCCCTAACCCTACCCCATCGTTGCAAGCTTCCAGACTTCAGGAAAGTTGACTGAAGGGTTTCTTTAATAAGGCCTTCCATCTTATTTACCGTGAACAAAAGAACCTGACTCCATCCAAGCCCATTTTGACAAACACCCCCCACGGGAGAGTATAACCGAAGAACTCCAAGATGCTGTGGTCATTTGGTATATTCAGATTCTCTCTTGCAAAGAAGGCCTCATACCTTTGAACTATCCCCTTCTCAGTGTAAGGCCCCTGAATGAACTACACAGAAGGGTAGAACTGGTCTGCCAAAGGATTTCCATGGTGCCAGACAGGCTGTGTGAACACGGAGTATAGTGGTGTGTTCTGTTCTGCGGTGATTCTCTGTCTGGACCTGGCTGACTGCTTGAAGGAGAGCCAAGAAGGTAGCTTGTCTTTTTTAATAATTACAACCAATGGGGAAAGTTTGAGGCAGCCCTTGTCATTTGGTTGTCTTGAACAATGAACATCACACCATTGACTGATGGTCTTTGTCTCTCTCTTTCTGTAGAATAATTTCCAAGTGCAAGCTTAGCAGTAACCATGATGCATCTCTTCTCTTTATAGTACACTTGCCGAAAGAGAAAGGCAATTTGTGCCTTACACATCACAGACATAAACAGCCTACAACTGATTTCATTTATGATCTGGGTTAAGTGGACCGTCTTACTATATTGTTTATTTAATAACCTTGCTGTACTTTGCAAACTCAGTCAACCACAGCTAATTCCTACCCAAGAGAAGAGTTTCCCTAAAGTACCCATTGATATGCATACACTATATACATAATTTCACTCTATTCAATTGAATATAATACATGCATACATTCATTTGTGCCAATCTAATCTCCATGTGGCTTTTAAAGTCTGACCTTGCCATTCACTCTTTGTGTTAAGTTATAGTCATATTTATTCTATTGGGTATTGGAGCTAAGGACTGTGACTTTTCTATTATGAGGCTGCAAGAAGGAGGTATTTGATAATAGAAAACAGAATCATACCCTTAAAGTTCACTGTGATAACGAAATCCAAAACAATACCCTAAAGGTCAAAGCAATTTTTATTTTGCAGACTTAAAATAACAACCATTTAAGCTTCAGAAACATTTAGCTAACATACAAAGGCAGCCTTAAAACAACATAAAAGAAGTTACGTAAAATTTCCATTATATTTTACATATTGTCTTTAACTTTAAATGAAGTTAAAAGGGTCCACTTCTTTAATATTAGATACCTGGTAACAAGATGCAATTGTACTTACAAAAATGTTTATTATAATTTGTTTATAAATGCGTTGATGAGAACTTTAAAATGTATCAGATTACTCCTGGTTTTAACAGCTGAAACACTTGCTTCCTCCAGGATGTGTCCTTTCTTGTATCTCACTAGGACAAGGGGTCACAAAGAATGTTGTAACAATATCTGTGGCAAATATGGCCTGTGTCTAATCTTCCATTGAGAAGGTAAATTAGTTACTTATCCAAAGGTACTTGGAATGTCAGAGCTAGAAGGTGTAAGATTTTTCACTACACAGTTTAAGTGCCTGGATGGGCTGACTGATTTCCAAACAGATTTGTTTCTATTGTTATGACAACTTTAGTACTATTTTTCATAAAAAAAAAAAAAAAAAACATTTTAAAAAGAACAAAACCAAAGAAGCTCATTTCTATTTTGTGTCATCCACTCAATTCTATCGCCATGTCTTTTTCTGACAAATGCTTAGCATGATGTGAAGAGAAGGAGTAAGAAGCTTCTACTTTTTTCCATGTGTATGTAGGGTGGCCTCATTTGTCTCCAACACTTCATTCTATGTTCTTCCAAATCTGCTACTTAACTTGTAAAGCTAAAACAGATTTTACAAAGAAGATGCTACCTTACAGTCTGAACTTATGATCTTTATATCATTTATGATAAATATTGCCAGACTCCAAGCAAGAATATGGTCATTTGGTTATGATGGACAATAGCAGCCTTTAACTGCAAACACATGTGTGAAGATACAAGTCTAGATCATGTGGAGAAACAGTGATGACCGGCAATCATCCTCGCTTCCCACCTCCTCTTATGGCTCAGTTTGCTCAGGAAGACTGGCTGGGGTGATGAAGGGGATTTTTGAATGGGAGAAACTGGCCTTCCTAAATGTTTTATAATTTTCTTAAAATTTGTATAAATTGTTATTCCAACAATAGAATAGGACTGTATATGGCACTTCACAATACAATGGAGAGAATAGTTTTATGCCACTTTTTGGTTCAAATTTTGTAAAAAAATTACCATAATGACTATAGGCTATAGTATGAATTTATAGAATTTTGCTAGTAAGTAGGTGTAAATGTTTATGCATTAAATAAAAAATCTTTTACTAAAAAATAAGGCTAACTTAGAGCAGCCCAGTGTGAGACAATGAGCATCTGAACTAAGGAACAAGCAGGAGATAATGAAGAGATGTTGTAAAGGAATCTCCTGGACCTGGCAACTGAGAGGCCTTGGCAGGGAAGGAGGAATAAGGAGGGAATAATATAAAGTGAGTACTGAGTTTTTAAGCCTGTGTGACTCAAAGAAAACCCCAGAGTTCGTGTAGTTTTGTGAGGAAAATCTATGAGTATGGTTTAGACATATTTAATTTGACATAATGGGATGAAAGGAAAACCCTGACAGGCAGGGAGAACTGCACACCAAATCTGGCACCAGATATTTACTAGATATGAAGAACTGATAGGTCATTTCTTGATGGAACTGAACTCTGAGGACATCAGGGCATAGAGTGTACCTACATCAAACCCTCAATGGAGAGCAGACAGCACAAGGCACCCCCTCCACACACACATAGACACAGACACACATACACACACTTCTGTTCCAAAGACTAAAGAGCTATTATATTCACTCTGCTTGGTTCTGCCTGTCCTCATTCATGAACAGCATGGTACAGTACTTGATGACATTCCTGGCAATTTAAGAATTCCTGATGGCTTCCATGAGGCCATTGGAAGTCATTCCACTGCCCTCTGTAACCTCTAGTTCCTTCCACCTTCTAGAAAGTCTTTGAAGCTTCCTCTGCCTGGTTTATTTTTAGGCTCCCATACTGGTATCCATTGATGCCTGGACTTGACCAAATTCAATTTTCAAAGGCCCTGCATTGTAGACATTGACCTGGTCATAGTGGGGAGTTGTGCATCTGTCTGCTCCAGGCCAGTCTCTCTGAATTCAGCATTGAGATGGAAGGCCTGGGGAAGGGGCTCTGGGGGAAGGGGTGGTGCTTGTAGCCCTTGATGGGGATGACACATCTGCATGGGTAGCACTTAGAGTGATCTGTAATTAGCCTGACACATGCAAGAATGTCTTCCCCTGACCAGACTGTGTCTGTGAAATAATAGAGCTCTCTACTAAGGTCAAAGAGAGCCCAGGAAGCACATTCTAGCTGGTGCAGCCTTGGAAGGCAGAAGGCAGTGCCAGACGTCTGTGACCAGCAGATATGAGGTGGAAAAGGGCCTTCAGAATAGCTCTGGGAACCCTTTAAAGCCCACAAAGAGGCTGTTTCTTCTTCTTTTTTTAAATCTAGTCAAATCGCAAAGATTCTAAACAATGAGTCTTCTTTTGTAACATCGCAATAGTCAAATGAATATATCAGATATGCTATCCTTAAGGCTGGAGGACATTTGCCTCATGTTTTTAAAAATGCCATGTAGGCTGAACATTTCCTCTTCTTTGCTGTTATCAGCACATGGGAATTTAAACTCTCTCCCTGTCCCTCATTTAACAAATGATATTGTATATCAGGAGTAATGGAGATAAAATAAGTACAGAGTTTCAAAGAGTAGTTTTAAGGACTCTTATTGTATTTATCAGCAAAGAAGGGCTTTTTTTTTATACCTTGATGTGGGTAGTACATTTCCAGTGGGGTCCAAAGGAACAGGGATTTTTTTAAAATATAAAATACAACTGGAGATATTCCTCTTCCCTTCCCCTTTCCTTCCATTCTTGAATGATTCGGTCCCAAAGCCATTAAGTTAGGTGTCAATGCAGAGGGACAAGAGGGGCAAGTAGCTCAGAATGCTGTGTCAAAGTTCATATAGAGAACAGGGTCACCTGAAATTGTGATGGAGACTAAGCAGGGTGAGGAGGGCAGTCAGGTGGGGATGGACAGCCCGGCATCATAAGTTAAAGTATAGGGCGCCCGGTTAAGTGACTGCCTTCGGCTCAGGTCATGATCCTGGAGTCCCAGGATTGAGTCCCGCATCAGGCTCCCTGCTCAGTGGGGAGCCTGCTTCTTCCTCTGACCCTACCCCCCGCAATGTTCTCTCTCTCTCAGATAAATAGATAAATAAATAAATAAATAAATAAATAAAATCTTTTTTAAAAAAAGAAGTTAAAGCATAAGCAGGGTGAGAAAGGAGTCCCCCAAGGGCAAGGAGAACCTGGGATAGTGTGTCAGAGCCCAAGTAGGGAGAGGAAGCCGTCTGCAGTGATGGGAGAGGATTTGGCAGCAATGATGGAAATCGTGTACATATAGGGAGGTTGATCATATTTACAAATGTTAAGAATAATGGGAGCCCATTTTCTCACTGCTGGAGAAGGGCATTACAAATATAGAAAAAAAGAAAAACAAAATGAACCTTGGGGTATTGGATTTGAATGAGGGTCATCAGGATGAACTTACAGTTTTGTGTATATATGTCCACAGGGAGGACCTGAGAACATGACACTCCAATAGCAACAAACACCCCTAGTACCCAAAACTTGGCTTCTAGATACCGTTTTTCACTAAAATAAGCAAGGGCTGATTCCAAGACTAAGACAGGTCAAATACAAATTTAGTCTGAAATATCTTGTGCCAGAAAACAAGGAGATGTTCAAACAATGATTGGGCATTAGAAAGATACAGAAGCCAGCTTGAATTGACTTCAACAGGCCACATCAGAAACAATTTGAGCATTAAAATAAATAGTGATATAACAGGTTATAACAAATTGAATAAAGTAAGAAACAACGAGTTCTTACTGATATAAACAATTGAATGAATACTTTGAGAATCTGAGGAGGAACAGAATATTTACATAGTTTCAAAGTATTACAAAGGGGAAGAGAGTTACTTTACAGTGGAGACACCTGGCAGACCCAACAGAACGAATGTCATTAGTAGTAGGACAAATTGAAATTGTGATAGGATGAAATGAGAAAGACATTGGATTACTTCTGTGCAATATTCCTGTCAAAGAGGCATAACTGGAATCTAATCATGAGGAAATCTCACACAAACCCAAACTGAAGGAGATTCTAAATAACTGGTATGTAATCAAAGTGTCAAGGTCACGAAAATCAAGGAGAGACTGAAGGAAACAAAGAAGCAGGACAACTAAATGCCTGGTGTGATTCGGTACTGGATCCTTTCGCTATAAAGGGCACTACTGGGGCAACTGGAGAAACTTGGGGAGAGTCTGAAGATGAGATGGTAGTTTTGTATCAAGGTTAATTTCCTGAATTTGGTTATTGTATTTTAGTTACACAGGAGGATGTCTTTGTCTGCAGAGACACTAATCTACCTGGCAATGATTTAGCACTAAGTCAGCAATTTTCCCTCAAATGGTTTAGGAAAAAAGGTCTTTGTACTATATTTCTAACTTTTATATAAACAAGTTTTTCAAATAGCAACAAGAAGAGAGTGGAGAGTTAACTCAGCCAGAGAAAGTTGTCTTATGTTTATTTGTATCTCTCTCTCTCTCACACACACACACACACACAGACACACACGGGGAGTGGGGAGGGAGTGAGGGAGGGAGAGAGATAGAGAGATTCATTAATTAGAATCACTTTGATTGTTGTGTTACTGGGAACACTTAAAAGCCATTTAATTACAAAATTCAGCCTTGGATCTTAAGGGAGCCAGTGATTTCTATGCACCTGCTTTGTTAGATGTCTTTAGAGAAATCAAAGTCCATGTTAACATCTTTATTTTCATTCCTTTTTTCTTTGACTTTAACTCATTGAAATAAAGAACTAAGAAACTTTTATATAGTGAAAATTAACAACAGATGTCCAATAATAAGAGATTACTTAACTAAGTGGATATATCGATACAATGAAATACTATGCAGCCATTAAAAATCATGTGTGGAACAAAATTTATTTCCACAGGCAACTGTACACCATACCACTAATGCAATGCAGCTGTTTAAGAACAGTAGTTCAGCATGGTCCTTTACTTGACAGGTATGTACTAAAATATTTAAGTAGCTATCTGGACTGGTAGATTCTGGGTGAGTTTTAATTCCTTCTTTTTGCTTATTTGAGTTTTAATAAACATGCATTAAAGTCAGTTATAATGAAGCATTTTGTAGGGTAATTTTGATCAATTATCAGTTGGATAAAGTGTGTATGTCCAAAGAAGTCATTTGTTGAACAAGCATTAAATGCCTATGGGGATCGGAGTATGTATACAAGATATGGAAAATAAGGCTTTTTTCTTTTCTCATAAAACATGGCTTTTTTTTTTTTTTTAAAGATTTTATTTATTTATTTGAGAGAGAGAGAGCACATGAGAGGGGGGAGGGTCAGAGGGAGAAGCAGACTCCCTGCCAAGCAGGGAGCCCCATGCGGGACTCAATCCAGGGACTCCAGGATCATGACCTGAGCTGAAGGCAGTCGCCCAACCAACTGAGCCACCCAGGCGCCCAAAACATGGCTTTTTGATTTGGGGATAGAATACATGTTACTTGCTCAAAAATGCTCAAAGTCTCCCACTGCCTGCAGCAGGATGTTCAAACTCCCTCTCTTAAAATTCATAGTACTCTAATTGCTAGAGCAGCACTAACTGAATTACAATATGAGCCACCTATGTAATACTGAATTTTTAAGTCAGATTGAAAGAGTGAATTAATTTTACTTAACTCAATATATTCTAAGTATCATTTCAAAATTTAACAAGCATAAAAGTTATTGAGACAGATTAGATTATTTTTTCACACAAAGGCTTTAAAATAAAATATGCTGTATATTTTACATTTACAGCACATTGCAGTTGTTCAGTGACCACACACAGCTACTGCATTGGGCAATCATCTCTAGACCCAAACTCTGTCTCTAGCCTAACTCATAATCCACTTTTCCTCAAATACAGCAATATATTTTTTGCCATTATGCATGCTGTGTTGCTCAAATTGAAATGCTTTCCTTTACTTATTTACTTCTAAAAATATCAGTTATACTTCAAAGAAAACTCTCCTGTCAACTCCTCCGGAAGACTTTCTTGATCCACTGGGGCAAATGTATCATTTTCTCTTTTGAGCCATAATTTTCACCTCTCTTTGATACATGTTTAATTCTGCCTGTATTAGAGTTAATTGCTTATATATCTTTCTCTTCAACCAGATCAGAGCTCTCAGTAGCAAGCACTACCTTATTCATATTTACTTATCACTTATTCAATAAATACTTTGCACTAACTAGTGCTCAATAAAAGTTCAACAAACAGAACATGAGCTAAATCACCACCACCACCATCACCAACAAAAAGCAGATTAGGAGAAGGAGAAGATGCTTATAATTGAGGAACCAATTAAACTAAGCCCCAGGGCTGAGGAGTTGGAGGTGAGAGTGCACTTGCTGGCCAGGAGGATTCACCTCAGGGAAGGCTTCCTGAGCTCTAGGTTCACACAACTCCCTCATTTCTTAGTCTTGTGTAAGTTTACAGGGAGTCTTGCACCAGTGTTTCTTTCTTCATGTACCAACTTCTTTCCTTAGGGCAGAAGTTTAACACATTTAAACACTGTTTTTCTCTATTGTCTAACAGAACAATTGAGCCAAGTCTAATCCTAACAGAATGAATGTGCCAGATGGAGCAACCTTGGCTTATAAACAAGCACTACCTACAAAGTATAATTTGTGAAACAGGTGATTTCCATGTCTCTCTGACTGACTTTAGGGCTCCAGGAAGAACAACCCCGGATTACCCACTGATGCCTGAGACATCTTTAACAAGACCAATGAATGCCCTTTTATTCTACAGCTAAAATGCATCTACCAGGTGGGGAAATACATTCGTAGAGTGAAATTCACACTAAAATAGCTTCAAGGGAGAATCCATGTCATTGTATAGAAAAGAATGCTGGGCTTGAATTCTGAAGAGTTTTTTTTTTTTTTTTTAAGCTTTTATTTATTTATTTGTCAGAGAGAGAGAGGGAGAGAGAAAGAGAGAGAGAGAGAGAGCACAGCAGGCAGAGGCAGAGGGAGAAGCAGACTCCCTGCTGAGCAAGGAGCCCGACGTGGGGCTTGATCCCAGGACCCTCGGATCATGACCTGAGCTGAAGGCAGATACTTAACGACCGAGCCACCCAGGCATCCAGAAGTCTGAAGAGTTGTAAAAATGATGTAAGAACACGTTTTTCCTCATAGACAGGTCAACACACCATACTTTAGAACATCAGAATCTTGAAAACAACTACCCCAACCATCCAACAATAGGAGAATGGCTAATATGGACATCATGGAGAATGGAGAATAATATATTTTGAGGCCAAGCTCCCAGGGTGAAGATATGAGCAGAAGGGAGCCGTAGAGCAAGCTGCCTGGGACAGGAGCTGAGGGGTACAGGAGTAGCCATCTGAAAGAAAGCCCAGCCCAGAGCCGGGGAGCTGCAGAGGGAAGGGCCCAGCAGTGCAAGAAACCCTCTTCAGAACTTCTGGGGCCAGTGAGCGTGAAGCTTCAGGCCTCTGACAGTCAAGTGGGAACTCTAGCTCCTTTCACCGCCCTGCCTCCCGTTCCAATCCCAAAGGAGTCACACAGGGCAGTGAGCTAACTTACCACCAGGGGAAGGAGGGCGAGGTTTTGAAATAAAGATTGAAGTGTTAAATAATATATTGTACTAGATACTGTAATGTCTGAATCTTGCTTAAATTGATTATAGGATTTTTCTTTTCTTTTCTGTTTTCCCCTTTTCTTTCTTTCTTTCTTTCTTTCTTTCTTTCTTTCTTTCTTTCTTTCTTTTTCTTTCTTTCTCTCTCTCTCTCTCTCTCTCTTTCTTTCTTTCCTTTTTACTTAGGAGTGACTAGAAGAGTCATAGAACTGCCCATGTGTGCCTCAGAGTCAGGAGAGGGACCCACAATAAATAGAATCCATGTTAAGATATGAGGAAAAAACATAATGAAGCTGTTTTTGTAATCACACTTTATGAATCCTACTTGTTCAACTATGGATTGACCATTAAAAAACAGAAGCAGTCAAAAACCCTGGCATACTGGTGTTAATAATACATGTTTGAATAATTTAATGAATGAATCAATGATTTATGCTTCTTGACTCATCGAAACTCATTGAAAAATTCATTACTGGGGAAGGAAAATAAACTAAAAGAATCCAAGGATGAGCTATGAATGCATGAGAAAACTGGTTTATGATTCAGAGAAGGTTGAGCTGATTTTAAACTCTTTCCGGTAATTTTATACCCACAGGTCCTCTATTGGGTGAGTAATTGCAAAGGAATATAGTTCTTGAAAGAAAAAAAAAATGCCCAGGGAATTCTTGATGTTAAGCACCCTATTTTTTGCAAGGCCAGGATTGGAAGATGCAAGACAGAGGCGCAGGGAGTAAACTTTCAGGAGGCTTCATTCTCAAGGCGACCTTGCACTTGCACAACCCTGAGTGACAGAGAATCAGAGTCCTGAACAAGGAGGCTGACTGTGGGGGGCTCAGGAGTCGTGGAGACAGGATGAAGAGAGGCTTACCCCAGGTCATGAGAAGCAGAATCAATAAAAACCAAAGGTCTGAAAGAAACCAAAACAACAAAACAAAATGAAGGTTGAGGCAAAGTGTAGAAGGTTCGGCCAGAGGAACCCAATCTGCCGTCACTTGTAAGAGGTGAGCAAGCGTTTGGGGAATGCAAGACACAGCCAGAAAGAGCAGAGCCCTGTGGAAACAGGAGGAAGGCAGAAAGAGAGAAGCAGAGGGAGTGAGATGTTCTGCGCAGGCCCAGGGCCCTGCCATGAGCAGGACTGAGACACCAGGCACTTCTCTCTATGGGAGGTGGTGATATTGCAATGGGACAAAGGAAAGCAAACAGACTCTTTAAGCCTTAATTTCCTCATCTGTAGACTACAAATATCTTCCTCACAGGGCTGTTAGAATTACAAAGGGTTATTGTTTCCAGCTTCTCTTTTTCTGAGGATCCTATCCTGGGGAGGATGTGGGTCACGCAGAGGTGGGAGCTGTTTCTGTCCTTCTAATACCCTCATCTAGTATAGTTGCAGGAGGTCTCAGATCTCAGACATAGAAATGAGCTGGGTGTGTGGGTGTGAGCACGTGCACACGTGCACACACACAGTCAGCCATTTTAAACTCACCTCTGATGCTAGTGTTTCTTTGCCTCCAGAATGTCCTCTCTTCCGTCTCTCTCTCCCCTCTAAAAACTGTGGGCTGCTTCAGCACAGGAACCGTCTCTGCTCCCAGCACCTACCACAAAGCAGGACACAAAGGAAATGTTTACTAAATACCCACAGAGTAAGTGTCTAGAAAGAAACCCAACTGAAGGCCTAACAGTCAAAACCTGAGGATTTCCCTTGAAGCACACATTTTGGTGTTTTCGGAAGTCATTGTGCTTTTTCCCCCACACTCTTTTTGGAAAATTGTCATCTCATTTCCCTAAGTAGGTTTAGAACTCAAAATCTGGGTCACTGACTTCGAAATGTTACTGTAGTGTCTGAGGCCTGTTAAGACCTGTGAGAATCATGTGCCGGTGGAGACAGCCGGGCTTCAGACCTTGAATCCTAGATCATCATTTACTCACTATGGGACATGGAACACCTCACTCAATCCAGCTGCACCTCTATCTGCTCTTCTTTAAAATGGGAACAATATTTGCCTCATCAGATGATTGAGGCAAAACTGAGGTCTGAGGTTTTTTTTTTTTTTTCCATTGACTTCCTCATACCGTCCATTATGCCACTAATACGTAAATTCTGTGAGGACAGAAAAGGTTATAAATTTGACAAGAGGAGGTATCTTAGGACCAAGCCCGATGGGAATTCTGCTTCTATCCTGAGTTCTTGCTTCAGCCTGCACACAGATGACTGGCTCATATTGGATTCGAGGCACTGAGGGAGAGGAAACCCTTGATAGACTCTGAGGGCTCATCCAGTTCTTTCAGAATGGGGGTTCTTGAGGTACAGTCCATAGACCCCCTTGTGGTACCGAAGACCCTTCCATGGGTTCACAACATCGAATCTGTTTTAATAATAATGCTCAGGCCCTATTTGCCTTTTTACCATATTAGCATTTGTACTGATAGGGCAAAAGCAATGGTGGGCAAAAAAACTCCTAGTGCCTTAATATAAATCAAGACAGCAGAAGAAACTGTACTCGTTTTCTTGACAGCCATACCTTCACAGCAAAAATTCAAGAAATGAAATAAATTAGAAGTCCAGTATCACTGAAGAATGCCCTTTTTAATAAAGCCATAAAAATCATTAATTTCAGAGTTCTTGACTCTGAAGTATATATATTTTAAATATTCTGTGTGACACAACAGGAAGTACCCAGAAGGCAGTGCTGTGGCACCCCTGAGGATAGTGGCTGTCTGAGGGAAAGCACCTCTCTGATGGAGTAGTGAGTGGAACTGGCTGCTTTTTGGTGGAACACCATTTTTTGCTTGGGAAAAAAAAAATGACTGATAGGCGAACTATGGTTATTCAGACTTGGATATCTGGTAGACATGTTCTCAAAAATGAAAGAAGTGAAACGGTCACTTTAAGAAAAACTGATAGTGTTTGTTGTCAGTGAGAAAATTTGACCTTTCTGGTGAAAATGGAATTTTGGAAAACTTGCGTCTGCCACCTTGAGCTTAACAGCATCCCAATTCTTAACACATTTTCTGAAGAGAGCAGAGTTGATATTGATAATTGTGACCTTTAGGTAGTGAGTAATAAAATGTGCTACTATTAGGAATGCTACCATTGGCATAAGTCAGTAAACCAAGATTTTCAAAAGACCAAAGCATTACAAAATCATGCATAAGAGATCCACTCAAAGTGTAAGAAAGACTTTTAAAAAGAGATTTTTTTTTTTTAAAGATTTTATTTATTTGAGAGAGAGAGAGCATGCATGAGTGGGGTTGGGGGACAGAGGGAGAGAGAGAGAAGCAGGCTCTCCGCTGAGCAGGGAGCCTGAGGAAGGTCTCAATTTCCAGGACCCTGGGATCATGAACAGAGCGGAAGGCAGACACTTAACCGACTGAGCCGCCCAGGTGCCCTTAAAAAGAGATTTAAAATAAATGTAAAAGAGATTAAAAAGAGATTTTAATGCAACAGAGTATGGAAACTTCATCTATATAGTTTCAGAGTCCACACTGCAATATTCTTCAAAGAATAGGACACAAAATTACCTGAAAAGGTTATTTAAATACTCCTCCCTTTTTAAACTACAGATCTGTGTGAGGCTGGATTTTCTTCACATACTTCAACCTCAACAACATACCATAACAGATTGAATGCAGAAGAAGATATGAGAATCCAGCTGTCTTCCCTTAAACCAAACATTAAAAAGACCTGCAAAAATGCATGATGCTTTTTTTTTTTTTTGCTTAGAAAATATACTCATTTTTCATAAAATGTTAACATGTAATGGGTTGATTATTTTAACTGAATACATATTTTTAAAATTCTCGGTTTTAATTTCTAATGTGACAAACACTGATATATATAACCCACATAAACAAAATGATTTTTGGGTCCTCAATAATTTTTAAGAATGTACAGGGGTACTGAGAACATAATGTTCACAAACTGCTGTTCCAGAAGATGGGGTAATATGGTGAGGAAGAAAGAGCGTGATCTTTGGAACATATTGCTGTTTTTTTTCTCTCTCTCTCTCTCTTTTTTAAGATTTTATTTATTCAGAAAGAGCTCCCGCATGAGCTGGGGCAGGGGCAGAAGGAGAGGGAGAGAATCTCAAGCAGGCTCTGCATTCAGTGTGTAGCCAGACTTGGGACTTGATCTCGGGATCCTGAGATCATGACCTGAGCCGAATTCAAGAGTCAGACGCTCAACCAACTGAGCCACCCAGGCGCCCCATATGTTTTTGTTTTTCAATTCTGGCTTTTCCATTTAATAGCTGTTGGTTTTAGGCTAGTTATTGAACTTTTCTAACCCTTAGTTTCATCATGTGTTGAAATGGGGATAATTATACTTACTTTCCATTTTCTTGAGATAAAGATTTATGGAAAAATGCTTGAGAAGAAACCTAAAATTTACAAAGGCGAATTTCCTTTCTCCTTTTTCCTCCTTAGACCTAAAGGTCAAAATTCCTTTGACCTCAAGGTCAAAGTCCCTCAGTGAGTCCTTACTGCATATTGCAACAGACCTGGATCTTTAAAAACAGTCGACTCCACTAAGAGTGAGCCAAAGGCAAAGAAAACAAAAACCTCCATGGAGGAGCCCAAACCATGGAAGCATCTGCTCCCCAGAGCACTCACTAATGGTCTCTGAAGTCAGTTTAGTAAATTGACCCCACCAGTCTTACCAGCCTCAGCCTGCCTTCTGATTGGGATGAATTATTGCCCTCGAATCTCTGTCCCATTTTGATCTGGTCCCTGACTTGCCCCCACTTGCCTTCTGGAAATGATGTGATCACTCCCACCTGCAGCAGCTTTGCCCACCCGTCCCACAATATGCCTGACCTATCAGTAATGAACATCCCATCCCTGCTGGAACCAGGGCTAGCCTACTCCAAACAGCACCCTCTGCTGAAAGTCATCCAGGTTGAGAGCTCTCTCTCTTCCTGTCTTTTGTTTCAAAATTGTATTTTAGTGCTGAGGAAGCAGGGCTTGTGCTGAATCTTTGCAGCTGTTCATTCATAGGAACAAAAGCAAAAGGCTTCCAGGCAAGGCTTCAGCCTCCATTCAGAAAATCCAACAAGATCCTATTAATGATGGGCTCATGTGCGTAATTGTGAGTGTATCTTGCGGAAAGCTTGATGATTTTGTGAAGATGTTTTGAATGCTCTTTGATTCCTGGGGAATAGGATTATTTTAATTTTCATAGTCCAGAGAAACACTCAGATGCATTAACTTTTAAACTTTGGGTCAGAGTTTCCTGGAAATTGCTTTCCATAGCTGCAAAACTAATCCGGATTCCAGACATTTTACATCTGATCAAATGAAGTGAATAGCTGTCTTGGGAATATTTTAATGTGTCTGCTTATTCACCATGGAAGTAAATGAGCTTTTGATCTGTAAAATGTGGAGGGCATGAGCATAGGAAGAGAAGCAGTGACAGAAGAATGGGAAGTTGTGGAAGAGGGAGGGAGAGACGAGTCCAGAGGGAGGGAGAGACGAGTCCAGAGGGATGACTATCAAAGAAGCATAAAAGAATATAGTTAAGACTGTATCAGGCTTTTAAAATTTCACTCTGTTGGTGAAGTTCTGGCTAGCTCACATTTGCTACTATATTAGAAGTTCTTAGTAATACAAATACACATGACCATGGTAGCCTGTGATGTGACAGGTGCCAGGGCAAAGTTGTCTAAAAGGGTGTCTCTGAAACGCAAACTCTCTAGTCACAGGCTCTTACCATAGTCTGCCATCACCCTCCATGACCGTCTGACTTCTCATGCTTTGGTTGTCTCATCTATGAAACTGAAGTAAAGTTTAATCTCCCCTCTGCAGTCAACATTGATAGTCATGGTCATCAACAATCAGAAGTCGCCACTTGGGGAGTGAGAGCTTCCAGCGTGATAGTTCAAAAAACTTTGTTGTTCAGTCCCAGCACAAGGAATTGTCAGGGCCAGTCAGGACGCTGAGTCCCATCCCTGCCTCCTGAGTGCCTTCCTCTGCCTCCTGCCCTGGCTGGTAGCTTAGGTTAGTAGCTGTCAAATCTCAGAGAATTTCCTCACTTTAAAAAAATGTACATGTTCTTTACTCTTGGCCGCTGAAGAATCACCCCCACATTTCCTCTTAACTAGAGCTGCCTCTGGAAACTGCTTCCCAAGACTGCCCAATGTAATGGATGACATTTTAATCCAAACCCTTTGCCATGTCAGAAACCTGGGCATCATTGTGGACTCACCAAACTCTCTCATTTCCCAGCACCTAGCATTGTGCCTTGTTCTCTCTCTCTCTCTTTCTTCATACATACACACAACTTAAATTCTATCTTCCTTAAGACTTTTTGCTGAACCTTACTGTCTTCCTCCACACTTTGTTTCATGTTTCCACTCTTTTTATAGAATATAAAAGAATATATTTCTTTTTATATCAAGAATATATTCTTTTTAACTGCAAAATAAAACTGTATTTTCATATCCAATCCCATTTTTCTCTGAATGTGTTGTTCTTTTTCCAAAGCCGCCTATCTCCTGAGCCATGGTTCTGGCTTCAGGAGTGGTCGCTGAAGATGTTTTAGCCACGGAAAACAGACGCTTCTGCTTTTGAGCAAACCTAATTCTCAGAAACGTGGTGTCCCATGGATATGATTTTTAAAAATTCCTTGTTAGCTCTTGGAATTTCATTAACTCCATGAATTTTTCCTTAATGTCCACCTAAGAAAATGCTTAATTCCTTATTTAAAAGAAGACACTCATTTTAAATATCTGTTCATTCATGAAATGCTTCAAGTTTTCTATGGTAAATACTCTGATTCCACCGCTTTGAGCAGGACTGACTTAAGTTTCACAGAGAATCCTAAACCAGGAGGAACCTTTCCCTGAGGGAGAAGAAGGCGCATCTGACCATCTAACACTAGCAGTGAAGACCACGATGGATCACTTTTGCGTATTTGCCCAGGATATTTCTACCCTTTCAGTCCAGTATAAGAAATTGGCTTATCTCGGGGTGCCTGGGTGGCTAAGTTGGTTAAGTGTCTGCCTTCAGCTCAGGTCATGACCCTGGGGTCCTGGGATCGAGCCCCGTGTCTGGCTCCCTCCTCAGTGGGGAGACTGCTTCTCTCCCTCTCTGCTCTCCCCCTCTGCTTGTGATCTCTCACTCTTTCGCTCTCTGTCAAATAAATAAGTAAAATCTTTTTTTTAAAAAAAGAAATTGCCTTATCTCAGGTTCTCAATATGTAAAGCTCATGGTCAGGTGCCTTTCACAAACTGTGGATAAACCTCAGGGATTCTAAAAACCCACTCTTGTTGGCTTCTCCCTTGTTGATTCCAGACGTAGCTAACTTACCAGCTTGCCCTTAACAGAAAGAGTGGGAGTAAGTTCCTTAAATAGCACATTGATCCCTCCGTACTAGCTAAGAAATATCGAAATAGGAAAAGAGAACCATGGTGGTGACTTCAAATAATTTGGATTAAAAAGCTGGTTCTGATACTTACTTGCTGTGTGACTTTGGGCAAAATGCTTAATTTCTGTGTCTCAGTTTTTCCAGATGTACAGTGGCATAAGAATATTTTCCTCATAGAAAAAGTAAGCATGTAATAAGTACATAATAAATCATGCCTCTTGTTAATATTAGTATCAATAGTAATAACAGTAATAATAGCAGCAACACCTTGAAGTAGCTAATATAACTGTATGCTATTAGCAATCCCAAACCTGCCTTAAGTTAGAATTAAATCTACACCAAAATCAAGAGCCTCTGCTAATGCAGCGGCATCACTCTCTCCATATAGTACAAAGTCCAAGGAAAATGTAACTCCTCTTGCCTTTATCATTGGAGGCTCTCTAGCAAAACTGCACACCACCTCCAGCCCTGAGTACTACCTACCCAGATGTTATCAAGCATGCCAGATGGCAGGATTTGCAATTAATGTGCCCATATTCAATCAGTATTAGATCCCTGAGAGATATAATACAGGGCACAGTCAATCAAATATCTGCATTTTATTCCTGGCTAAGGTTTTGTCCTCAAACTTTGCCAGTTTTCCTAAACTGCTGAGTTGGCCTGGACATGATGAAACCTCTAGGTCCTTTTCCCCCTCCTCCCCTGTGGTCTAGGCCCAAACTCTAGGAGGAAACTTGCTTCCTCAACTGGAAATAGAGTTTGGTAAGAGTCTGTGACCAGAAAGTTTCTTTCCCTTCTCCATTTTGATGACATAAATGTATTTTCTTTTTTGCAGTTTGCAGGGTATGTTGGAGTACTATGAAAATTTAAAGAGGTCATAAACAGCATTTATTTAAAAAAAAAAACTGTTACAAAAAAATGAATCCAGACATGGACCTTATACCAACCCTTCATAAAAATTAACTTGAAATGGATTACAGATCAAAATGTAAAACACAAAACTATTAAACTCCTAGAAGATGACATAGGAGAAAACCTAGAGGACCTTAGGTTTGGCAATGAATTTTTAAATATGACACTCAAGGCACAATTTATGAAAGAAATAATTGATAAATTCAATTATTTATCAATAAACTCAAACTTTATTAAAATTAAAAACCTGCTCTGTAACAGACAATGTCAGGAGAATAAGAAGACAAACCACTGACCAGGAGAAAAAAGCTGCAAAAGACACATCTGCTTTTAGACTGCTGTTCAAAATATTCAAAGGAACTCTTGAAATTCAATGATGTGAAAACCTGATTAAAAAATGGGCCAAAGACTTTAGTGGACACCCCACCAAAGAAGATATACAAATGGCAAATAAGCATATGAAAAGCTACTCTACAACATATATCATCAAGGAAATGAAAATTAAAACAATAGTGATAGACTGTTCGAATGGCCAAAACCTGAAACACTGTCACTGGAACACTGACGATATCAAATGATGGTGAGGAGCAACAGGACCTCTCATTCATTGCTGGTGGGCATGCAAGATGGTACAGCCACACTGGAAGATAGTTTGACAATTTCTTACAAAACTAAACACTTTCTGGTTTTTGTTTTGTTTTGTTTTGTTTTGTTTTTTTGAGAGAGAGAGCGCGGGGGGAGAGGGAAGGGGAGAGGCAGAGGGAGAGAGAATCTTAAGCAGACTCCATGCCCAGCACAGAGCCCGACACAGGGCTCCATCTCACAACGCTGAGATCATGACCTGAGCCGAAAACAAGAGTCAGACCTTAACCAACTGAGCCACCCAGGTACCCCAAAGCTAAACTCTTACCATATAATTCAACAATGACGCTCTTTGGTTTTTCCTAAAGGTTGAAAATATATGTTCACACAAAAACCTGCACATGGATGTTTGTAACAACTTCACTCATAACTCCCCAAACTTGGAAGCAACCAAAACGTCCTTCAGTAGGTGAATGGATAAACTGTGGTACGACCAGACAGTGTGGCATATTATCCAGCACAAAAAAAGAAATGAGCTATCAAGTCATGAAAAAACATGAAGAAATCTTAAATGCATATCACTAAGTTAAAGAAACCAATCTGAAAAGGCTACGCATTGTGTGTTTCCAACTATATAATATTCTGGAAAAGGCAATAAAAAGATCAGTGGCTGTCAAGGATTGGTAGGGGAAGGGAGCAGGGGGTGAGAGATGAATAGGCAGAGCACAGAAGATTTTTAGGGCAGTGCAAATACTCTGTATGATACCATAATGATGTATGCATATCATCATACATTTGCCCAAACCCACAGAATACACAATACCAAGAATGAACCATAATGTAAACTATAGACTTTGGGTGATCATGATGTGTCAATGTAGGTTCATCAGTTGTAACAAATGTACCACTCTGACAGAAATGTTCATAATCAGAGGGGCTGTGCAAGTGCAGGGCAGGGGCTATAAGGGACATATCTGTATCTTCCTCTCTATTTTGTTGTGAATCTTAAACTGCTGTAGAAAAAAAAAGTCTTAAAAAAATTTAGGTTAATAAGGAATAAATAAGTAAAATAGCTGCATGGACTTACTTTCCCATTATAGGAATGCTAAATATTTGTTAAGCTTTTTCAAATATTTCAGTATAAAAAATAGTAAAAATGCATTGAAATCTTACAGATATGAACACTATCAATTCATGTTTTCCTATTGAAAAGGAACAAAGGCAGCTGAGTTGTCAAGTCATTCTTCTTTTCCAAGCTTAGCTTCTGGATCTCATAGAATTGGGGGAGGAAGAGATGCTTGTAACATGCAATGAAAATGATTTGATGTCCAGTTATTCTAGAATAGTCTGGAAAAGTATACATTAGCCTTCTTCAATGGCAGTTTTATTTGGTTGTAGTTTTCCATAGGAGGATATTTTGGTTTTATTTTGTTTTGTTGGGAGGGAAGAGTTGACATTTCATTCACTCAAGAGAAAAAAAGGGGAGAAACACTACTATATTTATCTATCAATCTGAATAAAAACCAGGGCACTGTACATAAGTCATAGTTATGAGAAGAGGCATAAGCATTTGGCATCTGAAAAGTCCAACCTCAAAAATCTCCTGAAATGCTCAGAAAAGTTTAGCACAAGTAAGGTACCGACATCAGGAGTCTGTTACGTTAAGCCCTGAGAATTAGTAAATGTTTAATTAGTTACTGAAGAGCCTCAAATTTCTTCCTAACCTGTAACACAAAAGTGAGGACTAGTTCAAGGAAAACAGAGATTTCAATTATTATCGCATTACAAAACCCTGGGTAAATTAACCTATTTAATTTCATGTTCTTTACGTGAGTAGAAACAAAGACTACTTTGATTAGAGGATGGAATGGCTTTTGATGGGGTACAGAGAGACATATGCTAGAAGCATATTGACTTCTTATCATCTGTCTTCCCTGTTTTAAAATTTGATCACTGATCACTTTGCCTATAAAATAAGCCCACTATCCTTTGTACTTTCCACTAAAGCAAAATAGAGGACTGAGATTTTTGCTCTTCCCTTTTCTTCATTCTTTGCCCATTCCTCCCCACCCCCACCTCCTTTGACCCAATGGCTTAGTCCTTTCTTGATAATTAGATAACAGAATATTTTTATTAAGGAATTTTAAAGCATGCTTCCTATCCATGTTAGGGAGATATTTATGTATCTTCCCGACCCCCCCCCCCAATTTGAGCTAGCTAGACACAGGCTCTGAACCTCTACCTTAATAAGAATTGTTAGAAAAAATTCAGAAAAAATTATCTGAACTTGAAAATAGATAAAAGAATAGTGGGTAGGGTTTTGGGTTTTGTTTGTTTTTCCAGTGCAATGATAGGCTTTGCTTTCTATTTACTGATCTAATTTATATCTTTGTAGGGACAGAGATCAAGTTGTAAATTTTTGTCTAGTAGAGATGTAAATAATTTCTTTCTGGTGGAATAGATAACCCCAAAGTTTACACTTTAAGCTGAATTGGACATTAACCAGCTTTATATCTAATGCAACAGTGTAGTAAATTGCCTGTGTATATGCAACTTTCCAAATGCCCTTTGGGCCAGTTTTAACATCTTACCGGTTCCCTCACTAGTTAATAAGTTGAATAAAATCTTTTGCATATCTTCATTTTGTAGCTGTATGAGAATCATGTTTTTTTTAACCCTTTGAAAACTATACTTTGACAGGATGATTGTGTTCTCCAAACAAGAGTTTGACTCTCAAACAACACTTTGAAAACTATACTTTGACAGGATGATTGTGTTCTCCAAACAAAAGTTTGGCAACTGTTTTACCTTATTTTTCCCCCTCAAAATTTAACATCGATTTTCGATGACCATCCAAAAGCATTCAAAATGTTCTTCAAATATGCCACCAGTTGACATTTTGTTTCTTACATGTTAGTATGTCACATTCAGTCCTGGCATCTAGGTGAGAGTGATAATTCCTAGGTAGTCTACTAGTAACTGCAGTATTTTTACCGAGTTATGTTACCCTTCAAATACACATATAGGAGGATAATAATATTTGCTATTATGATCATTGCAAATAATATGGTACAGTGATTAAGAGCATAGGTTCCATAGTCCAGGCCAGCTATAACATTTTTTTGCCATAGGCCCCTAAACGAAAATTACTTCACTTCTCTGGACCTCATTTACCTCATCAATAAAATGCAGCCAGTAATAGTACCATCCACAATAACCAGGGTCATTGCAAATAATAGGGGAGGTCATCATGTAAAATGCCAAGAACAGTGCTTAGCTTGTAATAAGCACTCAATAAATGTTAGCTATTATTATTATTATACCCGCTAGTAGAGTTGTCTTAAAGCTAGCTTCTAGTTACTAGAAATTATTTTGACTTACACTGGGCTCTGTGGGAGAACTCCGTCACCACCCAGAAAGAAGACGCTTATTGTTCACATTGCCTGGAGAAAGAGCCTCCGCCGTCACAGACTTTGGCCAGAAACAGGCCTCCTGTCTGTTTCATTGGTTGGCTTTGAATCATTGCCAAGACTTTCAGGAAAACGGAAAACAGATTTGTAGCATTTATGAAGCTAAGGCCTTATCTGAGTTCCCAGGGCTGGTTTGTCGCATGGAAATGAGCTGTTCCATTGCTTTATTCGCTTGATTTAGCCTCCAAGGATCTGGTTCAGTGCATTGCTGTCTCCACATGTTAAAACTTGGTGAGGATTCTCTGGTGTCTTTGTTTTCTTTGTAACTTGGGATGACATACTTGTTTTTGTCGGCCTTTCCAAACACTGCATTGTCATTCCATCTTAATGCAAAGAACAGTGAACTTGGCAAAATATTTTGAAAGCTAAACTTTGAAAATCATTTGTTTGTCAGTGGTTTTTGATGTGTGAGTGGTTTTTCTGGGTTTTTGTTGTTGTTGTCGTTTTGTTGTTTTTTAGGCTTGTTTTTTTGTTTTGCTTGCTTTGGTAGCCAGATAAGCTCTAAGATGGGAACAAAAAATCAGAAATATTCTACATTTGTTAGGATTGTGGGATTCAGGAGTGAGAATAAAAAGCAACTTCCCCCAAAAAGTATTTCTGTGATTCATACCGTGACCAGAAAAGAGAAATCTCACTGTTCCTCAATGTTTACTGCTCTTTAAATTGATGTTTATCACTCTTCCCATCATGGCTCCCCCAGCAATGTCTCTAAGGAAGGAATAAGACACCTTGAGCTCCTCCTCAGGAACACATGTGGATTGTAAATATGAGATAATCAGACTATAAAAAACATAAGAGCAAGGTACTCTCCAGGGCACCTGGGTGGTTGAGCTGGTTAAGTGTCCAACTTCTTGATTTCGGTTCAGGTCATGACCTCAGGGTCCTGGGATCAAGCCCCGAGTTAGGCTCTACACTCAGCGGGAAGTCAGCTTGAGGATTCTCTCTCTCTCTCTCCCTCTGTCTCTCCCCTTGCTCTCTCTCTCTCTCAAACAAATAAATCTTAAAAAAAAAAGAAGAAGAAGAAGGTACCCCCTGCCCCACCTCATATCTGAAGTATCACTTTGAGGAAGAAACAAGTTCACCAAATGAGTTGAGAGCCTGCTGTGTGAAAGTCTGATTTCTCCTGTGAGGACAACATCCCCAGCAATGCCAAGCATCCCCGCATGCTCAGTAAAGCCAAGCCAGAGTAGTTTAGCTTATACTGTTGCAAACTTTGGTTCTGTAGCTATTGCATTTACAGATTCTACCCTTGGTTTCCAGTCACCCCCACCCAAGCAGCATCAGTAGCTTCTCTCCAGGGCAGAATGATCAACGTACTTTCCATCTGGACAATTAGAAAGGCTTTGTAATTTTTTTCAACCTATTTTCATTTCAAAGTAATATCTAGAGTTACCTGGTTCTTATCAGACCTGAAATAATTCATTTCAACAGCATTTATTTCACACCTAAATAATCACAGAATTTTAAAATTGTTATGCATTAGTCATCCAGGTGATTTTTTTTTTATGCCAGTCTCACCTTGGGAGCTAAACTCACGATTTTATTATTCTATCCCTGTTGAAATATGTGACAATCTGAGCAAAAAGGAGAGGCAGTTTTTACTTGGTTTGTGTTATGAAGGACACACCGATATAACTAAAATTCATGGCAATTTCTCTGAATACAGTCTAGAATGGAAGTCAAGAAAACCAGTGCTGGGGTAGTGGATCAACCTCCAAATTGTGAAACGATATGCCTTTTTTTAAAAAAAGGGGTAAAATATTTTGAAATATGAACGGGTTTTTGCTCCCTTGGCATCTCCTTCTTCCTCTTGGCCCGCCTCTGTCCTGTCGGCTTGGCATTTCTGCACATGCTGCCTCGGCGCAGGTGTGACACAGCAGAGAGCAGAGCAAAGAGGAGTCCATTCAGGCCTTTTGAATCACAGAAGCCACGGCCTGCAGGGCAGCCAGAAAGGACAGATGTGCACAAGCCATGAATTTGGAAGACTCTTTGTTGATGGAGCTCCTTAGCCTGGAAACTTGGCAGGCACTCCCGAGGCTGCAGCAGGGAGGAAAGGTGAGGTGGAGGCAATGGGAGCTTAGGTGCTGGTGGCATCGACACCCCTTGTGCCTGTCTCTGTGAAGTGGGGCCTCCCACAGGTGGGGGGTGAGGGGTGAAGGTGAAAACCCCAGATAGCTTTGGGGGGATACTGAGAATTAGACAAGACCTGTGCCCTCACCTGGGTAGAATCGCAGAAAGGAGGCAAGACCAAGAGAATGGGGTGTACCTAGGCCTATGGGGCTAGAGCGTCTCACCAAGTCCCCAGCATGGAGGTAGAGTAAACCTGCAGGGCCTGGCAGGGTGGCTCGGTGTTGATCTGCATGACCAACCCAGATGAGATGAGAGATGACACTGAAGACCGGTCACAGCATGACCCACCATCACCCATGCCCTGACTCTACATGGAACTCATGCCCAGTTCTGGGAAATGGACAGACCCTGAATTGGTCATGATTTTTTTTGGGGGGGGGGGAGGGTACCTCAGCAGAATGAAATCTTTAAAAAGTTAAATAGAGTTCTAGAAAATAAATATATTTCTTAACATTGAGGCTGTAGATGGAACTCTGTAATTCGCCCCATCATATTTTTGACCTTTCCTTTGGTATACCCCCTTCCCCAAGTGTGCCCTCTTCCTGCCCTCATGTACCAAATACCCTCATAGTCTCTTCTTCTCCTAGTTAAACTGATGTTAGAAAAGGAATTGATAGATCCTTATGCCAAGATATAAGCGGATGATAAAATTAAAAGTATTACCTCATTCAGAGATAGTCACACTTTGGCAAGGATTCAAAATTTAGGTCAGAAGAAAAAATCCATAATTGTGGAATGCCAGGTTTCCATTAAATGACACAGTGATGGGTCCCTGGGAAGACCTGTTTCTTACCAGGCTTCTGTGATTCCCCTAAGCTTGCTTCCCACGTAATGGAGAAACTGCCTTTCTAATATCAGTTAAACTTTTCTTAGAAAGCAAGAGCAGTGTTTCTCAACCTTTTTCTTCATTTTTCACTCCCCTAAGGAGACTTCTTAGATATTTATTTCCGAATTTTCTTCCTCCATGAATTTTAATACCACAGAAACATTATTAAGAGCTATTTTTAATGTACTATATGAATACCTGTGCATGTTACATATAAAAAAGCTAAGAATTTTTTGCTCTATGAAATCAGTTTTTGCCTACTTGGAGGACATATTGGCTTTATTGAAAATTCATGTTGAGTCAATGAAAGATGGGTCCATAGATGTATAAGAAATGAGAAGGGTCTGTTTCCCCCCCGCCATGTTCCCACTGCCCCCACCTCCACCCCCATTCCCCAGCTTTGAATGACTCAGGCTACCCACAACTATGGAGAGCTTTCTCATGCTGTGAGTGCTCACTGCCTTAGGAGGTGCAATGAATATTCTCCTGGGAAGTTTAGGAGGAGCTGTGTTTTACTCTTTGAACGTATTAAAAATTAATTAATGTTCAAGGCTGGGCCAGTGGAATTTGAAGCTCCTGAATCACACCAAAGCGTTCCCATAAGCAGTGAGCCAACACAACTCCTTTAAAAATGGGATCCTCTGGCCTAGCTGAACCCTTCCAACCACTGCCTTTTGTAGCAGCAGCTTCATGGGGTACTTTGTTTGATGGGTGCTCACAATGAACTGTTGTATACACATACTGTAATTATAAGAAACATAATAATATCCCACATTTAAATTGCTCACTTTCATCTTCGTGAATCCCAAGGCATTTTACACATTGTATCATTAATAATAAAATAGATATGTTAATTAAAGTATTCCTCCTTTTAAATGTATACACTACATAATAGGCTATAGAAGTCTATTACTATGCAAAAATGGGAGCATGCTAGTTAGCCCTTGTAGAAAGTTGTGCTTTCTCATAGTCAATATAGTACCACACGGGAGCAATCCAACTTGCTTTTGACAGACTACATTTTCATCTGTTTCCATCTGGTGGTGGCCAAGCCCAGCAGCAGTGAGTTCATTAATTTGTTTGTTCATTCATTCATTCACCCATTCAGCAAACATCTGTCACAGGTCTGCTTCTGTCATGTACCAACAACTATGGAAGGTGCTGGCTTTCCTTGGCAAGTACAGAGACGGCGAGTAGGGGATGATCTTGAGGCAAAGAAGCTGCAGGGCATGGAAAATGTGAAGTTTCTTTCCTGGCATTCACTTTTGGGTGTGACAGTAACTTTAAACACATACCCACACATGCCTGAAGCAGAAAGCTCGTATGCCTCTGTTAAATTAAGCCGAAGCCACAGCATATGCCCTCATCCTGCTTGACACCCCAAAGAAACCTGCAGCCTCGCACAACAACATGCATCTGACTGCTCTGAGTCATGGCAGCCATGTTAGTGGCTGCTTTCGTTTTTGTTTTTGTTTGGAGAGACTTATGTTGTTCCCAAAGAGGAAAGGGTGCCTAACTTACCTAGCAGAACCTTGTCAAGCTCTAGCCCAGCATGTGCCCTGGCTTGTTGTGTTCACACCAGCTGGTCTTGTTCAGCCGACACTGGGCATGTTCACAAGTCCCAGGCCCGTCTTCCAAGGAGATGGACTGGTGTCCTCTCTGCAGGCAGGGTACACCTACGGACATAGGCCATGCGTGGCTGCCTCTGCAGCAGGACTGGGCACTGGCAGGCTTCCGGCCCCATGGACGTGTCTCCCACCACCAACCTGCAGATACCGGAAGTCCACCATGAAGGACTCCTTTGATATTTAAAAGACTCAGAGCCAGAGAGGATCAATGCAAGGGAGAGAGGACATTAAGTGAGCAAAAGCGAATGCTGCTGACACTTTTGTTGGAGGCAAATTCGGCCAGTCTCACTAGTCCCTGGGAAATCCTCCTGGCTGCTACCATTTCTGCAGTGCCTAGCTAGAGGCTCATCTGGACGGCCCCTACAGAAGACGTCAGGCTGCTTCGGCACGCACCGGCTTAGCTTCACTTCCTCCCCTACTTGCCCAGTTCACCCAAGAAACAGAGAGAAAGAATACCACTTGTCCTTTCCTTGAGAACTGTTTTTGCCCTGGTGGAAACATGGCTCTAATACCCTAATGCTACTGACTTTTTCTGAGATGGGGGGAATTTCACTCCTCTGAGCCTCAGAAAACTCCTTTAAAGGGAGAAGATAATATATTACCTCTTTCAAACAAGACGCTGGACAAATGAGGGTCTTTCTCATTTTCAAATCTTAGGTTGTGTTGATAAGAATCATGCTTATCCACACTCTCTTATCCAAGTCCTAAGGGACTCTGACGGCAGGCCCGCCTTCACAGGCATTTGAAACATGCAGTCACACAGGGTCCTGTGCTCAGAAGGTCCTCCTACTTGGTTTAATATTTTGCTGTCACCGTCTTGAAATTCTTAATAATTTCTGAACAAGGGGACACAAATTTTTATTTGCCCTGGGCCCTGCAAAATCTGTAACCGATCCTGCCTGACAGCATGCATCTTGGATAGCCCTTCCTCTGGGAAGTCTCTTCTTGAGCCCCCTGCTGTTGGTAGGGGTGTGTATGTGGAGGGGGCACCAGAGAATGTGGTATTTGCAGAGTCCCCACGGGTAGCTGGCTTTCTGAGAAGGCCAAGAGCTGAAGGGCATGTTCAACAATGTGGTTGAAGATATTGTGGGGTTTCTGGAAATTTAGGGGACACATGGAAGGGTTTGGAGGGTCAGGTCTGGGTGGAGTTTGGTTCAGAATGGGGAAATGTGTGGGGATGAGATGAGCTGATGATCGCAGGGATGCCATACTTGAACTTACAGCAGTGATTTCATTAAACAGGAATGAGAAGTGAGACGTCCTTGAGGAGATGGATGAGCAATCAGTGCCAACGCTGTGGCCCAAACACGTCACCGAGTGGTATGGAGACTACAGAACCTCTACTCCTTCAGGAACTGGCAGAGCTGGAACACAGAACTAACAATCCTGTGTTGGGCTGATCTCAAATTGTGGACTTAAGCCCGTGTGAACTTACTTAAGGGAGTTTGGACACATCTGGATGTCTATTTCTAATGTCAGGAAACCATGGAAGGAATGGTATTCTGGGATTAGCTGGGCTCGTGGTGTGATGTTTTATTTATGTCACTTGATAACCTCTGCCCCCAGTCTCCCATATAAACTAGAAACTCATGGCAATGCCTTGGATGAGAGCTATAGTCTCCATCCTGGGTGGACACCGCGGCTGTCTATCTTGTGTTCTTATAAGCTGTTGTTGGCAGGAGAGTGATCCTACTATTGTGCATCTTTTTAAATGACTTTTCTGTAGTGAAGGCTGTGTGGTGAATAGTCTGCAGTGCAGCCTTACAAAGTTATAACTTCTGCTTAGCGCTTGGGATTATAAAGAGAAGAGAATGTATTTTAATCTTCACTTCCAGGTAGATGAAAATGCTTCCTCCTTTGCTACTTTTCTTTTTCTTTCTTTTATTCCTTCCAATGGCCAAATGTCCTCTGATGAGATTTGGTGGTCTGGATGAGAGATTCATTCACATATCCCCAATTTTATATCTTGATCATACAATTTAATCTCCTGGGATTGTGCACTGGGTAATATGGAAACTGTGAATTCTCTTGTTCTTCTTATGAAACTATAAAAGATGGGGAGGAGGGGACTAAACATCAAAAGAGGACCCACTTTTATTGTTTAACAACGGAATGGTTTCCACTTACATTTGACGTATCTATTAAATACCAGGCACTGGAATTACAATGATAAGCCAGACAAACCTGCCCTCCAAGGGTTTACAGCACACTAGGGTAAACAGGGAGTTTCCGTGCATTATGATTGCTCCTTATGGTGGGAAGCATTGGTGGCTCTGAGAACACATGGGGAGGCCTCCTGGCCCAATCTTTGGGGTCCAAGCCAATAATATCTAAACTGAGCTCTAAAGGTTGCACAGAAATTAACCAAGTTAGGTTGGAAAGAAGAGAACGTCCCAGGAAAAGGAACAGTGTGGGTAAAGGCCTGGGAAAGACCACCTACACAGGGGTCTGGGGTGCAGGATTGGTCCCAAATGGCTGGACTGTGGAGTAGAGTGAGGCTGCTGGAGAGCAGAGAGGCTGGAGGGAGGGGCGCATGCTCCACGAGCAGCTCTGCTGGGCAGGAGCTCCAGGTGACAAAAAGTTCATCATGACTTTTGCTCTTTGGGGGAAGTTATTTGAAGATTTTTTTTCTTCCCCGACCAAATTCCCAAGCTAATAAATGTATATATATAAGTAAATGTAACTAGGGCTTCTGTGAGGGCACATTCCCAAACCTAAATATTTATTGGGACAGAGGGGAGGGGCAGAAGGAGCAGAGTGAGAGGAGGAGTTACAAATTTCAGGAATTTTATAATTTTCAAAAACTATAAAATTATATAAAAATCATCAACTTTCAGGTCTTATAGATCCAGATTTTTACATAGCCATGTGGGAATGTCTCCATGTTTGGTATGCACACACTGGAAACTGTAGGAAGACACAGGTGGTCTTGCCCATGGTATGGGGACACTAAAGTCATCATCTACAGAGAGCAACAGGAGATTAAACTACATAAAATCTCAGCAAACAAAGCTGAGGAAATAAAATAATGAGAAGGCTCTAAAACCTAGTCATAAAGTAAAAATATCTTGAAAATAAAATAGTGGTTTCTCTGGGTGAATACTGCATTGCTTTCATCTACTTCAGTCTGGCATATTTCTATTCTATTTACTCAGAAAAATATATTTCAAAAGTGCTTTCCCCAGACCATATACTCCCTCTTTTTTACTATTTGTTTTTTTTCTTCTTAAAAAAATTAGAAACAATAGCAGATACTAGAAATCAAAGTTTGTCTGCCTATCTATCTATCTATCTATCTATCTATCTATCTATCTATCTAGGCCAGAGAGATAAAGGAGAAATTGAAGGGGCTCCTCATCACTAGGGGAGATGAGGGGAGGGTGGGGATGAAGGAGAGAGATGTGGTCCAGCAGGAGGTTCCAGAGGGAGTTATGCTCCCCACTGGCATCTAGGTAAGTCTGGGCAAGACTGATGCACTGGTGGGGAATGCCTTGCACAGAATGAATCTATTTAATAGGGACTGAGAAATCACCTCAGAAACTCATTTTAAGAGAAGAGAAGGTCAGACACTCGTGATTAGTCCACTTCATTCTCTCACACATCCATTCATTTGACAAAGATTTATCCAGCACCTGTAGGATGCCAGGTACTCTTCTTGGAGCTGGGGATACAACAGACAAAACAAAGTCCCTGTCTCACGGAGCTCAGGCCCTAGGGGGACAAGATAGACAACAGACAGGTAAATAGGTAGAATGTCAGAGAGGGGGAAGGGGAAAAATGAAGTCGGTGGGAGGGAAAGGGAGAGAGGCCTGCAGGAAGTAAGGGAGAATCCTCCCACTCGTGGAGGAGCCCAGCAGCACTCACAGCTCCTGAGGCAAAGGACCCTGATCCTGGCAGGAGGCTGTAGTCTGACACTGCCCCACGGAGGAGCGAGACACCCTCTTATTGCTTCTGCCTTAAATACGACCCGCGATGGAAGGTAGAGGCTGAGCGAGACCCTGAGAAGCTATAGGTCATGGCGTTTCAAACTGAAATAGTCTTTTTCATTAGCTTGCTAAGTCTGAATGCACAAGGCATTTTCACTTGTTTGTTTGCTTATTTATTCACTAAATATAAATATTTACTCAACCACTACCATGTGCCAGTGTAAGAAATGAATTCTTTTCTAAATGAACTAAGCATGGACATAAAAATTTTATATTTACAAACTGATTGCCATAAGAGCAAATGCTAAAGAAATACAAGCACCTAGACACAATTTCTTACCCTTAGCAACAATTCTTAACCTGCTAAAAATCATCATTTAATCCAATCATGGTCACACTCAGGCCCAAGGTAAAACTGGCTTACTAATTGTCTTCGACTTCTCTTCAGCTCAAAAATCTTCCTTGGGAGGAATCTAAATTTTGGCATTCTTGTCAGAGAACTTTGCTTTCAGTGACAATATCATCATCAGGGAACTTGTTAGGAATGCAGACTCTCAGGCCTGCCCCAGAGCTACGGAATCGGGATGCACATTTTCACAAGATCCCGGAGTGACTCCTGCACACCTTAAAGCTTAAGAAGCACCGCTGTGGACCATAGCTGGTCCTTTTCTTTCTTTCTTTTTATTTATTTATTTATTTATTTATTTGACAGACAGAGACACAGCGAGAGAGGGAACGCAAGCAGGAGGAGTGGGAGAGGGAGAGGGAGAAGCAGGCTTCCGGCAGAGCAGGGAGCCCGATGCAGGGCTCAATCCCAGGACCCTGGGATCATGACCTGAGCCGAAGGCAGACGCTTAACGACTGAGCCACCCAGGTGCCCCAGCTGGTCCTTTTCTAACAGGAAAGCCTCTCTTCGAATCTTGCACAGAAGGCCGCTTTGTCCTTTTGAACTCGACCACACCCTCTGGATTACCTGCAGGCCCAAGCTCTGCTACAGTCCATCTCTCTGCTCTGTGCCATGGCTCCGAGGTCTTCACAGGAAGCCTGGCCTCTCTGTGAGTGTCATCACACACCTGCTCCCTCTCGATTCCCCACACCCGGCCAGTAGCGGCTAACCTCCACACTCAGATGGTGATGGTGGCCCTGTTGTGACAATGGAGTGAACTCCTTACGTCATAGAGTCCCACCTCCTGCCTCTTCCTTCCCATTTGATTCAAATCCCTCAAAGCTCATTTATTCCATGCATCTCTCCCCGTGCCTGGTGGGGGCTCCTTGGCACACCCATTTGGACGTCACTCCTGATCTGCCTCCCTGAGTTGCTGTAGAATGAAAGCCTACGGCCTTTGGCCCAGTTACAGATGCAATCATGGCAGAGAAACTGGCAGGAGGGAGGCTGTCAGACTGACCGGACTGTTACTGCAGATCCCTTCCGGAAATTTGCTAATCTCCTGATCTCAAGTCCTTGCCAGGCAGCTCCCGGCCAGCTCCCTCCTCCAAGCACCTAGCCTTGCTACACACAGCTACCTTATGCTCCGCACTGACTGTCCCTTGCATGGACAAACTAGCAAAGCACTTAAGAAGAGTATAGACCTAGGATCACACACCTTATTTGGCACATGCCAACTCCCTTTGCCTGGTCAGCTGAGATCATTTTTTCCTCTCAGGTGTTCCACCTCACTATTTCTGCACATTATCTTTTTGTGCACTGAAATTGCTTTTCTACCTAACAACCTGATTAGGCTTCTAAAAATTGTTCATATGCTTTAAAGTGGAGAGAAAAAAAGAAACTAAGCTCTCCAATCCAAAACCGAAGATTAAAAAAAAAAAAATTAAAGGAACTACATCCCCTCTGCCACTAAAGATTATAAAGGACTTAAACAGATACAAAATTATTTCCTCAGTGTCTCTGATAGGACCCTAGCTGAGGTACAGGATGTAGCTTGAGTAGTGAACCCACCACACTGACAGTGATTCTACTGGGCACGGCTCCATGAGAAAAGATAATCATGGGTCTTTCAGACTGGTTATCTCAACATGGCTATGTACTTAGGTGGTATAAACTCAGCATGGGAACTAGTCCTTCACCTGAGGAAGCCATGTTGGTTGGAAGCCATGTCGGTTTGCAGCCTTGGAGTTGAAGTTCCTGCCACATGGCGTTTAAAGAATGAGTAGTGAATGGCAAGGGCATCTGGGGTCTGGTTGGTTGTTTCTGTGCAAACGTAAATATAAATTCTATAGTACGTTTTTCAGATCATGTTACTCATGAAAAATGGCAACATCTGTGTGGTACACTGATGTCCCCTGGAGGTAACTTGGAAACCAGACAAGACAACTTTCAATGAAGATGACCATCCATGGGTCTCTAGTCACCCAGGCAGAGCCTGGTGCCCTGACGATGGGGGGGATCACCATCCCAAGGCACACGGCTGGGAAGCATTTGTATCTACGGCCCAAATTCTCCCAAGTTCCACCTGAGGGCAATTTCTGACAGTCTGCCACAACTGAACCCTATTCAATGCTTCCTCTCTGCCCAGCTTTCTCATACTGTGCGATTGTTCTACCTGTCTTCCTTCTTCCTCTCCCCATGACTATTAATTATGCCCAGTTACGGGAAGATCTTGGAGGAACAAGCTTGTTTCTGCCCTTGAAGGCCAGTACACACATAGAGATGATGACCAGGCATGTGCTTGGAAGGCAGCCAGTGGTAATGCTGCTGTCCAAGGGGCAGGACACATTTCTTTAAGTGAGCTCTGCCGCAGTACCCTTGTCTGAGGCTACACGCAAGTCAGGGCCCATTGCAGTCACCAGCACTTGGCCCAACATTTTTGAGTCATGAGGCCATTTCCCCGTCCTGCCATTCCAGCTCAGTAGATAGTTCCAACACAAACATATTGTATAAAACTAAGAGCAGTCTTGGAATTTCCTCTGTCATATGTTAGAGGTGTGTGCAGCTATCTGGTTGCATAGTCTGGAAGTTTTGCCACCCACCCACACAGTGAAAATTCTAAAAAAAAAAATAAAAAGCACTTATCCATTTTAACTTCAAAGAAAAAGAGTTCCAATAGCCTTAAAATCCTGGAAGTGTTTCTGTTGCATTTGTATATATTTAACGATAAAGTGGCATTCGGGATTTCTCAAATTTGAAAATTATATACACTTATTTCAAAGAAAATACAATTCTCAGGAATCCCAAAGAATGCTTGGACTTTGGTTTAATAAATGCTGATGTGAGAAACTAGTCTATTTCATGAAATATCTTTTAGTTGCAATTGTTGCTGGAAAAGGGGTCTAATTTTTGTTCATATTATGTAAATTTTCAAATAGACTTTTGTGTCTACTTTTGTGTACAGGGATAGAGGTGGTATAAGGAGCCCAGATGTATCCACCACCCAGCTTCATGGCCAGTCTTCTTTTCTTTTTTTTTTAAAGATTTATTTATTTATTTGAGAGAGAAAGAGAACACGAGCACACGGAGGGGAGAGGCAGAAAAAAAAAAAGAAGAAGATAGCAAGAGGGAGAGAGAATCTTAAGCAGACTCTGTGCTGAGCGCCACTGAGCACGGAGCCTGACGCAGGGCTCGATCTTACAACCGTGAGATCGGGACCTGAGCCAAAACCAAGAGTCGGATGCTCAACCGACTGTGCCACCCAGACGCCCCGGTCAGTCTTATTTCTATTCTTCATTTATCTCATAATGTATTATTTTGAAGCCAACCCCAGACATCATATCATTTGTAAATACTTCAACATGCATTTCTAAAAGATAAGGACTATTTTTCACCAAAAAACGAAGTCACAGTTCCTTCATTACATTTAATTTCTCAGTGTAATTAAGTATCTAGTCTGTGTTCAAAATTTCCAGAATGTCTTACAAATGTTTTATTATAATTGGCCTATTCAAATCAGGATTCCACTTCTTATCTGTTTAACAAGTAAGTTAGCAAGGGTTTAAGACTGTCATTAACTTAAAAAAAAATTAGTTTGGGGATTATTCCCTAATCCCTGGACCCATGATATCAGTGAACCAAGGCTTGAGAAAGAAACATTTATGTGGAGGTTAAGGGTGGGCTTAGGAAATGAACTGGTCTGGGTTTGAATCCTGACTCCACCGTTCATGTTAGGTAACTTCTGGCAACTCACAAGTGATGAGCCTCTTTTGCAAAATGAGATAAAGATGGTACTTCACTCCCACGTAGAGTCACCAGATGAAACACAGGATGTCCAGTTAAATTGCAATTTCGGAAAAAGAAATTTCCGGTATAAGTGTATCCCATGCAAAAATCCAAATTTAATGGCGTCTTGTGTTTTTATGTGCTATATCTTGCAATCCCACTTTCATGGATCTTGTCAGGATTCCGTGCGATAACACATGTAAAGGGCTTGCTGCAGGGCCTGACACACTATAACTGGTGTTAGGTCCGCGAGTCAGTCCTGAGAGAGAAAGGGAGGGGGGCATCCAGGCCTCCTGTGGGACTCCCATCTGCTCTCTGCTTTATTTGAGCACCACTCCCCAGGTGGGAGATCGCAATCTTCAACAAGCTATAAGTTTGAGCTACAGCCAGTCATTCCCTCCCACAGGTTTCCAGGACTAGCTAAAGAACTGTATAGTGTTTGGGCCCTGAGATGTTTCTGATAACAAAGACATTTCTGGCTTCTTCAAAACTGAGCATTCTGGCAGCTCCAGGCCCGTGCGCCCACCTGGCACTAATCAGGGAAGCCGAGTAGCAGCTGTTCCCTCTCGTTGGGCATGCGCCTGCCAGTGTGCCATCTGGCCCATTCACAAACCAGGATCACCTGCCTGGACCCTGGGGGGGACTTGAGTTTGCAACCCCAGTGCCTCCCGTCCAGGCCTCTCCCTGTGCTGACTCTTTGGCCTCAGAAAATGCTGAGCCTGAAGCGGGGCAGGAGGCTGGAGAGAAGGCTTAGTGGGGAGGAAAGCAGAATGGATGAGCCAAAGACAACATCTTTATTGGCTCCAACTCAAGAATCTGTGAATTGAGTTAGACCACAATGCAGGAAAAAGAGAGGGGGTGGGGTAGGGTAAGTACAAATAAAAATGAACACAAACAAAACCCAGGAAGGGCAGTGTGGGTGTAAGACTGGCAGAAGCAGCTCAGGAAGTGGGAAGCAGGTAAGAAATAGGAAGAACTGAAAAGTTGGAGGAACGAGGGTCGGTTAGTGGGGGAGGAAAGGGAAAAGGGCAGACGCATAATGACTATGATAGTGACTACTAGTGAGTAGTACAAGCTTTTCCCCCAGTGGATTACAGTCTCCGTAAAGTATAACCCCCAGCCCATTTATGACTTCTGAGGAATTCGTATCTAAATGCAGACAGACTGTGGCTCCTCTTCTTCCAGCTCCAGGTGACATCCCTCTCACTGACGGGCAGGCCAGTGCCAGAATGGGGTTTGGGACCTGAAGGCTAGCAAATGGGACACCAGGCCAAGAGGATAGCTGGTGTTTGTTGCCTTTGCAACTAGGTGGGCCCTTCCACTGAGTGTGCTTGGCACCTGTTGGTGGGGGGCTGGTGACGGAGAGGCCCAGAAGCAACCTTGACCACCTCAGAGTTCCACAGAGTAACTGAGTTCCTCAGCCCTCCTCCCACCCCTACTCTTCACTGATCTGCAGAAATAGCTGAAGGACGAAGGGGTGACAAGGGAACAGAGTGGAGAATCATTTTGTCCCTGAAAGCAGCTTCTGAAACTGGCAAAACTTGTTGGAAAGTCGAAAATCTGAGAATGAGAAATGGGTCATAGAAAACCTGCCCTTGAGAAAAGGAAAAGAACAGGGCACCCCAGGACCCGGGGGGGTGGGGACGGGGCGGCGTTGCTTTCCAGGGGAGAACAAAGCAACTTGATGTGGAGAAGATATAACATACTTAAGGAGAACTTGCCAGAAGAACCTGTCCCAATGGTCTTACACAGAGTCCCCAGGAAGCAGGCCCCCCAGTCCTCGAATTATGTGGGCTGAGACCATCCCTCTGGGTGAGGAGGTGTCTTCCTCATCTGCAGGCAGCCAGTTTTAGAAGCACAGAAGTTAAAGCGGGAGCTGATGAGCCTTCCTCTTCTTGTACAGGAACTTGGACGATCTCTGTTTACTCAGTTCTCAGTACATGCCTTTCTGGAAATGTTATAGATTTTTCCATTTGGGTCTTGCATATTTCTTATTATTTCTCATTCTTAGGACATTCCTAAGCATTTTATTTTTTGTTTCTATTGAAAACATGAGTCCTTCATTGAAACTTTCAATTGGTTATTAGCAGTGAATACAATGTTAGCTCCATTTACATGTGTATCTTGAATCTGTGTATCTTGCTGAGCTTTCTTATTAGTTGCAGGAGTCAATTTGTAGATATTTTATATAGAATTTTTTGCACCTTTGTTCATATGTGACATTTGCATATCATCTCTCATGCTGTCTTTGCCTGGTCTTGCCATCAGACTCATGCCAAAATTATGAAATGAACTAAGAGGGCTCTTATACTTTTCTAAGCTCTGGAACAATTTATGCATTATTGGTGGTATACGTTTGTGTTGGGTAGGATGTACTTGTCAAAATTCCAAATGTAGTGGCACTTACTAGGTATATATCTTTGCTCTTTTTAGGATGTATGTGTGCATTATCTGTGTGTTTTCATGTCAGGTCTTAGAAGACCAACTTTTGACTAATTTTTTATCTTCACCGAAGATCATCTCTTTCACTTGTAGTTTTGTTTTTATTTAAAACAAAGTCCCCAAAAATATTCTTTTATAATCCATTTCTTGAGTTCTGTTCTTTCTTGACCCTAATTTTGCTCATGTATTGTGTTTTTACCCTTGTCCTTGATCAGACTTGCCAAGGATCCATGTTGTAAAGCTTTCAGTAAGTTTTGGTTTTGCTCATCAATCCTGCTACTTTTTCATATTTCATAACATTTTGCTTAATTAGTTGACTTTTTTCTTTTACTTCTTAGGGTTTGTTTTGTTATCTTTTTTATTCTTTAAGTAAAAGTTTAGTTTATTTTCAGTCTTTTCTATTGCATTAGGTGTTTTTCATACCCACCCCTACTTAGTATTTGTTTTGAGTGGGACAGACCCACTCCTCATTCAAAATGGTCACACTGTAGTTAGTCCCAGGAGTGCTGAGCTAAGAATGGACATGCCACGCACTGCAGGTGACCATGGTTTTGCGGTCTCACTGGGGGGAGTTTACCTGAGAATGACGGCAACCCAAATAAAACAGAAACTGATGATATTCATTGAGCACCTGGATCTTCCCCAGTCTGAAGTCTACCCTGGATTCTTTAATTACATAAGCAAATAAGTTTTTCCATTTGCTTAAGCCAGTTTGAGTTGGGTTTCAGACCCTCATAAAGGAATCTTGCCTTGTCTTCCAATAAGGCCACTGGGGTCTATATATTTTCCTCTGAGAGCTGCCTATATGCTGCAGGTTTGGATGTGTTTTTCTTACTGTAGTTCATTTCTAAATAGCTAGTAATTTCTATTTTGATTTCTCCTTTAACTTGAAAGGTTTTAGAGCTTTTAAGATTCCAGGTGGATTGTTCCAGGATTGTTTTTTTTGTTGTTGTTGTTCCTATTTCTTTGATGTTGATTTTATTGCATTATAGTCGAGTATGGTCTAATTTTTGCTTGATTAGAAATTTCAAAATCTGTTAAGATTTTCTTTTTGTTAATACATAGACGGTTTGGGGAATGTTCCATGTTCTGTATGTTTACAAAGTCTGTGTATATGTTTTATATCCACACACATAATGTTTGTGTGAGTGTAAATATTTTGTAATAAGTAATATATGCATCTAGATTAAGTTTATTAATTATCCCATTTGAATCCTCTGCATCTGTGACTGTTCATCTATTTTAGTGGAAAATATTTTAAAATCTCCCTTTAGGGTTGTGAATTTTATTATTATTATTATTGTTTTTTTATACTTGTACCAGTTCTTGCCTTATGTAGCTCAGGCAATTTGCTGGTTACATTAGGATTCATGTTATAATTTCCTGGATAATTATACCTTTTCAGACTCTGAAATATATCCTCTTTGTTTCTTTTGATGCCTTTTTCTTTTCGCTTTGAATTCTATTTTGTCTGAAATAATGTTGTCACACTTGAGGTTTTTTGTTACCATCTGTTTTGTAAATCTTTTCAAAGATTTTTTTTCCCAAAGATTTCTTTCTGTGTCACGTTTGTATCTCTTCTAAGCAGCATGTCGTCAAATTATCTTGTTTTTATTTTTTGCCTAGTCTGACAGGATTTAGCAGGTGAATGTTATCCACTTACTTTATGGTAATTGCAGATATAGTTAATTTCTGAGAGTAGAAAAAAAAAATCTAACCAACTGGTATTATAGTTCCACTCTAGGAAGTAGTCCCATACCATTTTTTAGGTTATTTTTTTCTCTTTGTTCTATTCTCTTCCTTGGGATAGATGTTACAGTTTTTGGAATGCTCTCTAATAGTTTTAATTTCATTTTTTTCATTTTCCCTCTTTTTGTTTTTTTGAACTGTCTTCTCAAATAATTTCTTAGCTCCATACTCTGGCATGTTGTTTTTAAGCTTTGTCTCTGTTACCATTAGTCTATCTATTGAAATTATTATTTCAATCATCATGGTTCTCATTTTTAGTTTATTTGATAATTATTCATATAACCTGACTTTGTTTTAGGGCTGTATGATCTCCTTTGCCCCTATAAAGATATCATAATAACATTTCTTTTTTTTTTTTTAGTGCCTTCATCTTTTTCCTCTATCAACTCTGTTTTATTTTAGTTATTTTGTTTATAAGTTTTGGTGTCTCCCTCAGAGTGTTTAATTTACCCACTGTTTTAGGTAATTCCCATGTGGGTTCACATTTGTAGTGAGACTGTCTCTTGCCTATTTGTGAATAGGATGCCTTTTTGACAAGGCTTCTCTAGCAATGTAGGGGAGGGGCAGAGTGTGCTCTCAAGATGCCGTACTGGTATTCTGGGCCTGGGCATCCCATGTTCCCCCTTGCTGTGAACTGCTTTTTAGAGCCAAAGTGCCCATGTTCACTGCTCCTTTATTGGACTGAAGGAAAGTAATCCCACCAGCCATTCTGTGGTACCCCAACTTCTCATTCTGTTGTATCTTGCACCCCCGGGAGCCAGGAACACTCCAGAGCCACACAAGCCATGAACAATATAGACCTCTTCTCTCTGGACATGGGCTGCTTTTATTTTATTTTATTATAAATATCAAAATTTTACTTTGCTGCATCAGAACCATGCACAACCTTCTATTCATTCCTAGAATCATCTAACAGAATCAAGTCCCCTCATAACCAAAGCTTCAGAAAGCGTCAAATTTTTATTGCATACATTAAAATATTTAAACCCTGTTTTTGCCTAAGACGGTCCCCTTAAAAGGCAAGGAAACATTTCCAATTTAAAATGAGATGTTTCTCAGAATTACACTGTATATTTCAATGTGTTCCACAGGGTTTATAATTAATAGTCAGAGCAGCACCTGCTCTAAATCTTAATTGCTTTCTTCCCCATGAAAACTGATGCTGGAGGTGTGGGTGAATTGATTTGTACTACATAATAAGGCTGCAGACTCAGTTTTGGCACACACAATACAGAAAAGAACACCTTATTGAAATTTTTTCCCAAGAAAAAGCTTAATTATCATAGTTTCAGGTATTCCAGTCAAGTACCTGCTAATGAACATGATGGTGATGGTCCTGCTATTTACCATTTGATGTCATACATGTCTGAATAGCCAAAGACACCAAAGATAATCTATAGAAACATTCTAGAACCCAGTAACTCCATTTAGCATTAACTGTCTTTTACATTCAGCCTCACTGTCCCTTTCATTTAAGTGTGTCAACTCTTGGTGAATGAGTCCGAGGTTCTGAGTCTACCTGTTCTCATTGTGGCTGGACCTGTGGATCTATTGCTCACCTGCCCTGGACTTCGGCTTTCCCATCCCACAAACAGACCACCCAGCTGGGCATGGACAAGGCCCAGCTGCTCCACAAGTGAAGTTGGCTCCAGCTCTAAGGCTCTATGAATAAAATTTACTTCACAAAATGAATGTGGAAATGCCACTTTGGTAAATTAAATTGTTTTTCTGAAACTACTTCTATTGTTTTTCCTTTCCAACAGGTAATATGTGTTTATTTCCAGGAAAAAGATATGAAAAACACAGGGAAGCAAAGGAAGAAACTTTCCTGTACTACTTGATCAGTTGCATTTTAAATGTCCTGAGAGGGTCATAAAACCTTAAAAAAGCACACAATGAACCTTTTTGTGATATGGAGGTTTGAGTTGTTAGCTTGATTTTCCATGCAGTAAATGTACTTTACAACAGGATTTAGGGGTGTTGCCGGACGTGTCCTCATCCATTCAAGTGGCCAGTAATTCTGGGGTGCTCTACTCTCAGGCCACGCTTCACCCCTGCAGCCGTCGTGCTGCACTCTGCATCAGATCTACACCTTCCCGTGCCTGCCTGCAGACGTTTTTGCTTCAGTTTCACATCGTGGGGTAGGAGGCGCACGTCCCGTGGCTGACTCACCATCCACCTGGACTACGGAATGACTCAGGGCGGGCCACGAGATGCCACTGAAATGCCAAACCGAGCTGTACTGCTCTCGCAGTTATACCTCCTCCACTCTCCACAAGAAACATTTAAAAACACAGTTGACTTTTGGAAGTGACTCCATCACTCTTCCTGCCAGTCCCGGGGGTGGTGGTGGGAGGGAAGGCGGGCAAGGGTGCAGGACCAGTAGCTCTCCTGCAGAAGTGGCAAGGCTCCCTCGGACCATGGATTCCATGAAATGCTTTGGTTGAGTAACCAGATTCAAACATACACCAAAGAGCTTACTGTAAAACTTAAAAGTCCATAGGCCATTTCACATCTTAGGTCTTATTATAACTGTTGTTCTGACATTCCCTATCTGAAGTAGAACAAGGAGGCCCATTATTAGCATGCCCTAAAGGAACACTCATCATAAAAGGAAGCCAGGCTTATTAATTCAGTCACAGGCTTGCGGATTCCCAGCTCAGCTTCTTGTGTTAATGAAACATGCACAGCAGTTGACAGTAGCTGTTGAAATTAGCTGTCATATTTACGGTTTATCAGAGCCTTATCTTCAGAGATTTCTAACAAAGTGACAGGGATTTCCCAGTAGTCTAGTACTTTATTTCTCTGGGTTTATTTGAGATGTCACTAAGTGTAAGATGGGAATAAAAAATGTGTATTTTTACAAAGAACATTTATTTGATGTTCCAAAAGTGTCTTTTCTTGCATAAAAAAGTAGTTATTCATTGCATTGTCTTCTTGTTATTCAGAAGTAGATCATTTCAACACATACTGATTGGAGCAAATGAATAGTGCTCAAACACAAATTACCCTCACAAGTTATGCAATATAGTCACAGTAACATGTAGGCACATGTATCACAAATATATACATATTTTATACATATATATACATATAAAATTATACATAATTATTTTAGGATTGCACAGAGATACAGTTGAGAAGCGATTTTACTTGTTTTGTGCATATTTACAAAATATATATGGAAGAAAATAAGTTATCTGCATTTATAATTCCCAACATATTTTTGACAACATTAGCTGTGGAGTAGTGATTTACTATGGAAGTAATTTTATAAAACATTAGAAACTCTGTGGCCATTTGAATTCAGCTATGGTGAGTTTGTAAGGGCTTAATCAATTATTTATTAAGGGCCTACTAGGCACTGTGTTAGTAAAATAAGACACAATCTCTGGGTCTTGAGATCAGGCTTCAGTGGAGGGTCAGGGAGAGGCAATAAACAGCCTTGTGGATAATAGACATCTGAGCCAAACACCATGGGGCCACAAAGGTGAGAGTGGCCTAGTCTATGTGAAGGTGAAAGAGGGGGGTTAATTCTCCTGCTGTGTCCATGGTGGAATCTCCCATTTGGTCTCACAAGGTGACATTCTGACCCACAGTTGTAGGGGTGACACACAGATGTGTCCCCAGGAGTCAAGTGAGCAAAGTGGGTTCTGGCTACTACCTTCTCTTCATGGAATTGTGTGTCTCCCTAAAAATTACCAGCTGTGACTGACTCGTGTTCACTTATTCCACACCAAAAGGCACAAATACGGTTTACCGTATTTCTTACAGAGCTAAGCTCTGCCTTGTTATCATTCTGGGATTTGAATGGAAGGAATTATCTATTTCTGGTTAGAAATTAAAGGCAATTTTCCTTCCTTGGGTGGGTAAAAAAAAAAAAAAAAAGGATAGCAATGATTTTTATCTGCCTGTTAGGATTTCTCAGCAATTTATGTTTTGCTCAGCAGTTTGTGGTCCAATGTATTAGAGCAGTGGTTCTGAACCAGGGTTATTCTGTCTCTTAAAGGGTACTTAGTAATGTCTGGAGACATTTTTGGTTGTCATTGTGTGTGTGTGTGTGTTGGGGGGGTGGATGGAGAGGGTGCTCCTTGTGTGAGAGAGGCCAGGGATGCTGATGAGCACCCCGCAATGCACAGCACAGTCCCCCTCCCCAAAGAGTTATCCAGCCCCAAATGTCAAGAGTGTCAAGGTTGAGGAACTCTGGGTTGGAGGATAACATGACCTTTTTAAAGCAGTCGCTGGAGGGAAAAGTTGAAACAGTGGTCTGAGTGTGAGGGGTTAGTATTCTTCTGGAAGCTGGTCTCTTGGTTGAGAAAGCTTAAGGGCACATCCACTTCTAGACACCTATAGCAACATCTTCAGCTTGCTGAACTGTCTGCAACGGGAATCACTGAATTGCTGCTCTGTGGGCAATTCCTCTCCCTTTCCACCCTGCCTGCCATCTACACCCTCTCCTCTCCCAGTGCAGCATGCCTTCTACTCTTCACTGTCTGCATTTTTGCCAACCTGAGTTGCATATTAGTTCTTACATGCTGTTTTATCTCACCAAGAAATACCACCCACAAGATACTCAACCCTACAGTCTGCAACCTAATTTCAGACAGCTGAATATTTCTTTAAATTAAAGAATTTTGATGGCAGGAGTGATAACAACTGTGCACATTTTTTTCCCCTGGCATTTACAAAGAGATGTGCATTTCAAAAAGCTGCCTCTTCTTTCCAGGATACCACTACAGGAAAAATAAAACAATTTACCCTTTGAAGTCTTTTTATTTAAAAAAAAGGGGGGGTGAGAAAAAAAAGTTTTTAAAGGGAACTTTCCTCAAAGGAAATATTCTAGACAGATGACTTGATTTAGGGCTCTTACATGCACTTAGCTTTTTAACAGTCTGAATAACTCAGCAAATCTGAAACAAAGAAGGTTCTAAAAAAGCAACTCATGGCTAGGACTGTGGGTAATGAAATTTGCTTTGAACAATATGATCACTGTGTGTGAGTATTTCAGATGATGACCAGAACATACACACAAAAATCTTTGTTCTGTTAGTACTGTTCTAATCTTAGAACCAGATTAGACCTCGTGTTCTTGCCACTGTGGAATTTTGCTTCCCATGGAAATAGCCACTCCTTCCCTAGGAGTGGGCAGAAGACAGTACTCCAAACAGTTAGAGATGTCCCAAGGCAGAAGTGGCAAAGATGCGGCATGTGCATGGCACAACTGCTGGGCCCCATTCCCCCTTCCTTCCTCATGACCAGCACTGTTGAATAACCAATGCCTCTTTCTGGTTGAGCCCAAACAAGGTCCTGGAGCCCTCGCATGGCCTTCCCTTCTGTCTACCACACCTGAAGGGGGTCTCCCTGTAGAACAGAAGATCTTCTGGTCAGAGGTTTCAGTGTCCTCTTTCACCTATGACGCACAGCCCAACATCCTGCTGCTTGTGAAACGCAACAGGAAAACACACTACTCTCACACATCAAAAGTACCTATAAATCCTCAATTATCACATGGTCTTCTCGGTTTTAATAACTGTAGTAGATCAACAGCTCTGTTAGCTCCCTATATCCACACTCTCTGCAATGTGACTTTGCAGCCACTCATATCATGAGATGAAGAAGCCATTTTGCTCCTTGAATTTGACTTGGTCTAGTGACTATTGGTTTAGCCAGTAGAATGCACTGGAAGGGACAATGTGACAGTTGCTAACCTGAGACTCAAAGGACTTTGAACTCTTCTCCTCTGTCTCTAGTTCCTCTACCCTCACCATGATCCTGTGAGAACATATCCTATTGGCCTGCTGGAGATTGAGACAATGGAACAGAGCATAGTCAGCCCAGTGGGCCAAGCCAAGGCCCCAGATTGGGGAGAGAGCCCAACAAAGATCACCCAAACCACCTACACTGCCACAGCTGGCCACAGATTCATAAATGAGCCCTGCTGAGCCTGCTCACATCAGATCCAGAATAGTGAGCAAAATGAAGTGTTTATTATATTATATAACCAAGATCTGGGAGTGGTTTATGACTAGTAATAGCTGACTGATATAATAACAAATCACAGTCCAATTTCCACCTCTCCCACAAAGCCTTCTTAACCACTTCAGCCAACATCACTTCTCACTTTCCTGTGCACCACTAAGCATTTACCAAGCCAATGGTTCCCAGACTTTGTCCCGCAAAAATTCTATGTACACCTTAGTCATGTACCTTTAATGTCTGTTATTTGAGAAAATGAATCATCACAATCACCTAAATTTAGTAACTTTTAAATGAATATTTATTTTCATAATCATATATTTTGCATACATTTAAAAAAAGTACATATATGATTGAGACATTATTTATTCAGTCAAGGGACAATGATTGGTACAGCTAAAGATTCAAAACCCCCTTATGAAACTTTAGCAGTGTTTTGGAATCCTGGACTACAAGGTTGGAAATCTTTGGTCCATGCTTTTTGGCATTTAATCATACAACGTCTAAGGGTGTGACTTAAATGTTCTCTCAGATATCCACGGCATTGTTCATGTTTTGAGAAGAGGGACTATGTCTGGTCCTCCCCTTGCCCTGCTTAGTGCCCCTCCTACCAGCACTTATAACCATGCTGTGTACACAACTATGGCAGTGTGGGTAAGACTGGGGTCAACTACAAAGGCCTTATGTTGTCTGTAGGAAAGCAGATTCTGGAGTCAGGGTGCCTAAGTTCAAAGCCTGGCTCTGACACTCACTAGCTCTGTGACCTTGAGCAAGTCAATTAACCCCGCTGGACCTCAATTTCCTCATCTATAAAATAGATATATTAATAGTACCTACCTTATAAGATTGTTATGAGGGCTAAATATATTCATACATGTAAAATATTCAGATCACTGGATGGCACTTACTATCTTATGTTAACTTATATTATTATTATTAATATAACATAAATATCAATTTATAGTATTATTAATAATGAAGTCCTTACAAAGAGTATCTGGCACAGTGCTTATTAAAAGATATTATTGTTGCTAATGTTGTTATTTCTATTGTTGTTATTATTATTACTAGATTCTCAACATCCCTGAACAGTGTTGATTTGTTAAAAGAGGAGTTTGCTAATATCATTGCTGAATATATGATTCATGATATAACTAAGCTTGGCTCCTTGATTAGGCTAATTTTGAGGGTAATTTGGGCTAATTTTGGTACTGGATTTCATGATGGCAGATGAGAGTTCTGAGGAAATAGCCTGTTCCCTTTCTGTTCAAAGGAATATACGTGACAGGTCCTTGCTGAATGTCTTCCTGTTAATCATTCTCTTCTGATTCATGGAGATGGCTAAGCTCAGTTTCTATACCGTGAGCCCCTTCACATTCAGGAGAAAGAGCAGTAAAAGCTGGGAGACCTAACTTTTATTACTTTTTCTTCCACAGCATTTACTTCTACAAAATATACTCAATCTTTCCATTTATTTTTAAATGTCCTCTGTGTTGCCATAATGTAATTACTCCAGCTATGGGGAAGCTAATTGTGCCCATAGTTTGAATGATTATATCTAAAAACCTTTTTGGCATGTTCATATGTTTGTCAACTATAGCCAAGGATGTCCGGGCAAAGTGTCACTTAGGTTGTACCCCTCTGAGTCCATTCACCTTTCTCAATGTGGCCACCCTTGTTCCTGTACCCATGGCTGTTGACCTGCAAGGACCTGCTGCACCATCCCAAGAAGGAACACAGGTCCTATAAGAGAAGAGGTTCTGCCTTTCAGAGTGCTTGTCTGGATTATTTGTGACAAGTGTTTTCATATTTGGGACATTTGGGGCAGGTGTCTATGTAGGCAGTTACACATGGGTATTACATTTGGGGGATGCTCAGAAAACTTGTTTGGCTTATTAAAAATGGCTCTGCAAGAGGAAAGCTTAAAACAGTTAAAAACTAAATGATTCTGGCAATGTCAATGTGTAAATTCTTACTGTCACTTATTCTCCTATCTTTCCATGGCCAGTTGAGTCTACTCTTCATCAGGAATTCCACAGCAATGAGAGAAGGGCCCAGACCCCTCATTTATCCATTCCAGGAATGTTTATTGAGCTATTACTATGGTCACTGAAGAAGGCAGAGAGTGGCCCTCTTCTCTCACAGGGTTGATATTTTACTGGGCAAAATAGAGTGCAAACACATAAGAAACTAAGAAAAAGAATACGTGATGCACATGCTGAGAATTTTTGTAAAGGGGACTTGATAAAGAGTACCAGAGGGGTTACATCAAATTTGCTGGTCAGAAGGGATTTCCCAGAGGAGATAACATCTAAGCTGAGATCTAAAAAAAAAGCAGCCAGCCATCAAAGGTTAACAGGAAGAACATTCCAGGCAGAAGGACCATGCAGTACAAAGGCCCTATGGCAGAGCAAACACAGTGGTATTTGTAAACCAGAAAGATGACTGTTATGATGGCATATGGTGGGCAAAGGAGACTGAGGTTCAAGATGAGAGAGAGAGAGAGAGAGAGAGAAAGGCAGATGTGAATTCAAGGCAGACTTTGAAATTCAGGGTAGGATGCTTGACTTTTATACCACGTGTGTTAGGAAAGCATTAGGAGAGTTTACAGCAGGAAAGTGACATGACCTGGCTCAAGATTTGAAAAGAACACTCTGCTGCCATGGGATAATGATTATGCGCAGGAGTAAAGGCAGACAGACCAGTTTGGGAGCTGCTGTGGAAGTCCTGTCCAGAGAAGGTGGAGATTTAGGCCAGGGCTGCTAGCCTAGATGGGGGTGGGGGACTGGCAAGGAAAGGAGAACAACTTTTGGGTTTGGAACTTGAACAGCAGGGTGGATGGAGATGCTGTTTTCAGAAATGGGGAAGACTGAAAGAAAACCAGGCTTTTTTGGCATTTGTGTGGGCCGAGGGGGTGGGAGTGGGAATCATCTGGGTGCTCTAAGCGGTTAATGCCAAGTAACTAAACACAGTCTTGTCATAAACGTGGGTGGCAGCTTCTTTCATTGACATTATATTTAGATATGTAAAGAAAACAATCACCTTTGTAACTGCCTTTTTGAACGTGACCAAGACTAAAACTGCTTCTTAAATAAGTTAGTAGAACCAAACATTTGATTGGGTTTTCTTTTTTTTGTACATCTTTATGTGCAACAAGGCCCTAAATGAATGTTTTCCCATGATAGCCATGAGGATAACTCACAGGTAAGCTGACCTCTATCTTCCAGGCCACATCAGAATAATTGTGTAGTTACTGGTTTAATGGCTGTCTCCATCACTAGAATGTATGCTCCACAGAGGCAGGGGCCTCGTCTGTCTTGTTCAGTGCTTGGGACATCATGGATGGTCAATGTGTTTGTTAAGTAAACAAATGAATAAAAGCTTACAGTTTAGAGAATCTTTGGAAGGTTATTCAGGCTTTGACTATTAAAAAAAGTTTGTTTTTTTAAATATGGTAGGTCAGAGAATTCCACTTCCTGGAATATGAAATAGATGTCTATGAAATAGATTTATTCCTCCTGCTAAGTACAACTAAAATAAACCTAAGAGGACTCTGATGGTAGAGAAAGGAAGGCAGAGAAGCTAGGGAGCTAGGGAGCTAGGGACCTGAGGAATACCACAGAATTCTCTGGGTTTTCTTTTGGTCTCATATATCCCAGACTAGGAGCTGAAAAGCCAGAAAAGGCTTCTTCACCCAGTGGTGCAGACAAAAGAAATCCCCAACAAAAGCTTGCTCTCTTTAGCCAGAGGAACCAAAGAAGGGATAACCTTGCAAGTCAGAAAACTTGCAGACAATAACCTCTGTACGCCAAACACCTCAGAAAAAACACCGCAGCCTCGTGCCCATCCATGCCAATGCAGCTGAGTGGGGAGACTGGACTTCCACCCACACAGGCTATCACAAGGTGGAGGTAGTGTCAGAAAAAGTCAAACAGAGAACCAATAATAAGGCTCCCTTGTTGCAACATGGGGAGCCTGGCCCTTCTTTCTCACCATCAGAACGAGGTATCCATCCTCTATTGTCTGCAGTGGTGTCAGGGGAAGCCTAGTGGGGATCAGGACTTCCAAGATCTACCAGCAGTAACGAGGCCTCCCCTCCCCCAGTGTCAGTGAAGACCCACAATCCCAACCAGTACCAAAGATTCTCCCACCACCACCTCCTCAGACATCAACAGAGGATGTGGGAAACCTGGACTTCCACCTACAACTCTCAGTAAAGATGTTCCTGTTCCCCTACTGGGGTGAGTGGTGTCAGCAAAAAAATGCTAAAGCAGAAAGTTCAAATAAGATTTAGGGTTACATAACAAAATGCAAAAATGTTCAGCTTTCAATAGCAAGTCATTCATCAATATGATCAATAGAAAATCATAGAACCAGGAAGATCCTAAAAAGAAGGAAAAATAAATAGATGCCAACACTGAGGTGACAGAGATGTTAGAATTATTTGACAAAGATTTTATTGCAGCCATCATAAAAATGTTTCAAAAAGAAATTAAGAACACACTTGAAGCAAATGGAAAAAAAGGAAGCCTCGGGGAAGAAATAGCAAGTCTTGGGAAAGACGTAGAAAATATAAAAAAGGACCAAATGGAAGTTTTAGAACTGAAATATAATAACTGAAATAAAAAAGCTCACCAGCAGCACAGAGAGGGTAGAGGGATACAGGCAGAGAACCAGAAGAGAGAACAACAGAAATCACTCTATCTGAACGGGAGAGAGAATATAAGCTAAAATTAAGTTAACAGAGCTTCAGGAACTTATGGGCTCTAACAAAAGATCTAACATTCATGTCATTATTGCCCAGAAAGGAGAAAAGAAAGAGGGCAGGGCTAAAAATGTACTTGAAGAAATGATGGCAAAAATCTCTCTAAATTTGGCAGGAGATATAAACCTATAGATTGAAGAACCTGAGTGCAACTCAAACACAATAAACCCAAATAAATGCATGCAATGACACATCATGATTAAATTTCCAAAAACTAAATAAATGGAAAAAACCTTGAAAGCAGCAAGAGAGAGGTGACACTTTATCCATAGAAAAACAATTAGAATGACAGTACACTTCTCATCAGAAACCATAGACCCAGAAATGTCCCAATGTATTTCAATCCCTGAAAGAAAAGAACTGCCAATCTAGAATCCTATATCCAGCAAATATATCCTTGAGGAATGAAGAGGAAATGAATACATTCTCAGAAAAAGGAAAACTAATAGAACTTGTTGTCAGCAGCCTACCCTAAAAAAATGGCTAAAGGAAGTTCCCTAAACAGATAAGATATAATAAAAGAAGAAACTTTAGGAACTTGGCTCAAAGAGGAAATCTCATGGGAAATTGCAAAATACATTAAACTGAATAAAAATGAAAATACAGAATGTCCGAACTTGGGGCATACAGTTAAAGCAGCACTGGAAGGGAAATTTATAGCACTAAAATGTATACATCAGAAAAGAGGAAACCCATCTAAAGAATCTAGAAAGAGAGGAGCAAAATGGACTCAAGACAAGCAGAAAAATGAAATAATGAAGAGTGTAAATCCATTAAACTAAAAACAAAACAAAAAAAACTAGAGATAATCAATAAAACAAAGATGTGGTTCTTTGAAAAGATCAATAAAATTGGCAAAACTCTAACAAGTCTGACAATGAAGAAATAAGAGACAACACAGATTACCAATATCAGGAACGAAGCAGGGGATATCACTATAGACTTTGCAGATATCAAAAGGACAGGATGGGAACACTGCAGACAACTGTACACACATAAATTTAATAACTTAGAAGAAATGAACCGATTCTTAAAAAACCCCACAAACTACCACAATTTACCCATCATAAAATATATAATTTGAACAGCCCTATAACTATTAAGTAAACTGAATTTTTTTTTTTTTAATTTTATTTATTTGAGAGAGAGGGAGAGAGAGAGAGTGTGAGGGCATTAGGGGTGAGGGGTGGGGTGGGGGGAGAGGCAGGAGAAGGAGAAGCAGACACCCCTATAAGCAGGGAGCCTGAAGTGGGGCTCGATCTCAGGACCCTGAGATCATGACCTGAGCCAAAGGCAGATGCTTAACTGAGCCACCCAGGTGCCCCAGTAAATTGAATTTTTAAAAAAACTTCCAAAAAAGAAATGTCAAGCCTCTGAAATCTTCACTTGGAAAAAACTTCAAATGTTTAAAGAATTAACATCAATTCTATACAATCTCTTCCAGAAAACAGATGAGGAATAAATATGTCCCAATTCATTGTATGAAGTTAATATTACCCTGATACCAAAATCATACAAAGACAGTATAATTAAAAAAAAAAACAACTATAGGTCAATATCCCTAGTAATTAAAGATACAGAAATTCTTGACAAAACATCAAGAATAAAATTCAGCAACACATAAGAAGAAATATGCACTCTGACCAAGTGAGATTTATTCCAAGGATGCAAGGCTGGTTCAATATTTGAAAATCAACCAATATGATATACTATATTAAAAGGCTAAAGAAAAATTACATTATATTAATCAATGTAAAAAAGCATTTCACATAATTCAATATCCATTTATGATTTAAAAAACTCAGAAAAATAACAATAGAAGAGAACTTTTCCAACTTGGTAAAGATTATCTACAAAGAGGCTATAGCTAACATACTTAATGATGAAAGATGAATGTTTTCCTCCTAAGATCAGAAACAAGGCAAAGATGTCTGCTCACCACTCTAGTTCAACATAGTGCTAGAAGAAATAAAAGTATTCCTTTTTGCAAATAACATGATTGTCTTTGTAGAAAATCCCAAAGAATCTCCAAAATCTCCTAGATTAAATGAGTTCGGTAAGGACACAGGATACAAAATAAACATACACAAACTAATTGTATTTCCATATACTAGCAATGAACACATGGACACTGAAATTAGAAATATAATAACATTTGTATTCTCTCATAAAAGAATTAAATGCTAGTGTACATCTAACAAAACTTATTCAAGACTGGTATTCTGAACAGTACACCACACTGGTAAAAGAAATCAAAGATAAGTAAATATAGAAATATACTATGTTTATGGATTGGAAGTCTCAGCAAATTGATTTGCTTCAAATTGATCGAAATCCTGGCAAGATTTTCTTTGTAGATATAAACAAAATTATATGAATTCATATGAATTTATATGAAAAGACAAAGGAACTAGATAGAATAGCTAAAACACTTTGGAAAAAGAAAAACAAGGTGGGACGAAACAATCTACCAAGTTTCAAGACTTATTATATAGCTATAGTAGTCAAGTCTATGTGGTACTGGCAGAAAGATAGATACAAGATCAATGCAATGGATTAAATGTTATGGGCAGAACTGAATCCCTCCCAAAATTCAGATGTTAAAGTTTTGTATTAGTCAGGGTTCTTCAGAGAAACAAAAACAAGAGGCTGCAAATATATATATTTATATTAGGAAATGGCTCACATGATTACAGAAGCTGAGAAATCCCACAATCTGCTGTCTGCAAGCTAGAGAATTAAAGCCAGTGGCATAATTCAGCATGAGTTCAAAGGCCTGGATATGTAGTATTTATATATATATGCATATATATAAATATAAATATTCTCTCTCTATAGAGAGAGACAGAGCCAGAGAGAGAGACAGAGACAGAAATTATAAGCAATTGACTCATGGGGTTATGAAGTTTGAGAAGGCTCCAGATCTTCATTTAGCAACCTGGATGCCCATGAGAGCTGAGGGTGTACTCTGAGTCCTAAGGCCTAAGAACCAGGACAGCCGATGGTATATTTCTAGTCCAAATGCCCGCAGACCCAAGAACTAGAAGGAGCCAAAGAGCTGATGTCTTGGTTGTAGGCATTCAGGCAGGAAGTGTTCCCTTCTACTCACAGGAGGAGGGTGAGCCTTTTTTTCTATTCAGACCTTCAACTGATTGGATGGAACCTGCCCATATCAGGGAGAGCAATCTGCTTTACTTAGTCTACCCATTCCAATATGAATCTCATCCAAAAAACACTTGCAGACCCACCCAGAGTAATGCTTGATTCTGCAGATGTCTGGGCCCAGTAGCCTGGTCACACTGACACCTAAAATTAACCATCTGGAAGTCCTCACCCCAGTAGCTCAGAATGTGACTGTATTTGGTGAACTTTAAAGAGGTAATTAAGTTAAAATGAGATCATTAGGGTGGGTCCTAATTCAATATAACTGGTGTCCTCATAAGAAAGGAAATTTGGGCACAAACACATCCAGAGGGAAGACCATGTGAAGACACATGTCAAGTCAAGGAGAGGGCCCTCAGAAGAAACCAACCCTGCTGACATCTTGATCTCAGACTTCTTGCCTCCAGGACTGTGAAACAATAGATTTCTGTTGTGGTGCTCTCAAAGTCTGTGATACTTTGTTATGGCAGTCCAAGCAAATGAATACCATAGAGAATCCAGAAATAGACATATGTAATTAAGTCCAACTGATATTTGACACAGAGGTGCAAAAGCAATTCACACAGTGCTAAAGCAATCGGACATCCACAGGCAAAATGTAGGCCTCGATGTCTGACACCTTATGTAAAAATGAACTCAGATCATGGACTCACATGTGAGACATAAAAGCATAAATCTTTTAGGGAAAAAAATAGGAAAAAATCATTGGTTTCTAGGGCTAAGTAAAAGATTCTTAGACTTGACACCAAAACACAATTTCTACAAAGAAAAATTGATAAACTGGGCCTTATCAAAATTAAAAACTTCGTTCTGTGAAAGGCCCTGGTAAGAGGATGTAAAGATAAACTACAGACTGGGAGAAAATATTTGCAAGCCACATATCTGACAAAGGACTAGTGTCTAGACTATATAAAATACTCTTAAAACTCATCATAAAAACAACAACAACAATAAATCTAATTTCCCAATTAGAAAATGGGCAGAAGACACGAACAGATATTTCACCAAAGAGAATATACAGAGAGTCAATAACCACATGAAAAGATATTTAACAGCATTAGCCAATAGGGAAATGCAAATTATAACCACAATGAGCTATCACTTCACATCTATCAGAATGGGTAAGATAAAAAATAGTCACAACATCAAATACTGGCAAGGCAGTGAAGACACTGGATCACTCAGATGTTGCTGATGGGAGTGGAAAATGGTCCAGCTACTCTGGAAAACAGCCTGGCAGTTTCTCAAAAAGCTGACTGTGCAGTTACCATCGATGACCCAGCAATTACACTCCCAGAGAAATAAAGATTTATGTCCACATAAAGGTCTATCCATGGATTTTTTTTTTTTTAATAAAAAACTGTCCTTCAACAGGTGAATGGCTAAATACACCATGGTACATCCATACTGTACCGTACTATGGAATTCTGTTCTATGGAATATGCCACAACAGTGAAAAGGATTGAAATACTGATAACACACAACAACCTGGGTGAAGCTCCAGAGAATAATGCTGAGTGAAAAGTAACCAAAATGTTACTTACTGTATGATTCCACTTACATAATTCTTGAAGGAACAGAATTATAAAAGTGAAAAACAGATTAGTGGTTACCAGGAATCAAACAGGTGATGGGTGGGAGGAAAGTGGGGATGGCCATGAGGGAGCCTTATGAGGATGGAAGTGTTCTGTATCTTGACTATATCAATATCAATATCTGGGTTGTGACATTGTACCAGTTTGCAAGATGTTATCACTGCAGGAAACTGGGTAAAGGGTATATGGGATTTCTCTGTATTATTTATTACAACTTCCCATGAATCTATAATTAGCCCCAAATAACAAGTTTAATTTAAAAAATGAGTTATAAATATATTTAAAATAACAACACACAGGATGGAATTATAGAACCTGAGGGCTAGAAGGGCTTTTGGTGATTTTCTTCCAATCCAAAATACCCTATACCAGACAAAATTCATTTTATTGTTTTGGTTTAAATTAATAATTTCACTTATAAATATGTTAGGATATATGATTACATAAAGAAACTTTTTTTAAAACAAGATTTATTTATTTAATGTAATAGAGGGGGAAGGAGCAGTGGGAGAGGAAGAGAGAGAATCTCAAGCGGACTCCCTGCTAAGTGTGGAGCCCAATGCAGGGCTTGATCTCACGACCCTGAGATCATGACCTGAGCCGAAACCAAGAGTTGGACGCTTAATCAGCTGAGCCAGCAAGGCACCTCTATACAAAGAAACTTTATTCAGACGCTGTTTAGTCTAGGCTTAATTTATTAATGACTTGCAAAATATAATCATCATTGAACATCTTGTCCTTAAGGGAATGGGTTAAAATAATCCTCTATGGCTATGAAGGAACTCTCAGTATGAGCTGAGGTCCAGCTGCATTTAACAAAGAAGTGCTCTGGCCCCTTCTTTCATGAAGCCTTCCTATATTTCATGAGAAATTTACCTTGACAAGAATCCTAGTTTACTTCTTTGGGAATGTGGACAAATATCCTTCTAGTTTCTAGCTCAAGGACTGACACATGGTAGATCTTTAATAAATTTTTGTTGATTTGGCACTGACATTTCTTGCTTTACCTACTCTGCTTGTCTGTTGCTTTTTCAAGTGCAGAAATTTGTGGCAGATCACTGAAGTGGAGAGATGAAGGACAAGAGACATATCAAACAAATATTGGTGACAAAATTCCTTAGTACCCAATCAAAAGGGTTAAGAGACACCTTACAACTCCTTCCTGGATTCCTTTGCCTATTGGTGCAAACGTGAAAAAATCTACCAGGTGTTTAATTATGGAGTTTTATTTTTTTTCTAACATAATGTGCTAGATTCTGCTACCAGGCACTGTCCTCCTCTGATGCAATGGATGGCTTTGATGCCAGTGACTTAACCATCTCATAGAATGTTCTTTGTTCACATTTCTCCTGAATTCTGTTGCCAGCAGAGGAAATCAGAGGCAAAAGAATCAGAGTGCCAGAAGCTGCAAGGGAAATTCAGAGGGCACGTCATTACCCTCCTCACTCTCTAGGTAGATCACTGACATGTAGAGCTCTCTGGTACCGTAACAGTGACAGGATGCAAATCTCCACATTGCAAACCTCTGTTTCCCTCACTGACATTTCCCCCCTCAACATGTGATGTCTAATCTCAGGAGAAGAAGGACTGTACTATATTTTCATCTTTTGCTTGGATGAGAAATACTAGATTCTAAGTCCTAGGAGGGTAAAAATTTTGCTCTTTTTATACATTGTGTATAGGATCTAGCTTTGGTACTGTGTGAAGTCATATAATATGCTCAATTTTTGAATTGATAATTTGAGCATTTGTCCCTTCTTTCTTAAAGTGAATGCTGCTAATTTTTCTTAAGGCTGAGGACTCGCATGGCATTTGCATTGCTCAGAAGGGAGTGGTTACCCGGAGAGAATTCTGTGTCAGGACTGCCAAGTCTTGTCAGACGAGCCCTGGCCTGTGTTCTCTGCAGCTTTGCTTTCTCACAGGCTGCTAATCCAGCGGCCATTTGATCTCTCTGGCATGGTCCTGAAAACTGAGGAGTGGCCCCAAACTGCAGCAGAAAGGCAGTCTTCTTCTTGCTGCCTACTTGTTCTTAACAGACTGATTTAGGGCCCAACCAACTTGCAATGCTACCAGTAACAAGCAAGAAAAAAAAAATTAAAAATATAGTCAAACACACATCCATATTTTACAAATGTGCTAAGGAAATAATTCAGTAATTTGTATCAGATTTCTACTTGGGCATCCAAAGCCAACTGAGAACCTTTCAGGTATTTTGACATCTACTAGTATAATTGCTAATTATCTACTTGTATTTGAGTCCTTTTAATTCCCTCAAAGCTATCAGATCATGCAACTTCTCTGATCATCTAAAACTGATTGTACAGGTGTACAGAGCACCTGAGTTCAAAAGGAGGTCATCAAACGCATGAAAATGAGCATGTGAATAGTTCCTGAGGCAAAATCTTGTACTGCTTTCCAGGTATCAGGAACGAAAGGATAAGAAACCTTAAGGTTATTCATAAGTAATTAGTGTTAGATGCTGAAAGGCTGGCCATGTCCATGACTATCAGAGGGCTGAGCCTCTTAACCCTCTCTAACTGGGAGCATAAACTGACAGAAATATGGGGTAACACAAATTCAAAATGATAATCTTGCTTATGATTTCCATATTGCAATCCTGGTTATGCCACGTAGCCAAGAGTCCCCGGGAACAAATCCCTTAGCTGGAGAAAAGCATTGTAATCAGGGACAGTTCATTGCTTGGGGAGTTTGCTCCTCCATCACAAAACCCACAGTGCTGTTCTATCTCTGAACCCCGGTCGGTGACCCAACTATGTGTGCTTCTTCCTTGGGAAGCAGATCAAGGAGGAAAAGGTCAGCATCAATTATTCTGTTGCCTCATGAGCAAGCCAGGGTCAGTGGCCTTCCTTTTGTACAGGAAAAGCAACCTGTCCCATTTTCTAATCTCTAAACCTATGTTGCTAAAAAGACAAGTGTCTGAAAAATAGCTCCATCCAGGCCCATCGTTCAGAGCCCTCACGTTCAGTTCGTGATCACAGATGACTACATAGTACTCCTTCACCCATTCATCTTACAAGCTCCCGGATGATAGAAGAGCTGCTGTAGCAGGAAAAGATGACGTTAGCAGATTGCTGCCCAGACGGAAAGTCTCACCAGTTGCCAAGGCTCTGCAACCATTGAGATGCCTGGAACCTTGATGCCTGGAACCTTGGATGGGAACTGGTTTTACAGTTAGGTCCTTTGATGCGGTACCTAACTGTTTCTTTGAAAAATTCACAGTGCATTCCATTCTTAAAGAGGAACACAGCAGAAGACATGGCAAGTCCATACCCATCCCTTCTTCCCAGAGGTAACATTAAGCTGGTGAATATTTCTGCAGCTTCTCTAGCCTATGACTCCTTTGACTTCTGCACAGGACTAAACAAGTGAGAACAAAATCGGAGAATAAGCGGGTGCACACACGGATCTTGGCTTCTATGATAAGTCAGAAAAATCAAGGAGACTTTATGTAAAAGCACTAATTTTGTTGTGTATTTTTATTGAAGTATAATTTCTTAACAGTATAGTATACAAATCACAAGAATATAGTGGATTTTGACAAGTGCACATGTTGGTGTCACAGTCATTCAGTCAGTCATTATTTTTAAGTGCTCAGATTTCTAAAAGCACATTAACAGGCTAATCTAGTGTCTCCATTATTTTTAGGTAAAGCTGTAATATTTTTTTTCTTTTAAAGGCCAGATCAGATTTTGGAAAAGTTGATAAATAGAGAAGGGATAACAACTTGCTTCTTTCCAGGCCAAAGCGTCTTTATGAGTTTGAGCTAGATCTGGACCCACTCTTCAGAAAGAAATAGATCTTGGGGTAAACCAAATTTCCTTTAACTTTTGGTATCTTGAAGCACCTCATTTTTAAAAAATACTTTATAATTTTCAATTGAGTTTCTAATAATCTTTATTGGACCCACTCCTCCCTGCCCCACTATCCTATTAAGAAAAAAAAAAAGCTGTGGCCTTTTGATAAAAGGTCTGAAGAACTCTGAATGTTACAAATTTCATGAATGTTATTTCTGATGTACAATTTTTATTCAAGAGGGTACTAAATTTTATTTTATTTTATTTTAAGATTTTATTTATTTATTTGACAGAGAGAGAGAGAGAGGGCACAAGCAAGGAAAACAGGTGAGGTTAGAAGCAGACTCCCTGCTGAGCAGGGAGCCTGATGTGGGACTCGATCCCAGGACCCTGAGATCATGACCTGAGCTGAAGGCAGATGCCTAACTGACTGAGCCACCCAGGTGCCCCGGTACTGAATATTAGATAGTACTTTCAAAATCCTAAAACCTCAGACTAATTTGAGGTACTTGCTAAAAATGTAGTCCCCACCCCACTCCATCTAGTTAAATTAGATCTCAGAGTATCTGCATTACACCAAATGGCTCTGAAGCTGGGAGAGCTGGAAGACTCTTTGACAAACCCAGACTTAAGGGGACCCAGGCAACAGCCCTAATGAATATCCAATAATGCCAACAACCACGCAAAATTATTCATTTTTTCCCTTTTTAATTCTATTGGCATCCTTCTGATGGACAGGCTCTGAAGTCCACAGAGATAAGCCTGCGAGCAATCTGGCAGCATAGTTGTGTGGTTGCTGTGGAGTCAAATGGGCTTAAAGCTGGACTTTGCCACTTACCAGCTATGTTCCTTGCCCTCTCTGTGACTTGGTTTTTCATCTGTTAAGATGGGAGTGACATTTTTGAATTTTGCTAATAAATTTTTCTAAAGGTTATCAGGATTGAGGAGGGGCAATGACAGTGCCTACCTCATACTGTGGGGAGGATTAAACAAGTTAATACAGGCCACGAGTTTATTTGTAACCCCCAAATCAATACCTATGGTACTTTCATGGTCAGTCTCAGACACATGCAATGCTGGAGAATGTGTGCTGTGATGTGCATAGTCTCAGTTGAGATTGAACAAGACTGACACTCTGCCTTCTTGTTTCCGCTTTCAGACTGTAAACAGTGTCAGTTTTGAAGTCTATTTAGTGCCACGTTTTTGCATTTTTGTGTCTTTTGTTAGGGATTCTGCTGTTTAAAATGGCCCCCAAGCATAGCCCTAAAGTGCTGTGTAGTGTTTGTAAGCACAGAATGCTCTGATGGACCGTATAGGGAAAATACATGCATTAGATAAGCTTTGTTCAGGCACAAGTTTTAGTACTGTTGGCCATGAGCTCAATGTTAATGAGTCAACAATAACTACTAAACAAGGTGTCTTTAAACAGAGACACACATAAAGCAAGTTATGTGTTCACTGGATGAGTACGTTGTGACTGTAGGCTTGCAGGAACCTACCCTTGAATCTCCTCTAGGAGCAATGGTTCAGTATTCGCTGATTCAGTATTCACTGCGACTTTATAGAACATAATTACCACAAATTAAGAGAACTGGTTGCCTACTAAGTAAAGCACTTAAAGTGTTGCCAGGCTACTGCTACAGAAGTGTTTGTTAAATGAAGAAATCCCTGACTGTGAGTTTATGGAGTTCAGATACCATCTTTAAGAGGGCTGTAAAACGGATCCAGTAGGAAGCAGGAGACTAGGTGTCTCTGCGGTCCTTCTAAGGAAAGTCAGGGATCCAGGGAAAGAGAATTGTAACGGGCTATGGCAGATTTGGCAGATGGAATTCCCTCAGGTTTTAAGGCCCTCTATAAGCACTAGGGCTGCTTTAAGCAGCAATCAGAGATGCTGCTGGGAAGGCAGTGTGGTTCAGAGGTCTGGTGTCTGATCATCAGAATCTGATGCTGAGCATCCAAATCACCAAGTGGGCTTTAGAAACATCTGCTAGGCAAATTTCCCCAGCCTCACCTCAGAAGTTCTGATTCAGAGTTTCTAGAGGTGGGTCTACACATAGGTAGCCTTGAGCAGCTCCCCACCACCAGTCCAAAAACAGCATTGGGAGCCACTTGGGTGAGAGAAAGAACTCCTTTGGAGTAGGACAGGCTTGGTTTGAATCCAGCTATATGGCCTTGGGCAGGTGACTGAAATCAGTGAGCCTGGGTTTCAAGTGAAAATGATAACCCCAACCTTGAAGCATCATTGCTGAGAAAAACCAGAGAACATATGTAAATTTCTAGATCTGATGTCTGGGGTATTGTAGATATCCAATGTTAATCTTCCTTCCTATTATTTCATCCCTAACTGCTGTTCCCACGTCTCACTTTATATATGGAAGTGACACTCCCCCAGGAAGCACAGGGTTATTTCCCAGCAGGGTGGAGAATTTGCAGCACCCCTTCCCTCTGGCAGGGCTCACACATCTGGCTTGGAACAAATGGATATGAGGGCACCTGGGCAGGAACTGGGGACGCAGCCCAGTCTCATTTTCCTTGCAATTGTGGCAACCCAGGGAAGCCTGCCACAGGCTGCATTGTTGGTTTGAGTGTGAACCGGAAAGAAAGCACTCCTTCCTTGGGTCTGATGTCAGCCTTCCTTAGGAACTTGATCTGGAGCCCCAGGGGCTTTGCAGATGTAATTGGTGGATTGAGTACATGCAGACGGGCCAGGTGGGTAGCGTGGGCGCTGGAGCACAGGTGGCCACCGGCCTGAGCTGCATCTGGCACCAGCTGAAGCTTCCCCAGCGTCATCTGCAGGCCCTCCGGGCCCCATCTGTTTGCCACTGTCCAGGTTGCAGGCCCCGAGGCCGTGAGCAACAGCTCTGTGCTACAGGATGAGCTGTCCTTACTGAGAAGACCTATGTAGCCTCCTCTGTTTCCTCCCCTTCCACCGCTAACATCTTGTCCAAGCCTGTCTCCCTCCCTGTTTCCTCCACCTTCCCCCGCCCCCCAACTCCTACCCAATCTCCCAAGTCTCACATTTCTTCACGTCACTCCCAGCCTTTGTCATTCATGTTTTTGCTGGATCTTGGCTAAGGGGTCTGCAAGTTTTCTTCCTCCTCTCTAGTGGCAAAGCCATAACTGCCAATAAAAGCAATTTCCTTCTGACGCTTTGGCAGAGTGAGATTAGGCCCCACATGGTTTCCTTTACATTCCCCTTGACTGGGTTTTGTTCCAACCAGTGTCCAGGGTTTGCTGAAGTTCAGTTCTGCCCAGTAGAAGGCAGGAATTATATGATCATTCATCAAAGTGCTTTAAGTGGAGTGGAATTTTCCTAAACTTTCAAGTATGTTCTGTTGACATCTTTCACACTGACTGAAGAATAAGGACAGCTATAGAGGACAGTGGAGGGTTGAAAATTCACAAACGCATACATTATATTACCTGACCTTTCTTCAGGGCTAACTCTGTGTCAGGCCTGGTGTGAATAAACTAACTCATTTAATCATTTCAACACCCAAGGAATTAGGAACTATTAGGTACTTTCTTGATTTTACTGATGAAGATATTGACACATAGAGAGATTAAGTAACTTGAACAAGAGCCCAAAGCGTGGAAGCAGCAGTGTCAGGATTCGAAACAGAGCAGAATGTCTCCAGAGTCAGGACTTGTGACCCCTTCACTAAGTGGGGCTCTGAAATAGCACTTTTCAACCTAAAAGACCACTGAACCTCAGGGTTCCTAGATACCCTGGGGACTGTCAGGGGCAGGAAGTACCAAATTTGGGGGGCACCTACTCAGTCTCCTCTCTTCCCAGCCCATCTCCCCTGGTGTCTGCTGCAACCACAACCCTTCTGCTTTTCTCTCTTATATACGGTAAGTCTTAGCTTGAAAGGGGGATCTGAGGGAAGTGTGTAGCTCATCTGACGGAGTACCATTAGTCCGGGACAGTTTGGTTGGTATTGATAACTCTGGCACCTAGCAGGAGATCTGGTATTTGGTGGCTGCCTAACAACTGTTTGTTGCATGAGCAAATGATGCTGCCCACCCCTGCCTTCCCTTCCTCCATAGCAACAAGGAAATGAGGACAGGAAGGGGAAGAGTGTGACAGAGTGGCAGAATGCAGCAAGTATGGCCCTGGGAGTGCCCTTTCAGGACTCTGCCACTCCTCCAGTGAACTCAGCAGGCCTCGAGGGCCTCACCTGTGAACTCTGGGTGTTGGACTAAAAACCTCGAGTTCTAGTAGAATCTTACATTTCTGTGAGTCAACAGCAAGGACACCAGAACTGGGAGCCAGTTGAGCATCAAAGGTGTCAGTCACATCTCTTATCTCTAGCAAGCGAATCCTCCTTCCTCCAGTGAGTGCACAGGGCACACTGTTTGATGTTATCTCTCAGAGCTCCCCTGGGGGAAAATTCATGTTAAACCTCCCAAGGGAGGAAACAGACCTGTATATACAGTTATTTTTAAGTATAACTGGCTCAAGGATGCTACACGAGAATGACACCATTAAGAAGGTTCTGTCTACAGAGACGACACTGAAGAAAGAATGACACAGGCTGAAAAGTGATGAAGCGCCTTCAGGAAGGCCGCACTGTCACTTCGTCAGAAGCAGTAACAAATACAGAGACGCTGCCAGTCAAATCACGTCCCCCAGACTCCTCGATACACACTAAAAGTCAAATAGATCAACACTGACCTGAGAGAGGGAGAAGTAGTCCTTGTCAGAAGCATTAAGACAATTTTCAAAATCATTTCGTTTACAACAGATTTAGAATGGGACTCTTTCTGCTTTACTTTTAGGTGAGGCACCCGTATTAGTTTCCCGTGGCCACTGTAACAAATGAGCCCAAACCAGGCGGCTTAAAACAACAGAAATGCATTTTCTCACGGCCCTGGATGCCAGAAGTCCCAAGTAAGTATCACGGAGCTGAAGTCAAGGCATCAGCAGGGCTGTGCTCCCTCAGAAGGCTCTAGGGCAGGGCAGGTGTGTTCTTGCCTCCTTTAGCTTCTGGTGTCTGCTGGCATCCCTTGCCTTGTGGCCACAGCTCTCTCAACTCTATCTTCCTGGTTACATTACCTCCTCATCTTCTCTGTGTCAAGACTCTTTCTGCCTTCCTCTTATAAAGATACTTATGATTGCATGAAGAGCTCACCTGGATAATCCAGGATAATCTCGAGATCCTCAATTTAACCACGTCTTTTGGTATATAAGGTAATATTCATCTGATATCTTTGGGGGACATTTTTCAGCTGACTACAGCTCCTGAAGGCCACTGCAGGACTCAAAAACCATCCAAAGAGGGAAAAAGAAGAGTCAAACACCAAACACCATCACCCACCTGGAATCACCCACCTATGTAAACAGAAGTGGATGCTGAAGAGGCCAGAGAGGGTCATCAGGATGCTGCTCATTTCCCACCCCCCCAACCCCCATGGAGAAAGACAGAGAACTGTCCCCTTCTCTAGGCCATGGAAAGTGCTGCCAGGAATAGAGTGGAGCTCGGTGACAGAGTTTTAGCTTGACTGCATCCCCCTTGAGTGTGCAGCTGCACTGGCCTGAGCAGGAGGAGCCAATGGATAGAACAGAGGGATTGCGGGAAGTGTAAAGTGCTGCTCATGGCCCCCTCAGGCCCTGGAAGACCCATGTGGCCTCCAAAAGGGGCACTGTGATCCAACAGAGGGACTTACATACAGAGGCCCCAAGACGGAGGGAGGAATTATCATAAGGACCTGCCCGGAGGAACAGCACTGCCCCTACCATTAGGTTTACAACCCAAAAGTGCCCCACACAGAGAGAAGCAAAACCTGTCATCTGCCATGCCCCATGTGTGATCCATTGTCTGAGTACATCTGTGCCCCTCCAGAAAGACTTCTAGCCCCTTCTCACACTTCCTTGCCCCAGCTTCAGCCTCAGAGAACCCAGAAGCAGTTTTGTGCGGCAGGAATAGGAGGGAGAATCCTAATGTCAGACCTTAAACCCAAGGCAGGCACAAAATAGGAGGAGAAAAGTTTTAGCTTTGGATGAAGTTTTCAGTTTTGAGGTCTATGCTGGCCTGGCCATTTTAATTATTGAAATGCTTCATTTTCAAACTGAGACTCATTTTGGAACTTAGAGAACCCAGAGGACCCTTTATTACTAACAGGCACAAAGTCATTGGACCTGCCTGAGTTTCCCCCCAGCAATGTGGAATAAGCCAGCCCACAGAATTACCAAATGGATTTGAACACACCAGGGAGAAAATACAGTGGTTTTCTGCATGTGCCTCACTAAGTCTAGCCCATTCACTGTGATGTTTGGATTTCTTTTTATCCTTTGGTCTCTTTTTATTATTTAGGGCAAAGAGCTAGATTTTGCCCATATTCCTAAGCCTCAAGGGAAGGCCACAAAGGACATGTGTACCAACCAGAGCTGCCCAGGTCTTTCTATTTTCAAAAATGAACCGCACGAATCACCTTCACAATGTACGTCCTTAAGCCATGAATTGCAAGGATTTCTGGGTCAGTGGGGAGTCCCTGTGTTTCCACAATTAGACGAACCACTAATCTCACTAACTTAAAGAGCTGCAGTTCATTTGGCCTCCAAATGCCATCCTGTGGGCCCATAGGTTTCAATATAGCATCTTTCTCCAGCCTGGGGACAAAGTTCCCTGTTTTACTCATTCTTCCAGTGCTTGGGAATCCCCGTGGCTTTCATCACCCTTTGTACCACAAATGTGGTCATCTCTGCATTTATCTGCTCCTAATGTTAAGCAGCCTTAACAGGTGGAGCAGATAAAGAAGGGCCAGGATGGAATAAAAGCGTTTTAAACCAGGCTTCCCTCTTCCATTTCTCTTCTTTGTAGACTCAGGCAGTGAACTTGAAATTTGAATCAAGGTGATAAACAGAATCGTGGTTTCCCATAACCTCTGGTAGACCCGAGAGCATTCTCCTTCCTAGTGGCAGATGGTGTCCTGAGCACAGGCCAAGACACAATATGGAAACATGCAAATGGCACCAGGTTAGAAGTCGGGAGACCTGTGATGTGCTCCTGGACCATAAACTCACTGTTTTCATGCCATTCTTCATCTGTGCTATGGGCATATGACCCAGCCTCATGATCTGTCTAACCAGGCTGAGAAAAGCCAATGGATCAAGGACTTGGAAAGTGCTGATACTGACATTCAGTAGTGTGAAAGGAGCTGATTGTCCTTCTGATGGAGGTGGTGATGAAGAGCTCCAACTTCTCTGTGAGGATGATGATTGATCACACTTATTTAACTCCAATCATATCTGTATCCTCGGGAGAATGAGGTGAGGGCATTAAGTTACTAGGACAAAGAAACTGGACAGAAGATAATCTAACAAATACATGCACACACATATGGGAATGGATATGTGCACGTATGTGTAATATTTTTAAAAAGCAGAAGCACAAATGATAACCCACTCAGCATATTGTAGCAGGTGCACTCTAAGCCAGCAGCAGGGGAAGCTGGGAGACAACTCAGTTTGCATCCAGAACCTTGAGAAGCCTCAGGAATTGGCAGCACAGTTACCCTTGGGAAGTGAGGGTGAATGCGGGGCCAAAAAGGGAGGAGTTTGTTAAAAGTCTATTTACCAAGCAGTGAGGTGCACAGTCCTCTTCCCAACACAGGATTCCCTGTGCCCACCCCTGCCCCCAGGAGATTAAAGTCTTATTCTCCAGGGAGGACAAAACAGAATCTATAGACCAGTGACCACCACCAGCTGCGGGCAAGAATACTTGGTTGAAAACAGGAGGATTAACTGAAATATGCCCAACCTTCCTCCCTACTTCAGAAGTGCTGGAACCCTGGGTAACCCTCTTCAGAGAGAAGACTGGAAGATCCTTCTCTGGGGAATACAATCAGCCTGAGAGAAAAGACCCAAAGACACTGAGCTTGGTTTCCCACGGAGATGCACCCCGAAGCCAGCTAGCCGCCCCCAGGTACACGGTTCCCAGTACGATGCTTAGGCTTCCTCTAACACCCAGGAGCAGGCATCCAAGGGCCACAGGACATCTGAGGCAGGTCTCAGATATGAAAAGCAGATTCCAGGAAAGATAAACAGAAAAAAGCAACTTGGAGTAAACAGAGACTATGCAAGGACGTGAGAATTACTCCCCCACCCTTGTCAAAAACAAACAACAAAGAAATTGATTGTTATCATTCCCAGAGAGATAACAACAGATATTACAACTTAGAAACAAGCATGGAGTTGTTTAAGAAAGGAAAGCATAACCATGTAGTGAGCGTACTACACAGCTCAGCCGAAAACAGTGTTTACATAATCTACATAATGTAATCTGGTATGATATAATAAAAAGCATGGTGCAACTATATAGAAATGAGCAGGCATGGGCGGTAAAATCTCTGCCGTCATCTTCCGTGTGGGAAGAGCTGAGCTAATGCTTAAAACTGAAAAAAGCAAAAGCAAAAGTCCCATTATAAACAATCATGGTGAGAGACATACACATACATATGAAAAGAAAAAGTAAAACCACTGAAAGTGATAGCCTTGAGAAGAGGAAACAGGACAGCTGGGGCTGGCACTGGGGGACTGACAGAATGGCATTTTTGGTAATGAGCTCAGAGAACTATATGATTCTCGAAACCATGTGTATTTTATTTTATTTTTTATAAAAAATGAAAACCAAATTCCAAGAGCTTGGGCTCTGGCATCAGGCTGCCTGGATTAGTCACTGGTCCTCATCCCTGAATCCTGTAGGACGCTGGGCAATCTACTTAACTTCTGTGGGCCTGAACTGCCCCCCTCACATGTCTAGGTGCCATCACACTGGCACTGCCTTATGGAATTGTTGGGGGATAAAATGGGATCATGTGTGTAAGGCATGTAGCATGAGCACATAGTATGGGCTCAATAAATGCTGCCTAGTGTTCTCCCACCCCCCGGGGATCTGATTTCATTGGGCTGTGGTGAGGCTTAGATATAGGGGTTTGAAAAACTACCCAGGGGATTCTGACACATGAAGGAAAACCAGTGGTCTCCAGCCTAGAGAAAGTGACGGGGGAATATAACTACTGCTAAAAAGTGATTACTGGATGTTTCATTGTCTGTCCTCCCACTTGGGCCCTACAGCATCCAGATGATAAAGAAATGGAATGCTAGCATCCCAGTGATTCTCATTTTTCGAAACAGTAAAAGTTGACAGAAATATTGACTATACATAGAAGTTTTCTAAATTAAATCCCACTGGCTCACTGAATGAGGTTTGATTTCAGCCATAAATTTTCAAAGGAAAATGCTGACCCTAAGACATACTAAGACAGGTTTCAGAATACAGCAAAAATTTTAAGGGTACATAACTTAAGCATAAAAAACTATTATGAAAAATATTAATAAGCTCTAAGCTTTTGGGGGGCTCAACTATTGGCGTCTTTACAACACTCAGATTGAACCAACACCAAAAGCTTGGGAAAAAAATCAGTTTATCTTTAGAGATGTACGGGCCCGCCTCAAATTTCCGGGTTTAAAAATGGCATCACTCCAACACAACTCAAAGTAGTTTAAGCAGAAGAGGGAATGTGTAGCCTCAGGTAGCTGGGGAGGCTTCTAGGATAGTCAACAGAATGAGGGGAAGAGCAGAGGGAGCAGCACCCTAGAGGCCAGCACTGGAATTCACTGTGCTCTCCACGTTCCTGGGGTCCCCTGGATGTGTGGGGTACAGCAGTGAAAACAGCAATACAAAACTGAGAGATAAATACATGCAAAAATAAAAAGATATCCACCTCAGAGGATAAACATTTGTTCAAGAGCAGGGAGGAGGCCAGTGAGCTCCAAAGAGGAGGGGACAGCAGATTGCAGGGTAAACCACTCTAAGAATTTGGCTTTACTCTGAGTGAGATGAGAATCCTTTGAAGGATTCAGAGTGACAGGTTGTAATTAATGTTTCAAAACTTTGTGCAAGCAAACAACCAAATGACCTCTTTGCTGTATGCAAAACTGAATGTGGAGGGGCAAAGCAGCAGCAGGGGGACATGTAAGAGGTTACTATTTTCCAGGGGAGACACTGTGCTGGTTGGACTTAGGTTGTCATGGAGGAAATGTTGAGATGTTATCACGTCATCCAGGTCTAGTTCTACTTCAAAGGTGGGGATGAAAGGACCCGCTGATGGATTCCGCTGGGCTGCAAGGAGAGCGAGACGTGGTTGATTCCCTGCTACCAGGACTCTGTCCCTCCCCATGCATCCTCTGAATGCATCAATCCATCTTTCATCTCTGCCTGTCTTTGGCTTCATTCTAATTCTCCACGTGGCAGGAAATAACACAGTGCCCAAGAGCTCCAAATTCATACCCTCCCATTTACAACCATGGGAGTGTATCTGTACATCAGACCTTAATAAGGTCCTGTTTTGGTCATGGACCCAACCCTTGGATCAGTCACTGTTGTCAGCAAGATGCATTTCATGACTGTCCGGACCTAGAATACACACTTATCCCCGTGAGTGCTTACTCCCCCAGGGCAGTATGGCATGTTTCTGGGATTTCACAGTTAGGAGAAGCTTTCCAGGTATGCAAACAGTCTAACCCATGCCCCCCACCCCAACAAAAACCAACTTGCTTCCCCTTTGAGTTTTCGCCTCTTCCTCAGACCCTGAAAGCTCTTCCTTTCCCTGAAACTCAGAATAGCTTCCAACATGGGGCACTCACCTCAAAAGGGATATTGTTCTTTCATTACCTAACAGTACAGAATCAAATTAAAAGTCACAGTAATTTTATTCCCCCTCCCCAGCTTAATTGTTGAAAGAGTCTCTCTCAACTGCTTTCACAAAAAGCTGCATAGAGAAGCATTTCCAGTCAGTTTTCTGAGAGTCCTGATATATTTTAGAGCAAGATGTGCCTGTTTTTTTGTTTTTGTTTTTTGTTTTTTGTTTTTGTTTTTTTTTTTTTGATTTTTATTTATTTATTTGACAAAGAGAGAGCACAAGTAGGCAGAGCGGCAGGCAGACGGAGAGGGAGAAGCAGGCTTCCCGCCGAGCAGGGAGCCCGATGCGGGGCTCGATCCCAGGACCCTGGGACCATGACCTGAGCTGAAGGCAGACGCTTAACGACTGAGCCACCCAGGCGCCCTTGTTTTTTTGTTTTTATCTTACCTAGGGCTTTCTGCACTCTTTGTCAGTTAAGAATTCTTGGCCCCAAACCAGCTCTACCAGTAGCATTGGTGAGTTTTGGGAAAACTCTGCTGAAGAATTGAGGACATAGGCCACAGTGTGAAAGTATGTAAATGTGGCAATTTAGGATCTTGGAATGTTTGTTTAAAAAGTGGCAGGGGGCCCGGTGTGGCACTGGCTGTCCGTCCACATGAACATTCAGTAACTGCTGCCATCAGTCTGATCATTGGTCCCACCAAGGCTGCCCTCTTTATCCTTCCTTCTGGAACACCTGCTCCCACAGTCATTGAGAGAGAACTGATCTCTGTTGACGATTTTCCCTACCCCAAACAACCCTGGGCTGTTTATGGTAAATATTACACACTAGTGAGGTTTTATTGATCCCTTTTTCCCAGACATCCCTCCGTCTCCTCCCACCCCAGCCTCATTTTTGTTCGTCTGCCACCTGGAAGCAGCAAACGCTGCTCCTCTTGCTTTTCTGCATACCAGAGGCAGTGATAATATTTACAGTGGCAGCGAAAGGCCCTTCCTGCTGTCTTCACAGCCCTGGCACTCAACGGTGCTGGGACCCAGGGAGAGCCGAATGCAGAGCAAGGGCTCCTTCCCTCTGCATGCCCAGAGAGGTGTTCAGCTCTGACCCAAATGCCAGGTGTGATCCTGTAGAGAAGGCCCTCCTTTGGCCATCTGGGACATGGTAACCAGGGAACTCCCAGAAGTTTCCAAAAATGGAATGGTGTCCCTCTAGGTGTTCAAGGAAAGGTTAGATTTCCTCTTGGAAGAGAGTTATAGAGGAGATAAACACATCTGGTGGAATTTGATGAGTTGCCTTCAAAATAGATTTCATGTACCCCAGAGGGAACAAAGACAATCCATTAGGGTATAGAAAGAAAATATTATAAATTTATTTGTTTATTTTTAAATATAATTTTTGTATCTATTTCTAAATAAATATACCAGTATAGAAATATAAATACAGCATTTAAAAATGAATAAGCATACATGAATTGAGGCTATATGCTGAAATTATTATTGTTTTGGGTAAATGATCAAAACAGTTTGAAAACCATTAAATTAGGAGATACTCATGTTCTTTCCTTACACTAAAATTCTGTGGTTCTGTGATTTTATGTCCTAGGACAAAGTTAGCCACGATTGACCTGATAAAGGGGAGGTGAAAACAGACAACTGGTCTCTGGGTGGCACCCAGATTCTAGTAGGGTTTCTGCCACCTGGGACTTTTGGCCCCCTCCCCACTCCTCTCCTCTATCCCCAGAGAAGAAGGTGAGGGAGGTTACAGGCACAGGGCAGAGGATGGCCCTCATTACTGCCCATCCAGGGCCCCCTCCCTCATGGGGTTACAGCTCTACCAGGAATTGGGACCAGGTTGCATGTGACAAAAAGAAAATTATGGCTTCTGGTCTTTTCGAGACTGCACCACCTAGGTAGTACCATCTTATTCTAGTTCTGTTTAGGTTTTTGGCAGGATGCGGGCCACATCATGCCTAGCTTGAAACTGGAAAGTCCTGTCTATTGATCTTCTGGCTCAACTCTGACCACTTTGTAGTTCTTCATTTGGGGTTTCAGATAGGCTTTTTCTCAACCTTCCACTTGTCTTTACTCTTTTGCCATTCAACTTTTCTCATTTACTTTTTCTTTTTATCATTTTTCTTCTTCCATTATTTAATTTCACCTTCCTCCTTCCTTCGGATGATCTGAGGTCTGCCAGCTCCCTTCCAGCAGTACAAACCCCATTCCATCTGACAATCCTCTTGTAAAGATCATGTAGGGAGTCTGAACCTTCACTTCAGTTGCTCCACATTCCCTTTAGTGCGTCTAACCTGGCCTCCCAAACACTTCCAGCCTCAAAAACTATGATTTTTCTTTTAAGATTATATTTATTTATTTGACAGAGAGAGATACAGCGAGAGAGGAAACACAAGCAGGGGGAGTGGGAGAGGGAGAAGCAGGCTTCCCGCTGAGCAGGGAGCCCGATGTGGGGCTCGATCCCAGGACCCTGGGATCATGACCCGAGCCGAAGGCAGACACCTAACGACTGAGCCACCCAGGTGCCCCCAGCTATGATTTATGTATTTTTTTAAAAAAAAACCACAACTTAGATGTTATCTCTTCCAAGAGCCCTCCCTTGTTCCTTGTACACCATGCACGCAAGCTAATCAAACCCGTCCTTGTACTTTCTGCACACTCTTTGCTTTTTTTATTGATATTACTGACCTATAACATTATATTAGTTTCAGGTGTACAGATGTGATTCGAGATTTGTATGTATTACAGAATGACCACCACAATACGTCTATTTAACATCTGTTACCATGCAAAGTTAGAAAATTTTTTTCTTGAAATGAGACCTTTTAAGATCTACTCTCTTAGCAACTTTCAAATGCACAATACATATTACTAACGGTAGTCACCATGCTGTATATTGTATCCCCAAGACTTACTTGTTTTATAACTGGAAAGTTGTACCTTTTGACCTCTTCTTCACACTCTTCTTTCACAACACCAATGGCACTTGGTTGCAACAATATAGTTACATGTCTGTCTCACCCTGCTGGATTGTAAACTCATCCAAGCCCAAGGCTGAAACCCTATGCACAGCTCCCAGCACAGTGCCTGGTACAAAGCAGATTCCGAATAAATGCAGTGAAGGAAAGAAGGATATCTGAAGACAACTACTCTTGGCCTCCCCATTGATCCACTAGAATGTGGCCAACTGCAAAAGTCACAATAAGAAAGCTAATATTTATTGTGTGCTTTCAGTGAGAAACCAATTCAATATATAAGTAGTTAAGTGGAGACCACCAGACCAATTAATTATACACTCTGTGAACTCAGAAGCAGACTCCTCCCTACAAACTTTGAAAGAGTATGTTCCAGGCTAAATGACAGTATCCTTCTTGTTTGGCTCTAATTGCCAGGTTGTTTCTTGGGTTCATTTCTGTCTTTTAATCACAGTTTACACATGATTGTTCCTGGACTGTATAGATTTAAAGTTTGCACCTGGAACAGTGACATTTTCTTGTTCCTGGAAATTCACGGGAAATTTTCCAGTCACCAAAAGGCGGAATCTAACTGAAACACAACTTTACATGAATACAGTTTTTTTCTTTTTCCTTCTCCAACAGGGACTATCATTTTTTTTTAATAAAAGAATCAGCAAACTGAAAAAAAAAAATGCGAGGCACTAATTTTGATTATTAACTTCTCCATCTGATCCCGCATCCACAGCCAGGACAAATCACATACTTTCTCTTGTATACTTTTTACATCTGGCGCTTGTTCACATTCTCTCTTTCTTGCTCACTCACACACACACACAAACACACACACACACGCATGCACGCACAACCTGAAGCCATGCAGCTTTAATTCCCAGACCATGAAAACTTTTGCACACGTGAATGCTCCTCTCTTGGCCTTATAACCAAGTCAGCCCTTACTACCCAAAGCTCACTGTTAGCAGCTGCTCAGAGACCAACAGACCCTGAAAGAGTAATGCACTCCCCAGGGCTTCTGCCAAAGCATGCCTGTCCCCCAGTCCCCACTCCCAGACTGACACACCCATCCCAGCAATGTGCTGTGAAGAAAATCCTCTCACAAGGGATGGCAACGCCACACTGTCCTGTAACTTCAAAAATATATCCTTCCCTCTCTGGTCAATGCTACAATCACAGTCTCAGGAAACTAAAAATTGAACTGATACTTGATCTGAGTTCTAAGATTGTCAGCTACCTGAAAACTGAGACCCTGGGTGATTCAGAGCCTCTTTGGATCATGGTGAAATGGAGCAAAACTGCATTTCCCCCTCTTTTTCGTTTTCTCTCTGATCTGCCCACTCTCCTATTCTCTCTGCTTCTATATAAGGTCATTGTGAGGACAGACGTGATAATGTTTGTGAAATGCCTTGAATTCCTACAAAGGAGGTTTATAAACTCAAAACACTATTGCTTTTTGAGACGCTATTTTTAGTGCTCTGCAAACACTGTTAACATATCTTTAGAGATAAAAAGAGTCCTGTGGCTGGATGGTGGTGATGGTCACTAGCAATGTGAATGTACTTAATCCACTGTCCTGTTCACCTCACAGCTGTTTGGATGGTCAATTTCATGTTATGGGTATTTTACCAGAATTTTAAAAATATGTAAATAAAGAGTCAACAACAAAAACAGAGAACCTTTATATTACCTGACTGCTTAGAAAGCAGGTTTCCTGGCATCCATCCCCTCGGCACCCGTGTTTTGTCTATTGGTGTCTGCTTGCCCTCTGATCTGTTCTCAAAACCTCACAGAGGCTGAGAGAGGACTAAAGCTAATGGCCCTCTTCACCCCTTCCTCCCACATTACAGATGAGGAATGAGGCTCATTTGGAACAAAATGGTCCACTACCACTTAAGGTTCCTAATTTCAGGTCTAAGTTCGTTTTCTTGGGGGAAAGTGGTACCTCATTCTTGTGTATCATTTGTAGTAATAACCCACACTACTGATAACTATCACAATATAAATCTATAACCTCCTTCACCACACCACTCCTGGCTGGCCCTGGGAGAAGGGTGACAGAGACCAGTGCCCGGCATGCTGGCCTCCCTCAGGGAGCACACCTCCGAGGCTGGTGTTCTAGGGCTGACGGCCAGAGGGGCCACACACTGGAGGGTGCCTGATTTCTGGCCATCTGTCCCTTGGGTATTTTTGTTTTTGTTTTTTAATTTTTTATTTGACAGAGAGAGACACAGCGGGAGAGGGAACGCAAGCAGGGGGAGTGGGAGAGGGAGAGAAGCAGGCTTCCCGCTGAGCAGGGAGCCTGATGCAGGGCTCAACCCCAGGACCCTGGGATCACAACCTGAGCCGAAGGCAGATGCTTAACGACTGAGCCACCCAGGCGCCCCTGTCCCTTGGGTTTTAGGTGACCAGCTTTCAATCCTGTACCGTCCCAGATAACTGAATACCAGGTGTCACCAGAAAATGGACATTTTACACCTGGGCTATAAACTGTCATCAAGGGGCTTTCAGAGAGGTTGACATAACCTCCAGCTACCTTGGCTGAGGGATGCCACGGTAACTCCACCTGGACCTTTGGGAAGAGCTCTCCCTGGAAACGGGTCTGCTGCACACATGATGTGATCCCCAGGCAGGGCAGAGTCCCGAGAGAAGGTGTAACACGGCTGCACTAGCGGCAGAGAGACTTTTAGAAGTACGAGTGGGAAGGGACCTTAGCGATCCGCTCCAACCCCCTCATTTCACAGATAAGGAGCTGCGGACCGCAGCAGGCAGGGTGCAGCCAGCAAGCTGTCCCAGGCTGCCGGCCAGTCGGCTGCGGCTGGGACTTCCCAGCCAGGCATTGAGCAGCCCGGGCCGGCGCTCCTCCCGCCACACTCTTCCCCCCGGGGTGAGGGAGCCAGAAAGGTATGCTGGGGAGGCCTGGGCTTTGGAGCCAGGCCAGCCACACATCTCCCCTCCCCTCTCTCCCTCAACCGTTAAGGTTCGGGCAAGCCACCCCGCTTGAGCCCCAGTTTCCTCTATAAAATGGGCATGCGTAATAGTTCTCGTCTTTCAAGAAGGACCTACGTGTTAAAATTAAATGATGTGAGTGAAGTGCCGCCATAGGTTCCGACAGAGTAAATGCCCCACAGTGTAGCTAGGATTTATTCCGTGACAGTCATCCCCCGATCCACGGGGGATACGTCCCAAGACCCCCAGTGGATGCCTGAAACCAGGCATAATAAAAAAAACCCTCTAGATACGATTTTTCCCCATACATACACACCCAGGCAAAAGTTCAATTTATAAACTAGACACAGTAAGAAATTAACAACAACAAATAAAATTGTACAACAAATTCTTGTACTGTACTCACCCCTCTTCTTGAGATGCCGGGAGGCGAAGATGCCGAGGTGAAGAGAGGAAGCGAGGTGACGGACGTAGGCGTCGTGACGTAACCTTAGCGGCTCCTGACGTTATGACGCTGCAGCGTCAGAAGGAGGCGAATCTGCTTCTAGCCAGCCGTTGACTGCGGGTGACTGAGACCGACCAGGAAAGCGAAGCCGGAGACCGCGGGCTACAGGACTTGGGCCACCCGGCTTTCTGAGCATCATGGGCCTTATCCGGGGCAGGATTCCAAATGCACTGCGGGCCCAGCTTGTTGGACTGGGGCGCCTGACACCCGCGATGGTAATTAGATCATTTCCAAAAAATCGACGAGAGCAGCGAAGAATAAAGCCCTCACACTACCAGGTTGGAAAAAGAGAGGCTAGGCCCCATCAGGTGGCTTGAGGGACCCGGGCATATTAATGTGGGATGTGCCCTCCCCAAGCACATGTCGAGGAAGATCCACAGAACTCTGTTTCTTGGCTCTGGGGGGCACGCAAGGAATGCTGAATGGTTTAGCTGTCTCAGGACATAGTAACATAGGATCCACCCAGGCCAGTGGTCCTCCAGGTGTGGTCCTCCAACTAGCAGTACCTGGGAGCTTGTTAGATGCAGATTCTCCAGCCCCATCTTGAATCCAGTGAATCAGAAAAGTCTGAGGATGGGCTCCTGCAAACTATTTACCAAACCTTCTAGGTGATTCTTAGACATACACAGTTTGAAGACCTCTGACCTCGGCCATTTATCCTGATTTCCTGATTGAGAGCACTGTGGCTCTCCATCTTAGCTTACAGAAGTAGTCTGGTGCCAAGTCTGCAACTCAGATCAATTAAATCAGAATCTCTGGGATTGGACCCAGGCGCCAGCTTTTTAGAGACTCCTCCGGTAATTTCAGTGTGCAGCCAAGCTTGAGACCCACTGATTTGGAGCAAGAATTTTGAATGAAGCAGTAAGTCATTCATACCATTTGTGTGAATGTGATAGTGTGTGAGAGAATCAATTCAGAGTGCTAGGAGTCGCCACCATTTCCTTTGCTCAGAGTTTTCGTGTTTGTTTTTCCCACCACTACTTCCTCAGTTGTTCACTGAGGGTTCCGTATCCCCAAGAGAAGTTCTGAGTACGCTTGATCCTCCTACCCATTCACCCACCTCTACTACCATCGAATTGTTCATGTTCCTGAATTCACTGAGTAGTGTTAAGGAAGTGTTAAGGAAGATCCAGGAGGAGGCTCTATTTATTCTCTTGGAATCCACTGTGAATTTCTAAATTAAAGACAATTATGTTTCCATCATATATGTGTCTCTTCTCTGTCAGATTTCATCTACAGTGCTTGTTATGTTGATACATTTTATTCAGCTTTTGGTTCAGATCAGCACCAAAGTAGGCTAATAAAGCCCTATCTGGTTTATGTTTTGTTTGGCCTTATGAAACACCCAAGTGTTTCGTCTGGTAGAAGACTTAACATTCGAGACAATAGTTGGTCCTCAGCACGGTTTCCTTAGCTGGGGGAGGGTGGACAGGAAAAGAGAATCAGTTATTTCTCCCAGTATTCTGTAGACTGGACCGCAAGAAAGTTGGTGAATAGACTCGGGGCCAACACCTTCAGGTTCTAATAGAAACACTGTTTAAAGATGGGGCAATAGGGGGCGCCTGGGTGGCTCAGTCCATTAAGTGTCTGCCTTCCCCTCAGGTCAGGATCCCAGGGTCCTGGGATTGAGCCCTTCATCAGGCTCCCTGCTCAGTGGGAAGCCTGTTTCTCCCTCTCCCTCTGCCCCTCCCCACCCCTGCTTATGCACTATCTCTCTCAAATAAATAAATCTTTTTTAAAAAATAAAAGAACAAAGATGGGACAATAGAATAGTATATCTAAGATGTCATCATAAATGCTAGCTTTACAGTTTTAGCTTCAGATCAATTATTTGGAAGTTTTGGAAATCTTCCAAGAAGCTCAATTTAGAAATGTATATACTTTGTAGAGTTAACAATTTTTAATCTGCCGATAAAAATCAAATATTCCTTCTCAGAAGATTTCCTAGGGTACCAACTTCCACAAAGTCTCCAGGAGTTCTGAAACTCCCTAAATTCTATTTAGGGAGAAATGGACATTAAATATACTTGTCCATGTTTCTCTGCACAGGTTAGAATAACCAATCACCCTGATCTCTCTGGAACTTTCCCATCTGAGCACTGAAAGTCCCATGTCCACTGTCCATCCTGAGCAAACTGGGACAGTTGGTCACACTACAGAGTACCCAGAGATGCTTGTTTACCATCTATCTCTTTAAAAATCCTCCCTTCTGTTTGACTCATGCACTGCTTCATCTCAAACCATCAGCACTGTGCCTAGAACACACACACACACGCACCAAACGCCCCCAGTTCCTTCTTCATAATGCTACTGCAAATACATTCTTCTCTTTTTCTTGAATTTCTACTTCACATTTTTCCCACTGCCGTCACCACCCTATCTCTCCACAGGGATGATTCCAAAAACATCTTGTTCTTTTTAATCGAACTGCCAGAACAAATGTAAGGAAGAAAAGAAAGTGATTCCTGTGTTTCAGAGCTGAAACTAGATGAAAGGGTACATCATAAAAGTTAGAGTGCCTTTTTATTCAATGAGATAAATCTTTACTGCTTATCCCTAAAGTGCCAGCTACTGTGTTACACTGTCTTCGCAGGAAGACAAGTCCCTGATATCAAGCTAATACATGAGACAAATGTGTCCCCTTAGTTCAATAAGACTCACTGGCATCCTTGATGTCCTTCCTCGTTCCTTGATTTTCCACTAGAGTGGGCACACACGGCTTTGGTTTTTGCCATCCTTTATCTCGGGCTGCTCATAGCAATGGACTGAATCCACTGCCAATTTGTTCTTTCTAATCTCAGTGCTGCTCCAGAATTATTATAATAAATCCAATTAATTTCTCAGAATGATTCCAAATTCTGTCCACACTGACACTCTTTCACACATCCATCATGTAGTGCAGGCCTTTGTCCTCTGTCTTGCTGAGATCAACAGCATTTGGTGGACTTCCAGCTAGTGTTCACTTTCCTACATTAAATTTTCCCAGTCTCATCAGGGTCATTTTCCCTCACCCTGTGGCCTTATGTAAGGAAACATACTTTCTCCTCTCTGAGGCTCCTCCTTTATCCTCCATCACTTCTTTAGCTTCTTTCCTCAATCATTACCCATCTGATATATTTTTTTTCTGCCCTTTGCCTTCTCTTCAACATGCAAATATGCTTATATCACAATTACTCTTAAGAAGATTAAAAAAAAAGAGGGGATCTGATTCCACTGAAACTATGGAATTACCACACCTTTCCTGCTTTTCATTAACCCCCACCCTCCTCCCGCCCTCACCTTTCTCACCCATTGCTCCTGTCCATGTCAACCCCATGCAGCCTGGGATTGGCTCAAACTACACTGCAATTTTCTCTCCAGGTGTCCCAACAAACAACTTGGAAAATGCGATGCCTCTTCTAGGCTCTCATCCAGCCCAGACTCTTGGCCTCATTTGAGAGTGTTGTTAATGTTGACCTCTCTCAAGTTCTAGATCCTGACTCTCCTTGTCCTTCTCTCCCTGGGCAAATCACTCCTGTTGCCTGTTTCTCCTCCATGCCTCCTGCCTCCTCCCAGTCTCAGTCTTGACCTCAACTGGTGCCATGGGCTGTAGCTCCAGCTCCGTTCTCTTGACTCCCATCTGCATCCCCCTCTCTAAACTCTCCCCTTCACTTTCTGTGCATGTTTCCAAACACGTAAAAGGCAGTTCCACATGGAAAAAATCCCAAGATCCCAAGATCCTCAAACTCAATGTGCCAAAAATTAAGTTTGTTACTATCATGTCTAAAACCTGTCTCCCAGGCTTTTCTGTCTTGGTCCCGGCATCCACTCTACTAACTCAGACTCCTGCCTTATTCTTTACTTTTTCTATTCCTAACTCCTAGGCGTATTGCAAATAACATCATGTTACTTTTATTGGTGGAATTTCTCATTACAAATGGCAGAATGTCAACTCAGATTAACCAAGAACAGGGGAAGTACCCCAGGCCATAGAAAGGAGAGTTTCACGTGAATGCTACCAGACTTCTGTCTTCACCTCTCATCTGAGCTTTTGTTTGCTTTTGCCCCCTTCATTCAGGCTCCTTCATGGGAGGGGGGCCATGGTCACCGGCAGCTCTGAAGGCACATCCTGTTAACAAGAATAAGAAGAGGCACTTTATACATGCCAGGCACCATTTCTAGGCACTTCAGAGCCTGCAAGGCAAGAAGAAAGAGAAAAACTATTCTCCACTTCAAATTTAGAAAATCCATACGCAAAGCCTAAAGTGGGCCAATGTAGGTTATGTCCCCACCACTGGAGGAATCACCAGGTCAAGGATCATGAAGTAGAGTAGCTGGCCAGATGTGGACATCCGCCTACCTGTCAGCTTGGTGTTTCACGTAGGAAGGGTCTAATTAATGAGAGCAGGTAGAAAACATGCAGGGTTAGGGGCGCCTGGGTGGCTCAGTCGTTAAGCGTCTGCCTTCAGCTCAGGTCATGATCCCAGAGTCCTGGGATCGAGCCCCGCATCGGGCTCCCTGCTCCGCGGGAAGCCTCTTCTCCCTCTCCCTCTGCCCCTGCTTGTGTTCCCTCTCTCACTGTGTCTCTTTCTGTCAAATAAATAAATAAAATCTTAAAAAAAAAAAAAAAGAAAACATGCAGGGTTAGATTTGCGGGTAAGAAACTGAAATGCAGAAACTTGACCGTGCTTATGAAGGTCCACAGAGCTTTGCAAGATCTTACGAAAATTAAGGGACAACGAGGAACTGTATCTGAATAGGTGCCCCATCCACCAAGAAAAAAAAGAAAATCCATACAGAAGAGAACCAAGACTTTCCTCAGAACACAGTTTTGGGAATACACTAAAACACAAATAAATGGGTCACCAAAGCTCCAAATTTTATGCCAATAGTTCCTAGCCTCTCGAGTATAGAATACCTTTTTAAAATTAAAAAACTTTCAAATGTATAAATAATAGTGATTATAATGATAAAATGCACAGTGATGTGACAAGATGGCACACCTTTGTGCAACATTATTGTTCGGCCTGTAGGTGATAGGTCATCTTCTGCACAGAGTCCAAGGGCCTGCGGAGTCTACAGTCATGAGCTCTCCTTTCTTGTAGAATTTTGGAAGGATTTCTGCCTGGAAAACTTTGGGAGAAGGTATTGAAATTGCCCACTGAAGCCATAAAAATCTCAGTAATGCACCTATGGGATGTCTGTTTTTAAGCAATTTAAATTCCGGTGTCCCTTTTCAAGGTAAATTCCGGTGTCCCTTTTCAAGGTAAATAGTTGCCAATTTCACCCATAGGTTAACTTGATGCTGGTCATTATCTGAGACTCCATAATGCCGCATACATGGGCTGGTATTTATTGTCATGCACCGTGTCCTCTATTTTTCATCTGTTTCTGCATCTATAGTTCTTCTGATTATTGACTTCTCATTCGTTAGAAGATTTGTAAACATAATGAAGCCTAAATGGAGTGCACATGAATATGAATTCCATGGTATGTCAATTAAGCCTCCGGCTGTAACATTTGGGGGAGGTATTTCTCCTAGGAGTGAACACTGCCACCTGACAGGTGTGTTATGAGAGGCTGTTTTCATCTTCCATGGTCTAAGGTTTAAGATGTACCTGGAAAGGGGCGCTTGGGTGGCTCAGTCGTTAAGCGTCTGCCTTCGGCTCAGGTCATGATCCCAGGGTCCTGGGATCGAGCCCCGCATCGGGCTCCCTGCTCAGTGGGAAGCCTGCTTCTCCCTCTCCCTCTCCCACTCCCCCTGCTTGTATTCCCTCTCTCGCTGTGTCTCTCTCTGTCAAATAAATAAATAAAATCTTAAAAAAAAAAAAAGATGTACCTGGAAACATTCTGGGGGGGGGTTACCCCACATCACTGTTGTGAAAAGCATTATTCTATACCTTGCTCAGTTGGATTTAAACATGAATGAAACAAATGTTTCCATGCTAAGCTATTTCATCTGTTATCTTTTCCTTTTGCCCTCAAAGGTGACCAAAAGAGCTTCCAGAATGGAATGCAGCCTTGTATGAAATCAAATTAATATCTTATTTATAATTTATCACAGGATAATTGTCCTGAGTCTTATTAGGCTGCAAAGCTATTCTATTTATTTTGTAAAAAATATTTTTAAAGGAAAAGGAAAAGCCATTTGAAGTTTGACATTAAAAAGAGAAAGCTATACAGTGTGTTCTACATTTGAGATTCCACACACTGTCAATAATCTGGGTTTTTCCTATAAAGAAAGATGTGCATCCCTTTGCCTGATTTCTCCACTTTAGAGTTCACTTTTACCATCCCCAGGTCCCCTTGTTCAGTCAAATGTGTATGAAGTCTGAAGCTTTCTAAGAAATGCCCTGCCCCAGCCAGGATCAAAGGGAATGCTTCTGGAATGGGATATCAGCAGTACGGCTCTCTTGGTTCACTTTTTTCACTCCGCATTTTTTTATCATCAGCCACGAATACCTTTCAGAAACAAAGCCACTGCCCTCAAATATAAGGGAAGCAATGCTGACTCTCTGTGTACCGGGGCGTGTGGTTGTGTGGTGGGCTGGGGGACACTCACTGTGTGTGGTGCTCTGTAGGGGGGATTTACACGTCTGACCTCTCTTTGCGCTATTGCAAAATGTTCAGCAAGCTGGAGTTAACCTCCCTGGAGGGCGTGAAGCTCCAAATGGCCATGTTAGGGCGTGACCACTCAGTCCCCTCTTCATGGGAAGGGTCAGAAGTCCTGCCTGAAGGCACTCATACTGAGAGGCATGTAGTTTAGCAGAGTGAGCCCTGGCCTGGGGGATCAGGAGACCCTTGCCTTTCTTAGCTGTCAAAATAGGGGCATGCAACAGTATCTCTGGGAGCCTCAGTTTTCTTCTGGGTAAAATGAAAAGTTTGGACTAAATCTGGGGTCTCCACGTTGGGGGCACGGTAAACTCACTTCATTTTCTTTTTCTAATAGTGATGCAAGGATCTGACCCCACACCAGTTAAATTAAACCTCGGGGGGGGGGGGGGTAGAACCTGGATGTGGGCATTTCCCCCCCCGCCGCCCCCACCAAGCTCCCAGGTGAGTCTGGCTCGGGTGCAGCCAGGGTGCAGGACTCCTGGGCTTGCTGCTGTCACCTCAGGGCCCCTCCTGGGTCAGCTGAGTCTCCTCAGCGGTGCACCCTGCCCAGCCCACCCTTCCATGTGCAGAAGTCAGTAGGGCCACAGTTCTAACAGGATCTGCTGAAACTGTCAATGTAATTAACTGGAACACACAATCTAAGGAGTGAGGAGTTTGATGGAGGGGAGCGGAGGATCTGTTGTTTAAAGAGAATCATCATGGCTCCTAAGAAAACTGCAGGCCAGCAGCAAAGCCCCCTCTTGCCTCTCTCAGAAGCCTGCACGGCGAGCTCATCTGCCTGTTCCTACCCAGCTCCGACTTCTGTTTTGCCGCACAGTGCTGTGCTGCTGAGATAAACGAATTTAATCGAGAGCAAGCACTGCAGTTTGATCTTGCAATCATGTCACATAATTCCCTTTTCCAGGGCAGCGCCACACTTCTCTCTGCCCTGTTCTCTTGTCTCTCGGAGCCTTTTTTCCTCCTCTTATTCCTTCTTAACCTATCTATCCCCGCGTCCCATCGTCCACAGATAGGCCCCACTGCCGTGTGCCCCCAAGCCCCTTGGCCAGGTCTTCCTCCGTAATGTCCCATTTCCCACACTTCTTCCCACTCCCTTCTTTCCAGCCAATATTGCTGGGCCACCGGTGGCTGTGAGGATGTGAAAATCTGAGACACAGGCATGAATAATGAATTGGGAAAGCCAGACTGAAGTCAGTCAGAACTGAGAACAATATTTCAGAAACGCAGCCAAATGACTTAGCGAGAGGTCGTATCAAGTTACTGCAACCCCCAGAAGCCCCAGACACACTGTTAATTATGAGAATGCAGTTCTGAGTAAGTAAGGATCTGCAATCGTCCAAAAGCAGGCTACAGCTTCATACTCTGCTTTGGGGCTACAGCTGGGAGTTCTAGAAGGTGCCGAGATGCTTGCCCCACCTACTGCAATGACTGGCTAGATGGCCAGCTTGCTCATTCCAAGAATATCACTGCCCCACCGGGCCGGACACAGCTGGACAGGGATGGTTAGAGCGGATGGAACTCCACATAGCAGCCAGGCCAGGAAGCTGGGGAGTGGGGGGAATCTAGATCTGGTTGCCAGAGGGGAGACAGGTTGGAGAGTTGTCTGCTGCTCTTCTCAGTCATTAGAAGCCAGCCTAAGTCCCTGCCCTCAGCTCAGATGTGCTTGATCCTTTTTAGTTGGAATAGGATTCCCATTTAGTCGGAAACCTCCTCTGGGCCTCCTTTTACAAGCAAGACTTGGTGGATGGGTCTGCGAAGCCCATGGTCCAACCTGGGGACTTGCTCCAGCTGGCTGGTGAGCAAGAGGCCTGCAGGGCAATCCTAAGTGGCATTCTTGCTGTCCCTCACATCCCCTCCCGTCTGTCCCCCAAATGCAGCCAGACGTGTCACTGTAAAGTATAAACCTGGCTATCCCACTCCGTTGCCAGAAACCCGTCAGTAGCCTGTCAGCTCCAGAATAGAGGCTAAATTCCTAATCATAGCGTTCAAGGCGTCTATGACTTGGCCCAAGCTCCCATCTCTAACTCCAGCTTTCCAATCAGTGACTTGACCCGGCAGCTCAGAGACTCTGGCTGCTTTGTTCTCTGTGTGCTCTTTGCTGCTGCTGTCCTGCATGCCTTTGCCCAGGCTGTGTCGTCTGCAGAAACTTCTGTCCCACCCATCTCTGTCTGCTGTATGAACACCCATTTATCCTCCAAGACCCAGCTTAGGAGCCCTCTTTTTTTTCCAGAGCCCCGAAACTGGATGAACTCTCCTCCTCTTGGACTCCCATTGCACCTACTGCCCACTTGACATTGAAGGATCTCTTTGTGAGACTAGAGTGGACCCTCTGGGGCAGGGACCTTGTCCTATTCACCCAGGAATGTTCCTAGCATCCAACACAACGCCTGGAATACAGCAGAAATTAATATTTGTCTAGAGAATCCTGACTGGAAAAGAGTTGGAATATAGGTAACCTCCATGTTACCATGTTCCAATCTGACAGGCATGGATATTCCCTAGGTCCTGCCTTGCACAGAGGTCCAGAGGTCTGCGCCGCGCTCCTCTTCCTCACCCCTCATGATGGCGAGCTCCCCAGCACATGCTTACAATCCCCTCTTCCCCAGCCTCCTGCGCTGCAACTGTGATCTCATGCTATCAGCTGCTCCCAAGTTCCCAGGCTCTTCTCATCTTTGTGTGGCCTTCACAGGCAGTGGAGACATGCCCTGGTGACTCACACCTTGCCAGTGGTGAGTTAAATCTTCCCAGCCAAAACTTACTTCATTTTCCCAATGTCTGAGTCATGGAGGAAACAGGTAGAGCAGGTAGGAATCTCTGTCTGCAAATCTGAATGGGAAAAAAAAAAAAAGTGTCTTGATTTTTTTCATAATTCAATTTAATTTCTATTTCAAGTCTCATTTTTTTTCCGTTAGGGTGGCAGAGTCTGTTTTCTGTCCTTTCCCTTTTCCCCAGTGCAGCATCATAAGCACCTGGGGCTTATGCAGTGTCTGAGTGAGGGCGTACCTGGTCTTCATCCTCAGTGTCATCTGTTCATTCTGGTTCCCACTGGGAAGCCCCACCTCATCTAACATTACTGCCCGCCCATGTGGTTGCTGAGGTGGCCTCATTGACATCCTCCGTGCTGCTCTTGGGGGCCAAAAAACCGTGTTGGGGCCAGGATGGGGCCCGGGGACTCTAGGCTGGCTGAGGCCACATCTGCCAAATTACACTCCATGGTCATTGCCAATTCCCTGGAACCTGAAAGAGATAGGACACGGGTCCGCTCTATTCTCAGATTCTATGAACTTACGTGTGAAGGTTTTTTTGTTGGTTGGTTGGTTTTTGTTTTTGTTTGGTTTTAGGTTCCAGCATCCCTAGCATTTGACATGGGGACCAGGGCTCATGGCCTCCTTCCTCAGAGACCTACCAGCTCTGTGCTTTCATGACTCCCCTGGTCCAGCCGGTTCTCCTCTCAGTCTCCGACACCCTTTCACAACCAGTGTGTATGTGGGGGTAAACGGGGGCGCCTTCCTACTTCTCATCTGATATCTGCCTATTTACCTCTGTCTTGTTTCTGTTTCCTCAGAATTTCCTGAGGAAATTCATAGGCCACAGAGACTTTTTGTCCTCTGATCTTTCCCGTCACATCCCTTCCCTTGGTCAGTGATGACCCGCTGCAGTCTAATTACTGAATGAAGAGAAAGGGTAAGCTATAAGAGGGAACTGGTGGGGAAAGTATGTTAAGAATGTTAGCAAACACAAAAGTAGGGGTGCCGCGTGGCTCAGTCCGTTAAGGGTCCGACTCTTGATTTTGGCTCAGGTCATGAACTCAGGGTTGTGGGAACGAGCCCCGTGATGGGCACCTCACTCAGTGGGGAGTCTGCTGGAGATTCTCTCTCTCTCTCCGCCCCTCCCCCTGCCTGTGCTCTCTCTCTCTCAAATAAATAAATACATCTTAAAAAAAAAAAAAAAGAATGTTAGCAAACATGAATGTAGCATTTTGCAATGAACCAGGCACTGCTCTAAGGACTGTACATACATTAGCTCATTAAATCACAGCAACCCAATGAGGCGGACACAATTTCGATTCCCATTTTACAGATGAGGAAACCGAGGTGAAGTAGTGTCAGATCGTAGGAGCCGGGGCTTGAACCCGGGCCGTCGGGCTCCAGAGTCTGTGCCCTTAACCGCTACAATGACAGGCTCTCACAGATCGGTGCCCTGCCACACATGTTATCCTTAGCGTGGAGTTGTCTTCCTTGAAGACGTGTAGGAGAAGAAAAGTTTTAAAATATTATGATAGAGGCTTCTCTCTCTATTCGAAGTGCTTACGCTGGGATTTAACAAATTTAGATTTTCATGAGAAATCTATCAGTCATCCAAGTGAATGTCAAAAAGAAAAAGCTTAAAAGTCTTTAAAAGTAGAATCTCCCAATACCACTGATGCCATCGCACTCATCTGCCCGGAGCTTTTGAGCAGTGGGGTGAGAGAGGGCTTGGCCTCTAAAAATGTGCGCCTCTAAAAATGTGCGCCAATTCCTTCTGTTTCGCTCTGCATGTCTTTGACCATTCTATCTAAGAACTAACACCCTTTTTGAATGAAAAGGTACCCAAGAAAAAGCACGTGTGGGCTTCTAATTCCTCTAGGACAAACATCCTTAACATTTTGGGGGATCACAGACCTTTTGGCAAGTAAGAAATACCTCCCCAGGAAAACCAAGGGCATATATCCAAATGCATATATAATTTAGGGTCCTGGGATCGGATCGAACCCCGCATTGGGTTCCCTGCTCAGTGGGGAGTCTGCTTCTTCCTCCCCCTCTGCCACTCCCCCTACTTGTTCTCTCTCTCTCTCAAATAAATAAATCTAAAAAAAAAAAGAAAGAAAGAAAACTGTAGGGAAATTACTGAGTCTTTTACTGTGTGTGAATTTTTCCTAGAAGTGACATTGCTTTACTCATTTCTGTACCTTCAACACCTACCAGAGAATAAAATAATTGATTTAGGCTCATCCTGCTCCCATCCAGCCCCCGTATCCATGATGTCTCTCTATGGTACCATAAGGGACGGAAAATCTTCCCCTCCCTTCAATACACCCCAGATTCTCTGCAAATGTTGGTGCTAACAAGGACTTTGTTCCTTGTGCATTGTGTCTCTGTGCATTTGCCTCTGAGAGACAAGCCCTGACCATTTGCAGGGACGGATTAGAAGTGGCCATTTTGATTTTTGGACAATTTGGAGGCTACCCATAAAACTCTACATGCCTCATGGGGGCCAGTTAGGGAAGGACTGAGGCTCTTGGCCTCTTTATAAACCCATAGAGGACTCCTTCCCAGCCCATTACTGCAGGGTAGCCAATCCCCTGACTGGTTTTTCCCTTTTCAGAAGGGAATTCAACACATTAAGTTTTAAAATGCCTTCTCAAAAAAATAGTTAATGGGTTTTCCAGGACCTCAAGAGTATCATGGAGGTGCAGTTAACTCTGCTTCTCAATCCTCTAATCAAGCAACAGAAAGAATGTTTGAGTCAAGGCCAAACATTATTCTTTCATTGAACGAAACACATAGATGACTCAAGATAAGCTCTGTGAGCAACTCAGAGCCCTCTGCAAAAAATTATTGTACCCTACAAGTGCAAACACTTACAGGATTATCATTTGTGGTTAGTTGGAGTCATGCCACCAGGGTGATTATTAAGAATATGTTGGGCACACAAAGCAGACAGCTAAAAGATAGTGGGACATAAAAATAGTATTTTCTTCATTCTCATTTCCCATTTCCTTTCCTCTAGTGCTAGGGTGGCATAGTGTACCCTTTTCATTCCTTCCTATCAAACTTCCCTATTTCTTTGATGATTCTTTTTTCTTGTGACCTATTCTCAAGTTTTAATATCTTCACTGTGCCCATGGGTGCTTACACCATGAAAAAAGCTATCTTGTTTCTCTGAGCCTTTGTGATGAGTACCACCCGTAACTCTTCTAGACCTGTTCCTTGTCATAAGTATGCTTATGATTATGTAAATTGCATGCAAGTAAAACGGTACCAATATATTCCATGTATTATGAAACACCACAAAATAAATTATAAAAGGATGAGATGAAATAATTATAAATAGAGTGCTAACATTTTAGTCTCTCTCCTGATAGATTATCCATTTCCATATCCACACACAGATGTAGTGTATCAAAACAATTACACGTAGAGCGAAGCCGTCCAAAAGATCTTAAATTGGCTGTCACTGCCTCAAATTATAACCTGTAATACTCCCTTAAACCTCTCCATTCATACAAGTGAATTCAGAAGAGACTCTGTGTTGTAAATTGAATGTTTGTGTCCCCCCAAATTCATATGTTATAACTCTAACCCCCAGTGTGGCTATATTTGGAGATGGGGCCTCTAAGGAAGAAATTAAGGTTGAGTTAAGGTGGTGCTCTGATCCAACTGGATTAGGTAGGTTTAGTGTCCTTACAAGAGGAAACACAAGAGAGATCATGATCTCTCTTTCTGTGTGTATGTGTGGTATGTGTGCGTGTGTGTGTGTGTGCTCACACTGAAGAAAGACCATATAAGCACAAGCAAGATGGTAGCCATCTGCAAGCCCAAGAGAGTACTCACCAGAAACCAACCCTGTCAGGCCTTGATCTGGGACTTTCAGCCTCCAGAGCTGTGAGAAAATAAATTTGCATTGTTTAAGCCACCCAGTCTGTGGTATTGTGTTATGGCAGCCCCAGCTGACTAAGACACTCTCAGAACACTCACCAGATTATTCCTGTACCCTGAACTCTATAAACACACACACACACACACACACACACACACACAGAGTCATTCAACATAAAGTTAATACTTTCTTCAAAGCTGGTCACAAAGTTAGTATTAGGTAACAAATTTCAGTAGTGTCAGAGATATTTGGTGGTAGGAGAAACTCACACAACATCCCCCTAACTTGGGCAAGCGAGAAACGCAGGGCCCGTGTAGGCAGGCTGCTGCGGCAGGAGTATAGACCCTTCCTTTTCCCTCAGACAGGCACCGGCTTCCCCAGTATGCTGTAGTGTAACTGCCCCCACGATTGTGGTTTTAGGATGTGCTGCGGAGAGGCAAGAATTGAAGTGTCTGTGGGAAGTAATTAGAAACGGAAGCTCAGCTCTTGAGAATTTTATAGCCTGCTGTTTCTTGACATAATTTTGAAGAGACAGCATAATCTTCTTTTCCACTGAACACAACAAAGATAGATGCTATTTTTGTTTATTTATTTTTTAAAGATAAACCTCTTTTTAAATGCATTCAAGAGCAAGTTAGAAAGGAAAAAAAAAATCAATGGCGGGTAAAAGTTAATTAACAGGAGAAATACATAGAGGTAACTAAACACTGAATCTGGCTTTTGCTCTGGGGTAATGTATTAAACCCTGATTACTTTGAACTCCTGTTTTTAACAAATATGCAATGTGTAAGACATGAGACAAATCCTTGAGCCCAACTGAAGGCAAGAGTCTGAAAGGAAAACTTATAAGCAATCTAGGAACATCAGACAAATCAGAAACCACAGAAAGGACTGCTAAAATGTACTTGTTTCTTTCAGCCTTGAAGCTGGGCTGAAGGAAAAAATATTTCTCCTGAGAATTCATAATGATAATCCAGTTTTCACGAGAATTTTCAGCCCAAAATCACAGTACTTCAAATCTACAATTAATTTTAAAGTAGCCCTTAGTTGGGAATGCCCAGGTAGAAGTAAATGCATATTCTTTTTGAAGGAACTTTCCTTCAACCAAGGCCTCAAAAATTACTACAGGTAAAATTCTAGGGAACATAAGTCCATAGTTAATATAACAAGAAACACATAAATGAAAAGATCATGAATGACAGATTGTAAAATCAATCAAGAAGATTCAAAGACTCCAAAAGAATGTCTAAAAAAAAAAAAATAGAGCAATTTAAAGTCAAACCCAATATTCATAGTAGACACAGTTTAAGACTAATTTAGTGAAATGGAAAATAGTTTAGCAGAAATTACCCAGAATGCAGCACAGAAAGAAATGAGGTGGAAAAAATTAAAAAGTCATTAAGAACCTTATAATATAGAGTGAGTTGTAGAATCATAAAATCACAGTTGGAATTTTGGAGGGACATAATAAAGAAAATGGAGATGAGGCAATATTCAAATTGAAAATGGCTCGTAATTTTCTGTTACTGTTGAAAGATTCCAATACTCATACTAAAAAGATGAATACATGTGTATATACAATGGGATATTACTCAGCCATAAAAAAGAATGAGATCTTGCCATTTGCAACAACATGGATTAACCTGGAGGGTATTATGCTAAGTGAAATAAGTTGGTCTGAGAAAGACAACTACCATATGATATCACTCATATGTGGAATTTAAGAAACAAAACAACAAAACAAAGGGGAAAAAAGAGAAACAAACAAAAAACAGTTTCTTAAATACAGAGAACAAACTGGTCATTGCCAGAGGTGAGGTTGGGGGAGGTGGTGAATAGATAAAGGGGATCAAGAGTACACTTATCTTGATGAGTAATGTATAGAATTGTCGAATCATTATATTGTACACCTGAAACTAATATAACACTGGATGTAAATTATACTTCAATAAAAAAAGAAAAGAAAAATTTAAAAAGAAAGACATTTTCAAAGAAAGTTAAGTTTTTAAAAATCTACAACGATACCCATCATAATCAAACTGCAGAAGTGAAGTAATGAGATAATCTTAAAGCAGCCAGAAAGAAAAGCTGAGCAAAGAAGTATTCTCCAACAGCTACATTGGCAACTGACTTCTTGACAGCAACAATGAAAATCAGAAGATGGTGGAATAATATTTTCAATATTCCCAGAAAAAGTTAACTCAAAAACTAAAATTTTATATCTACATACTATCAGTCAAATATGAGGATGAAATAAAGCTGTTTTAAGACAAATAAAACCTAATAGAGTTTCCAAGAAACAGACCTTTGCTACAACTCATAAATAAGCATTTTGTATAGAAAGAAACTAATCCCAGATAAGAGGTCTAGGATGAAAGAAAAAATGGTAAAGAAATTAGTAAAAATGTCCGTATATGCAAACTTATAATGTGGGAAACAATCATAATAATATATTCTTTCAGAGTTAAAAAAAGACAGAACTAAAATACAACAATGGTATAGAAGTAAGGAGGAGTTGAAGTGCTTATAGATTGGATAGTTTGTGAGGATGGTAAAGATGCTGACTGATTTTAGACTTTTAGTTTACATTCATTTAAAAAATTCGTAAGGTAACCATTAAAGGAATACAATGCATATACTCAATTCTACTTCTAGGAATTTACAAGAATAGGAACAAATTGGAAACATTATAAATGGCTATCAATAGAGAATTGGTTAAAACAATTATGGAGAGTAAAATACTATGAATAAAATTCAGATAATTGAATGCTATGCAGCCATTTAAAAATGCAGTAGCTATGTATGTATTTCTTTGAAATAATCTTCAAGGTAAAAGCAAAAATGGTGTGTATCATGTGTACTATTTATTGTTTTTTTAAAAAAAGAAGGGACAAAAAAATATGTGCATACATTATGCTTGTATTTTCATAGGATATCTCTCAAAGATACACCAGAAATTCACAACAGTAATTGCTTCTGGGTTAGCTTTAAAATTTTCTAGTGCATATACATTCAAAAGCAAGATTTCTTTTAAAGACTATAAAAGCAGGAGAAAAACTATATACAGAACCAAATACCCAGAGAAAGATGCATGTGCACGTGCATGCAAAAGCACACACACACACACACACACACAAATACAGCAAGGAACCCATGGCAAAATGTACCATCTTTAAACTGTGTACTTCACCTTTGTGGGAGTAAAACATCTAAAAAAGCACTCAGACTTTCCCTTTTCTCATATATAATAACGGAGCTCTCTAATCCTTGCATTTGCTGCAGAGTATAGTATGAGCATTTCCTCCTTTACTCTTACATCCTGTTTGATTATACACTTCTTAAAGGCCTGACTGAAGTATATTATTTCCTTTGTAGTCCTTGAAATATTTTTAGTATAAGCTTTGTATATAGTAGGTGCTTAATAAATCAATATGTGATATACTATGTATCATAGTTTATGGGTTTGAAGTTTTTATGCTACCCAATTGACCTGAATCACATTAATGAGTTTTTATAACATACGAAACTCATTGGAATGTTAGATGAATTTTGGATGATTTTAAAATTTGAAAGTCCACTAGTTCCTTTCACCATCTAGATTGCTTGCTAAATTTGACACAGTAGGAAAGACTTACTTCAGGCATTTAGGAAAGCAAAAACCACAATACAAAATTGTCTTGGAAGCAGCCGTATTAACATGTTCTTAATGTCTTCATTCTGTGTGACCTAAAAACCAGCATGTGGAAGTCATTCCAAAATCACGTTTGCATATGGCACATTCTGAAACTTTGTCTGAATTGAGGAACTCTTGAGCTGGAGGCCAGATTTGAGGACTGGAAGGGGGTGGGTATAGTCCTGGGTGTGCAACTGAGGGTAAAGCATTAATCTCAGCTACCCAAGCTAACATTCACGGGGGTCTTCAGGAACTCCTGAGTTGTACAAATCCGTTGCTAGAGGTACAGAGCTGTGTCCTTGCAGTAGACGAAGTTAAGTGGCTTTCTCTGTCCTGAAGTTATCTGGACAAAATCACTTTCTTATGCATTCATTTGCATTTTCATCAGGAAGAAATCATCAGTGAAGATAAGTACAAGAAGGTGTCTTTCAGGTATTTATCTATGCCGGAGTAATCATTTCTAAAGATTTTTAGGGTTTTGTTTTTGTTTTGGTTTTGGTCATGGGAGTGCTTCTTCAAATGAAAGCATAGAAGAGATTCCAGTGCGTAAAATAGATGAGTTCAAAATGGGGGTGGGGACAGCCCAGAACCCAATTTCCAACTCCTAGATCTATGGACCCAAGTCAGCAGTGTTCCTCAAGCTTTATTTAGTGTGTGTGAGAATCACCTGGGAGTGGATAAAACATGGGCTGATCAGAACATCTGGGAGTCGAAGGCTTAATGAGCACCCCAGGGAATTGTGTAGGCTGTGCCCCACCCCCCTGCCCCCCACAGTCATGCCTCGCAGTGCAGCTCAGCCGAGCCCAGCGTGAAAACCACCCTGCAAGAGGATCCAAAGTGAGGCTCACTCTCTGACTCACTCCTAAAGCGATAGCCGTACAGGATTCTCCAGCACTTTGGTTGATTTTCCCGTAATTTCCTAAGGCCCCCCCCAAACCTGAGGCAACAACTACATTTTATCATGCCGGTAGAAAGAAGTCTAAGAACTTGTTTATTTTAAAGCAGCTATAGTGCTCTAAAAAAAGACTAAAATTCCATCTAATACCCGTTGCCCAAATTATCTCAATAGAAGGAAGGAGAGCAACGTCTAGATCCTATGGAACTGGTTAGGACAGCAGCTGAAACCCTAAAAAGAGCCGAATCAAGTTCCAAGCCCCATCAGGGAATTCCTTTGCAACATTTGACTTCAGTGGATCGCCATGAATGCACAGCTGCCTGGCGACACAAATGTGCCACACAGTGCCAAAACAAAGGGTCTTAGATTTAGAGACAGTGGTCTGTGGAGACCCTGCACTGGACTGGCTACTTTCTTGTCTAAGAAAATGGACATTGGGAAAACCTGTATGTCCAGAACAGGGGACTTGTGCGGGGCAGGAAATACATTTCTGTCTCCATTTTGGAGGTAGTAAGGCATCACGTTTGACGCCCACCCCGCCTCTCTGATTAGACAGAGCAGAAGCAGCTTAACACAGTGTTGGTTTTCTTTTTTTTTTTAATGGTGCTTGATAATTCCAGGTGATTCTGTCTGGGCAGGAAAAAGCCTGGGGGTGCTAGTTAAGATTTGCAAGAGCCATTTTCCTTCAGAAGAAAGCACGAGCGCACTTAGGTATGTCAACCGAAGTTGCAGGAGCTCAGTTTTACAAACATAACACCTGGGACTAAGTTTGGCCCCAAACACCACCAACCAAAAAAAAAAGACAAAAAAAAAAAACACCCAAACTATGGTAAATTACAATTGGTATTTCTCTAGGACCTGAAATTTTCAGAGAACCTGAGAACCCTTATGAAGAGATACTACATGACTTGCTCTTTTCTCATAAAGATTGTGGAAATTTTATTTTAAAGTCTGCAAAGCCTTAATAAAAAAATAAAAAAATAAAAATAAAGTCTGCAAAGCCCTTCAATTCTTGGAGGAAGCATCTGGATAAGCAAGATGATTATCAAGTATTAATCTAATTTTTAAGCAAGAATACTAGAACTTTAATATTAAAATGAGGGGAGCATGGGTGGCTCAGTTGGTTAAGTGTCTGACTCCTACTCAGGTCATGATCTCAGGGTCCTGGGATTGAGCCCGAGTCCCGAAGTCTGGGTCCACGTTCATCAGGGAGTCTCCTCGCTCTCCTTTTCCCTCTGCCCCCCGCCTCCCACTCCTGCTCTGTTTCTCTCTCCAATAAATAAATAAAAAATCTTTAAAAAAATATTAAAATGAGCATTAACCTTCAAAACAGTTACTCCAGAAGACTATAGCTGTATTTCAATGAAGTTGCCATTTCTCAAAATATTTCTGGACTCCTATTTTGTGAATTGTCTTTAAAGTCAGGATAGGGGCCACACAAGAAACACAATCTTATTACAATATTTTTTTAACCTTTTTAAATGTATACATCTTTGGAAATGTGAAAAAAAGACCATCAACTATTCTCTATCCTAAAGCCCATATCATTGATATATCACCCAAGAAAGTTTAAACTTAAAGTTGAAATTTATTTTTTGTTGTTTATTTAATGCAATCAGGATTTTCTTTTCCTATTTTCCAACTGTGAATGCGTTTTCAAAATACATCACCAACACGGCATCCCCAGAATTTTTATTTCCCACTGAGAATCACTACATTATATTTTAGAGAAAGCTTATTTCTAACCAAAGCTCAGCTTGATTATTCCCTTTACTCAACAGCTTGCCTCTGAATGAGGTTTTTTTCAAAAATCAAATCCATTTTGAAAGGAGAGAGTTTGCCACCCTAAAATTTCAGTTTGGATTCTTAGTTTCAGATAGATTCTTAGAGACTTTTCATATTGATATTCAGAAAAGGACAATATCTGTGTGCTCAAAATCTAATAGGTTAAGGAATTAATCTTAATAGTCATTATTGATTAGCTATGGTTTTTAAGCATAGGGATAGTTTTATATTACAGGTCATTATAGGTGAAAAGCTACTATGAAGAGAGCCAGGCTGATCACTGGTTTATTAGACATACAGTATATTAATCGTGAACCTTGAAAACCAGGCATTGAGAGAGACATTTGTGTGTGTGTAACATAAATCCATAAGCAAGAGCTAAATGTTACTATAGAAACAAGTGTGTGTGTATATGCTTTGAGCAGTGAGAAGGGGATGAGTCGAGAAAAAGATAGATTCAAACTTACTTCAAAGACATTTTTGAAGCTGACCACTTCCAAATAAACAATGAGAAGAATGTGATCAAGGAGAGAAATTTTTAAACTACCTCTGCCATTAATGTGGCTTGGATATTTGCTTTTATTTACTAAAAGTCTGTGCCCTGTCTAAGTCATGTTTAAAATATCTGAAGTTTGAAAGGCACGGGTAATTATGGGATACAACTTTTTAGTGAAAGGAAAATCATAGATGGGATATTCACTTACGGAGGAGAAAGCTACCACAACCGTCTTCGTCTAAGAGAACCGGATGGGGGTGGTGATGTCACCGATGATGCTGGGGGTGGTTGTGGTGGTGGAAGTTTTGTTAGTGGGAGTGATCCTTCAACTCTTTCTCATACCTTTCTCCCAACCGGTCCCACTGGAGCAAACAATGTGATCTCCAGAAGCTTCCTGTTATCTCAGAAGCAAACACACAGATAATGAGTTGCTTATGTTTTGAGAGGGTAGAAGAAAATGAGCCAAAGTGCGAGACCATGTATGTTGTGAGAAGTAATATTGTTAGTCCGTAGGGAACTTGGGATCAGGCCTTAACTTCCAGATACAGCGCTCCAGTCATGTAAACTCAATGTGACATCAGGGGTGTCTTTAGGCTGGTTTTGCTCTGGTAAAGGTTACAAAAATGTAACCATTTTGAGGTGCTACTCTGGGGGTTTCTTGCAAAATACGTGTTTTGTCAGCGCTAGCGTTAATATGAATGCTGCAGTAGTTAAACAGATAAAACAGGGGACATCATGGTATTTGGTTCAAATCCCAGCTCTCTCACTCTCAGGTCTTGTGCAGTTAAATAAGCTAACCCCTCTGAGCCTCTATAAGCCATTTTTACTCATAACACATATGACGCTAAATGTGGGTTTTCCACACCAAGCAATTCTCCAACTTCCCAGACACCAAGTGAGTGTCCTACAATTCCATTCATTTCTGACACTAGCTACCCAGACGCAGTGGCAAACCCCACAGATTAAGGGTTCAGTCCCACAAATCTGCCCCCTGCTTTAGATGCAAGTACAGGTCCTGGGGGCCTCCCATACTTCTAACTGATTAGCTATAAATTGGGGATTTCCACAACCCCCGCTGTGGGTTCTATAATTTGCTAGAGTGGCTCACAGAACTTCGGAAGGCACATTACTTGCCACTACTGTTTTGCTATGAAGAATACGACTCGGGAATAGCCAAATTGAAGAGATGCAGAGGGCAAGATATGTGAGTAAGAGGTCTGGAGCTTCTATGCCCTTTCCGGGTTCACCACCCTCCCAGCACTTTGAGGTGTTTGCCAACCAGGAGGCTCTCTGACTATCCCCCATCCCCCAAAACATAGTTTCAGGATCTTTTTTTTTTAATTTTATTTATTTATTTAAGACACAGAGAGAGCATGAACAGGGGAGAGGGGCAGAAGCAGGCTCCCCCGCTGAGCAAGGAGCCCAAGGAGCCCGATGCAGGACTCGATTCCCGCACCCTGGGATCATGACCCGAACCAAAGGCAGATGCTTAACTGACTGAGCCACCCAGGCACCGCCTAGCTTCAGGGTCTTTATGGAGGCTTCTTTACTTAGGCATGATTGATTAAAGCATAGCCCCTGGGGATTACCTCCATCTCCAGCTTCTGCCCTCCCCCGGAAGTCAAGGAGTATGGATGAAAGTTCCAACCCTCTGATCCTGTCTTGGTCTTTCTGGTGACCCACCCCCCTCCTGGAGCTATCTAGGGATCCCCTACCACCAGGCATCTCATTAGCATACAAAACACATTTCCTATCACTCCAGAGATCCCAACAGCTTAAAACTCTTGTGTCAGGAGTCAGGGACTAAGACCAAACGTTGTAACAAAAGATGCCCTTATCACCCCTCTGGCTCAGGAAATTGCAAGAGTTTTAGAGTTCTGTGCCAGGAACTGAGGACAAAGACCAAATGTGTATTTCTCAGTATATCACAGCCTCAGTTTCTCCAGGTGTGAGTAGGGTGATGATTAATACCTCGCCTAGTAGTTAAGAGGATTCAATCTGTCACTTGTTAGCAAACACCTGGGACTGACAGGGTTCCTCTTTGGCGACAATTACCTTATTTTTCCCTGTTCAGCAAAGACACAGTAACCACTCCCTTTGTGCCGATCTCTGAGCTGGGCACTCTGAGGGACACCGAAAAAGGAGGAGACAGGTTGCAGGCCGCCAAACACCTCGACAGAGCTGTGTGGGCCCCTTAAAGGGATGACTCTTCGCCACAGGAGAAACTCAAGTTTGTAGAGTGTCTGGACATTTATTGTGAAAGTGTGTCAAGTAGCAGAGTGTCTCGAATGTCAGTGATTAGCTTACTTCCACTCAGAGTTTAGAGACCCACTTCATGTATTTGTTTAGAGATCGAGTCCTGTGATACCAAAAAAGGAAATTGAACATAGTTCTCCTTGTGTGCTAAATCCAGAATGCTGGTCAGAGCTAACATCTGCCTCGTCTTTTTTTTTTTTTTTTTTTTTTTATTAATTTTTTATTGTTATGTTAATCCCCATACATTACATCATTAGTTTTAGATTTAGTGTTCCATGATTCATTGTTTGTGCATAACACCCAGTGCTCCATGCAGAACGTGCCCTCCTCAATACCCATCACCAGGCTAACCCATCCTCCCATGCCTCGTCTTTTTAAATGAGCTGTTGTACATACCTTAGGTTAAAAACAAAATAAAAAAGAGAGAAACCTCTCCTGGTACAGTGGCAGAAAAGTATTATTCAAACGAGATCAAATATTTTTAAAGCGCTTGATGAACGGTACGGTATTCTGTAAATGTTTGGTAAGCTTCCACCTACACATTTTACTACCTTTGTTACTGTAGCGTGAGTTATCATTGAACGTTTTAAGACTGTAAGAACATAAATCCTCCACCTGCACGGGGGATGTTTGAGAGAGAACAGGGACTGTGTGTGCCCATGAATACAGATACACGAGGGGCTCTGTGGAGACTGCCATCATCTTAAAATATTTAATATATTGGTCTATTTTTTTAAAGATTTTATTTATTTATTTGACAGAGAGAGAGTGAGCACAAGCAGGAGGAGTGGAAGAGGGAGAAGCAGACTTCTTGCTGAGCAGGGAGCCCAACGCGGGACTTGATCCCAGGACCCCGGGATCATGACCTGAGCCGAAGGCAGATGCTTTACCGACAGAGCCACCCTGGCGCCCCTATATTGTTTTATTTTTAAATGCTAGTGTTTTCAAATTAAGTATGGAAGTTGTTTCTGATGAGCAATAGCATACCTTCCACGGCAGAAATTTTATAGGAAAGTGTTAAGAAGCTGATGAAAATGAAGTGTGACCTCTATGTCCCTGGCATCCCAAACTATGACCTTGAACTGAACTATGACCTTGAACTGAAAACAGATTACTCTTTGCACTCCCAAGATGTTAATGCATGAGCCCCTCCAGGTTTAGTTACTTGAATGCTGTCCCCACTCCCTGGCACCCACATACATCCTCGTCCCATGCCTCCCAGCTAGTGTGAGGCTTCTCAAGGTGCCAAAATGTAGTTTCTCAGGAACAAGTTTTGGGTTTTGCTGATTTCTTGTTTCTTGGCCTGCAGTCTTTACTGCTGCTGCCCCTTGTAAGAGTGCAGCTCTGATAGAGCCTTCATGAAGTGCACCATGGAAAAGGGGAGCATCTACCCCGTGAAGACTGAACCCTTCTCTCAGTGACCTATGAGGATGTGGTGGGGGGCCAGAGCGCTGCCTGCAGGGGCCTTGCTCAGAAAAGCAATGAGGAGGGCTACAAAGAGAAGGGCCCGGAGACGGAAGAGTTCTGGGAGAAGGTGGAGACTGGGAGAAGGTGTGCAACACTGCTGGACACCACCTCATCGAGGACACCGGTGACGCAAAAAGCTGGGTCTTCCACCTGAAATTGAAGGGTGACTACACCACTACCTGGCTGAGGTGGCCACCAGTGAGGACCAAAAGCATATCATCAACCCTGCCCAGTCGGCCTACCGGGAAGCCATAGACATCAGCAAGGAAATGGCTGCCCACCAACCCCACCTGCCTGGGCCTGGCCCTGAGGAGCTTTTTGGTTTTCTTCTGTGAGATCACCAACAGCCCAGAGGAGGCTGTCTCACTGGCCAACACCACCTTCGACAAGGCCATGGCTGACGTGCACACCCTCACCAAGACTCCTACAAAGACTGCACCTTCATCATGCAGTGACTGCAAGACAACCTATTGCTGGGGATGGCCAACAACACCGGGGAAGAGGGGGTGCGGCTCCTGAGGAGCCCCAGAACAGAGCGTCCCCTGCCACCTGCCCCGCCCTGCCCCCACCCCCCGCAGAGAGGACTAGTATGGGGTGGGAGTTCCCACCACTGCTCTCTGCACCCTGTTCCCCGAAACCCCCTCCTATGAACCAGGTCACTGCTCACCCCCTTGACCCTCTCCTGCCCCTACTGCCTCTGGGTCTTAGGAATTGAGGAGAGTCCCACCCTTATCGCTGAGAACTGGACTATGAGTGTGTGTGTGTGTGTGTGTGTGTAAGACCAAGAATGAGAGGGAAAGTGTGCTGCCATGTGTGGCCATGTTTCCTCCCGATAAAATTCCCCTGTGACCAAAAAAAAAAGTAGAGCCCTTCTAGGCCAGTCATCTCCGTCATCCTAAGCATCTCTTTCTGCAGGCTACAGGAAGGCATGGTTCTCCCTAATGCCCTATAGTACACCTGCCCATGGTGCATGGTACACTGGAGACCAGAAGACTTGGTCACAAGCTAAGTGAAATTCACAACTGCTTCTAGAACTGTATACTGTTGGCATTTTAGGCTCAGACCCAAAGTCTGCACCCTGGCTTAGGTTCCATAAGCCTTCCCACACCTCAGAGTCCAAGCCCAACTCAGTTCCCAGGAAAAAAAGAACCTTACCTTGCCAGTCCAAAACTCACCCTTCCCCTCTGCCGGGAGGAGTGATCGTTGTTTCTTCTCTTTGGGGGAAATCCCACCCTTCTTCTAAGCAGGCATCTCCCGCCCCTCAGAGTGTGGGCACAGCAATCCCTGGAGCCATGGGACCTCTCCTAGTGGCTGGCACAGGTCACCTCAAATCATGGCTCTTACGGGCGATAACACAGACCAGGCTGCAAGGTCCCTGCCCAGTCACCCCTTGTCTTACTCCTTCCTTCCAGCCCCAAGGGGACAGAAGTTCAAGTGAGCTCGATTTTACTGACAAAGCCGGTTCTCGCTCCTAATTTTTTAAAAGCAAATGTGTGGACAACAAAGTCAACGACAGTAATATTCTGGAAAGTTTGGGGGGAAGCCATTTTCTATCTCTTCATAATAGAGTTCCGTTGTTACATCTCCTCAGCATTGCTAAGCACCTGGTAGCATCTCAAGCTGAAGCATCTACTCCGGGACTCCTTCCTTCTCTGGGTTCCAGTTTCCCTTTGCACAGAGGCAGTCATCTGGTCTGCCACTAATGTGCTGAAAGATCCTGCCAAAGAGTCCTCCTGCTACAGGGGAGGCTCCACCCCCAAAGAGTGGTAGAGTTTTGCACATCAAAGAGCTAGCCCAGTGTCTTAGTAGGTAAATGTTAAGCTTGTCATCGTTCCTACTTTTTCACTCAATCATACAACGCCCCCGGGGCGTTGCTCCTACCAAGTCCTCAAGCCGTTGTGGCAGTGGTAGAAATAAGCCTTCCCCACTGGGGACAAGCCATGCGGTGGAGGGTCACCCTAGGAGTTAGGCAAGGTGACGTTGGAAAGCTTCACAAAACATTAATGTTCTCAAGAAAGCTAATCCATTGGTGAATTTGCTAATGCGAGCAAGTCCTCTTCCCCATCCCCAAAGATAAGAGCCACAAACAATGATTGCCTTTCCTTCCTTTATTGGCATAATTTTACACTCGCAATTTCATTAGCTGTTTAGATAATGTGGCGGGTGCAACAAATAAAGCCCATAAAACAATATAGTAGATCACTTGCAAGTGTAGAGCAACTTAATTGTTGTTTTCAGCACACCCAGAATGACAAAGGGGATTATCACTGAAGTTGTGTGGCTGGTATTTGTGTTAGACAAAAGCCAGTGGTTGACTTCGGTAGTTATTATTCTCCCCTGCCGTTTAAATTACTTTCTTACTAAGAGTGAAGGAGCAGTAAGAAAAACAACAAAAAAACAAAAAACAAAGCAAAACAAAACAAAAACAATTCTAACCTTATGTAAATGCAATTCTCCAAATAGATTATTTTTGCAGATTCTGGAACCACTGAGGGAGATAGGGTTCCACGAATCTAAAGAATCCTAGAATTTTAGAGATGTGGCCATGAATAGCACAATCTAGTTTCCTTGGTCCGTGCTTCTGCCTACGCCCTGGTTACGCAGGGATACACCAGGGGTGCTCCAACGGAACCACAAGGTAAAGCCCCGCAGAGAGACACTGTTACAAGGCCTAACATAAGGGAGGCACTTGGAAAATATTTGTTGGATTAATACATCTCTGTGGTTTGTCAGTTTCACTGGTTGTTACATAATTTAAAACATTTTTATTTTATTTTATTTTTATTTCTTATTTTATTTTATCTTTTTAAGTAGGCTCCACACTCACTGTGGAGCCCAGTGAGGGGCTTGAACTCACAACCCTGAGGTCAAGACCTGAGCTAAGATTAAGAGTCGGCTGTTTAACCGACTGAGCCACCCAGGCGCCCCAAACATTATTTTAATATTAAAATAAATCTGTGCTAAGCATGAACCTGAATATATGCAAATTTTAAAAAAAGTCATCTGGGAGATCAGGGATCCCAGGGATGGGATGCAGAATGTAAATGCATGAAACGACTTCATCGAGGGGATGTGTGCTGGGGGTGGGGTGGGGAGGATGGGGGGTGGTCCTGAGCTTAGTAACTTCCAAAATGAGCGGAGTCTCTAAGACCAAAGGCAAAAGAAACTGTACATAAGCTTTGTGCTTAGTTGTTCACGTTGTTTTCCCCAGGGGTAGAGATTAACAATAGTTCCTGCTACACGTGTACACCGGGAATGGACAGATCAGTAAAAGGATAACCAGTGATGGGAATCAGCTTTCTCACTGTTGGAATGAGAGTTGACAGATAAGCAAAGGGAGAAGGCTAGAATGATCCGTGTGTTAATGGATTCACATTGGAAACACTGTATGAGCTTACATTTAGCTGAATACGGGTATAGATGTATCTGTATGTACTTCGGATACAGATAGATGTGCAGATATTTATAGACGTGTATATAGGAGTTAGTACACACACATCTATTTCCTTGCTCTGTCAGCTGAGAGGAAGTTGACAGAGAAGCCAGCACACCTGGAATCTTGGTCTCTTACAGCATCCTCCAGTGAAAGGAACCAGGCAGGACTCCTTGGAGAAATGGCTGATCCTAGGAGCAGGGCAGGAAACACACATGGTGAGCCTGGAGTATCTTCAAGTGCCAGAAAGGAAAAAAAAAAAAAAAAGCTGGAGGAAAAAGAAACCCCAAAACAAAACCCCACAATGATAGGGATAGGAACCAACTGAAAGAGCTCCTAATGAGAGCCAAAATGGGAACAATTTGAGCACCAAAATTAAGTAGAATTGGATTATAATCTAAAGGAAAAAATAAATAATCATAAGCCTATTGCTACTATAAATACATGACTAAATAAATAAATTGCAAAAAAGAGACAAATCTCAATAATTCCAAGGAATTTCTGTACTCTGCCTTCCAGGAGGTGGAGCTTGACAGTCCACTTCTTAAATACGGGTTGTGCTTAGTAACTTCCTAACTTCCTTGCAGAGAGGACAGTATGCAAAGGAGGGGAGAAAAATAACTTTGAAGTGGAGAAAACTGATAAACACCACCTCAGCTAGGAGATCAAGGTCAACAGCAACAATGATGTCATATTGATTAGTATGTTCTCTCGATATGATGTGATGGGAGGTGCCCTTTATCTGTGGTCTTCTGCTAAAAACCCATAACCCCTGTCTAACCAAGAGGAAAACATCAGACAGACCCCAATTGAGGGAAGATCTGAGTCAAAATCATCCAAAGAAGATCTGAGGAACTGTTATAGCCAATGGGAGTCTAAGAAAATTTGACAACGGAATGTCATGTGATATCCTGGACAGATGCTGAAACAGAAAACAATATTAGATAAAACTTAAGGAAATCTGAGTAAGCTAGGACTTTAGTTAATCATAATGTATCCATATTGGTTCATTAATTATAACAGATGAACTTACTAATATAATGTAAGGTGCTCATAATAGGGGAAACTGGGCACAGGGTGTATGGAAACTCTCTGTACCATAGCTTTAAGTGTTCTAATCTAAACTGTTCTGAAATAGAAAATACATATATATTTAAAAAATCTAGATAGGTCATGGGGTAAAGGGCCAAGATGACGAATCTTTAAAGAAATAGGTTGAAGGCAGGCTGAGTAAAGAATATTCCAGAATGTCAAGGTGTCCTTTGACTCCTTGCCGTTAGGGGTACTTTGGTAGCATGGTTTATGGTGTAGAACACTACCTTAAACTTTGGACTTTACCTAAGATAACGCCAAGGAAACTTCAAGGATTTACAATCTCCTTGTTTAAGGAGTGGAACAAAGATGAAGACTGGAGCGTCTCTAATGATTAACTAACATATTTACATTATCCGTGTTGAAAAAAAAAGACTTCATTGACAAAGAATTGAATCAACCACTCATCGGTAAGACTTACTAAAATAGTTTGTTTTCATAATATATAAGGATGATAAAAAAAAGTTGATTTATTTTAGAAATATTTCTTTGTTCACTTTTAAAATCCTTTGGAAGTTTGTAGTGACTAATATTTATGCAAATAGTCCACTTGGCCTCATTTCAGCAATCTCCCTCTTTTTACCTTTTACTCTTTGCAAAGCTCATATCCCAGGTAATTCTTGAGGATGAAAAATCTCATCAGTTTAGTTTATATTTAGTACTCGAAAGCCTTTCAAAATGTATTGCGTTTATTTCTCATTACATAAGGCCCATAGTACCTGTTAAATTATAACTTGTGTTTTAATTCTGAGCAAATCATAACTGGTTCTTAATAAAATGGCTCCTCAAACTAAACACATGTTCTACTTTGTCCAATACCTTTTTAGACATTATAAGTGAACTTTTTTCTCTTTCTTCCTCCCTCCCTTCATTCCCTCCCTCATTTCCCTCCTTTCCTTCTTTCCTTCCTTCCTTCCTTCCTTCCCTCCTCCAAAATGTTTACTGAGCATCTACTCCGGCCAGGATTTGGGAAAACATTTTATTTTATTTACTTAATTTTTTAAAGATTTTATTTATTTCTTTGAGAGAGAGGGAGAGAGCACAAGCACAGGGAGGGGTAGAGGGAGAGGGAGAAGAAGACTCCCCACTGAGCAGGGAGCCTGACATGGGGAACAAGGGGCTCGATCCCAGGATGCCGAGATCATGACATGAGCCGAAGTCAGACGCTTAACTGACTGAGCTGCCTAGGTGCCCTGGGGAAAACATTTTATTTTATTTATTTTTATTATTTTTTAGAGATTTTATTTATTTCTTTGAGAGAGAGAGAGCACGAGTGGTGGGGAGGGGCAGAGGAAGAGGGAGAAGCAGACTCCTCACTGAGTAGGGAGCCTGAAGTGGGGCTCGATCCCAGGACCCCAGGATCATGACTGAGCCGAAGGCAGGTGCTTAACTGACTGAGCCACCCAGACGCCCCTGGGGAAAACATTTTAAATAACATATGGTTGGTATCAAGGAGCTCACAGTCCAGTAAGAGAAGCAGATGATGGGTAGATAATTAATCCTCATTAAATGAGTATTAGACTAGAGGTGTGCAAAGGATGCTTATGAGGGCAACACAGGACAGAAGCCTATTCCTCAGGGTGGGGGAAGTCCTGTTACTGTTAACTCAGTTACTGTTGCTCAGGATCGGGGATAGGGGGGAAGCCATCCCCTCCCTCACCTGACACTTGACTAAATCACTTTCAGGGGATTGCGTCCTTTGCCCTGAGGTACATCTGAAATCCGATCATTTCAATCAATTGACAAATGCATCAGATGTAATGGAATCAGCCAAACCTTCCCTCTTATCCTGTCCCGACTTTTCTTTGTAAAACCTCCTAGAAGTAAAAAACAACAACACAACAATAACAACAACAAGGTGTTTGTGATAAATCCTGGAAGGAACAGTGACATTCTTTCTGTCCTCTGGCCCTCCCCAAATTAAATACATAAAACATAAGGCGTTTAGAAAAGTGATCACATTTTAAGGAAGATGTGGTATATATATACAATGGAATATATGCAGCCATCAAAAGGAATGAAATCTTGCCACTTGCAACGACGTGGATGGAACTGAAGGGTATTATGCTGAGCAAAAAATAAGTCAATCAGAGAAGGACATGTATCATATGACCTCACTGATATGAGGAATTCTTAATCTCAGGAAACAAACTGAGGGTTGCCGGAGTGGTGGGGGGGTGAGAGGGATGGGGTGGCTGGGTGATAGACATTGGGGAGGGTATGTGCTATGGTGAGCGCTGTGAATTGTGTAAGACTGTTGAATCACAGACCTGTACCTCTGAAACAAATAATACATTATATGTTTAAAAAAGAAGAAGAAGAAGAAGAAGAGAAGAAGAAGAAGAAGAAGAAGAAGAAGAAGAAGAAGAAGAAGAAG